>NC_140583.1:154232900-154715917 GCF_964204655.1 Triturus cristatus
CAAGGGCTGTGCGATATACAAGCTGCCCATCCCTTGGGAAGCATCGCTGACCCCCGCAGTCAACATCCCAAAGCCAAGCCTAGCTCCCCGAGTGCGTCAGGTCGAGGCGCACCTGGGGCTGCAGTGAGTTTGTAGCTGACAGATCTTGTTTTGTGTGCTCGGCTCAGCTGCTGAATCATGCTGTGCACAGCTTAGTAAATAATGTAGGCACACTGACCAGTCATGACCTGCAGGAAGGGTATGAAAGGGGGCACACTGAATGGGCTAGCCCATGTGTGTGCTTCCAAATCTCTTTGCTCCCTTGTATGCCAATTGACGCTTTGATTCACCAGGTCTGCCTGAAGCAACCAGAGCGGCGTGGTCTCATTTTGTGCAAAGTGCTTTCTTAAATGATTGTGGATGTATTCATTTTCACGGTCGTTTGTATCAAACTGTACTTTTAGAGTTTCATAGAGGCGTGGCAGGGCATCCTTGTGCAGTAGTTAACCCTGGCATTGTATTGACACCAGGGATTTAACGTCATTAGAAAAGGGGCAAGTTGGAAACTCATGGAAAATGAACTTTCCGGGGCTTCCAGTTAGCATGGTAGAAAGTCAGCTCGAGGCTTTGCGTGCACACCCGAAAGACGCACATGCGGCATCTGGGCGATGTTTACAATGTACAGCCAAGCCTGCGTAGTTGTTTCTTAAAAGGTTGATGCTCGGAGAAGAAGGAGGCTGGTTACTTTTAGGAAGGAACTGGATAGCCAGACTTCCCCTTTACCTCAGCGGATGGCAGTCCTCTGTCCTTGCTCGCAAGAATGGTTGCCCCTCGAGTACTCCCTTTCAAGTTAAAGAAGGGGCAGGCATTCAGTGACTGACAGTACATGCCCATTTAAAGACCGGCATCGAACCTTCTAAAAGTAGTACTCCATTCAAGCATTTCTGAGTGGCATTGGTCAAACAACCGTCTTTATATTTGCTAAAGGTGTTGCCCAAGCATGCAGATGATGTAACCAGATTTTCTGGTTTAATATTATCGGTCACAATAAGACCGCTTAATCGCTTGTTGATATTATCATTCCAGGTAATATAGAGCCTTTGTTATGGTAAATCACCATTGTTTATTTACACAAGGGACAGGGTCATTCTCTTGGCGGAAAGAGTGGGATCTGTAACAAATGCGCGCCTCGCGCTCAAAGTAAAAATAAAAAGGTTTAATGCGAGGCAGCAGGGGGAGGGGAGAGGAGGGGGCCTGCGCCTGTTTCCCATGCAGGAGCGAGCAGGAACCATATGTTTGTAATTAACACATGGTTTGAAAGCTCGCTCCCGTAAGGGAATCACCAGATGTGCACGCGTTGCATTCAAAGCAATGCAATGCGTGCACGTTTTTGGCACCAAACTGATTTGACGGCTAAAGGTCTTTTTCCTAGGCAGCGCATGCGCGCTGCGTAGGCAAGATCTATAAAGGGGACACTCAGACCCACTCTTCAGATCACTCTGGACCTGTAGATGACTCAAAAGAAAAACTGCTCTGCTGCAAAAAGGACTGCTCTGCCGACCTGCTTCTCTGCTACTCTTCTGCCTGATATTACCAACCACAGGGGCGGCCCAAAAGCTCCTGAACCAGGGGCAATCACTATTTAATCCAAACAGTAGTCCAAGAACTCATACAACAAATTACACTTAATAAACAAATAACATATTAATAGTCATCAAAAAGATTAACGTAAGAAAAAGGAATCAAAAGGCAAACGTGACCCCTATATATATAATTATCAAAAATACAAATTTATTATAATAAATAAAAAAAAATTTAAAAAGAGAAAAGAGGGGGAGGAGCCAAGATGGCGACCGGGACAGCAGCGTAGACTCCCGGCTCCGTGAACCTCCGCATCCCGCACGAATATCCTGCCTGAGATCCTCAACCTGTGCTACGTGGTCGTGTTTCTGAAGGAGAGGGGCTCCCGACTGTGTGACTCCGAGGTTTCTAGCAGTGCTATCGCCGGAGAAAACTGCATCTGAACCTTGCGGCCTGTGCGACCCTGGAGCCGGGACATCGAGTGGACGCCGTGGCCGGGTGACAGTGCGACAACAGCGGCTGGTGGTGACTGGGTGGAGTCGGCCCACCGGAGCGGTGCCAAACTCGGCCTGCATCTCGGCGTGGTCACTTCTACTGCCCAGTGTGGCTGGCCGAGTGCATGACCGGGGGCGCAAATCTTAGATCCTCCGGTGGCTGCCCCTGCCTTGCTGGTGAGCTGCCCGGCCGCCGTCCGTATCCTGCCCCGATCATTGCGGGCCGCCCCCGGATTTCTACGGGAGCTGGTCCGTGGTGGGGACGACTGTTGCCCGTGACCACGGATGGTTTTTTGCCTGCCCCCGGAACCCGGTCACCCGCGACGTGGACATCGCGACGCTTGTCCCGGGGTCCCGGCCCCGGTGAGGGTCGGGCATACTTGGCGGCCATCTTGGGTCGATGAAGCCTACCATCCTGTCCGCTGGGCCGCAGCGGGCCTGTGAGCGTACGATTTTTGAGAGTGTGGCGGCGAGATCACAAAGAGCTGAGCTGGGGTACGGCGACCTCCTCGAGGCTATTGGTACTCTTCACTCCTCCTTGGTTCATGGTTTCATGATCTTGGGGAGTAAGCTCGATGGTGTGGCGTCGGAGTTGGGGCAGTGGCGGCCCGCCTGTCCGCACGAACACAGAGTTTACCCACACTGCGCGCAGGAGGACGCTGTGGCGGCCACCCCTGAGGTTAGTGTACGACTGGACGCCCCGGCCAGTATGCTACAGTGTGTTCGACCTTCTGAGGGCCTGATCTGTCCCGGAGGCGTCGGACCTGAGTGGGATGTGGTGGCCTCATCCCGTGCATGCCCTCCTGCGACCCAGAGACAACTCCAGCAACTAATGTCTGCTTTGGCTGCTTCTGCCTTCCTGAACCTTGCGTGCAGAGCAGATCCTAGGGCAGCACTGGGAAGCCTGTTTCCTCAAGCGGCGGACTGTGTTGATGCTCAGAGACTTCCACCCCACCTGTGTGCGTCGCTTCTCTGTTGTTGTTGGACATTCCTCTGCCTAGGAACATTGGGTATGGTGCTGGGTCGAGGGGTTGGCATGGGCAGAATTGCAAAGAGTGGTCAGGGATGAGGCTAGCCCCTCGGGGGTGGTCGCCTAGTGGACGGGCGGGCTTGGGGTGGTGTGCTCTCCTGACATGGCTACTGGCACAATAGGTGCATAATGCTCCCCATCGAGGTTTGAGAAGATTGTTTTTGTGCTGTTCCTTGTTTACTTTAGGGGAACCTTACCGTGCGGGAGGGAGAAGCCGGGGGTCTGTTATGAAGGCCCTCCTCCAGTTTACAAATACTTTCTCTACCCCCCCGTCTGGTGGGGGTCCTTTCCTACTTCTTTTTCCCTATTCTCCTACATTTCGGGTCTGGTTCCAGGGCGACAGGCACACTGCTGGGGGGGGGGGCCGTACTCATCTGCAGAGGTGCAGGGTGGGGGGTTGGGGGAGGGGATTCTGTATTCTTTCATCTTTTTTTCCATGGCCTCCTTTTTCTTCTCTGATTCTTTTTGTTTTCTTTTCTGGGATCAGCGTGATACACCTCCTTTTGCTATGCCTCGTTGCCGTTCCATGTGTTCACAACTTCCGGGGTGTTCTTGGGGAGTTCTGGCGGGTGACTGCGGGCGCAACTGTATACTATGTGTTTCCCCATCCTGATGTTCTTGTGTTTGCGCCATTGACCGAATAGATTGCTGTAAATCGCTAACGTTCACTACTCCGCATATCCGGGATCGTTGTTTTTAAAATTGCTTGTCACCTGATCCTTCTGCCTTGTTTCATCATAAAATGAAAACCTCTTTCTCCTGGTGCCCTACTTACGCTGTTCACAGTATTAGCAGTACGATTTTGCTCCCCGAAGTGCTGCCTGTGTTTATACTTGTTGTTATTGCTCTGATTGCTTAGCGGCCGGCCCTGGGGGGTTGTAGGCCCATACTTGTTCTTCTTGAACTGTCAATAAAGGTTTTCAAAAAAAAAAAAAAAAAAAAAAAAAAAAAGAGAAAAGAGACAGTGGAGCTCTATACAATGCGTTGGTGGAATTAATAAATGTTTACAGACCAAAAGCAGTGGCAGACAAAAATACGTCACAACAAGGAACAACATAAAAAAATATAATGTGTCCTCAATTAATTCGCAGCCCACAAATACGTCGACGGCGTTTCAACCGCTTTATCAATTCCGCAGGAACTGGAGTTTTTTCTCTATAAATTTGGAGATCCCAAGTTTTACAAAAAAGTTTGACTCAAGATTCTATTAGCTGCACTAAAAAATTGGGGGTTTATTAGGAATATATGCGAATACCATATGATACGACCCAGGCCCCTATTTGGGACTCCCCAGGCACCCCGGAATGCCTTCAGGACCAATTGTCACAACCACTTAGATTAGCAGGTATCAAGTCAAGTCAAGTCAAGTCAAAAATAAAGTTTATTTAGACCAATTGATCTATAAACCACAATACATATTTTATCATCTAAAATCGACAAAACACAGATTCTTTCCATTTACTATAAAAATTCTACTGTCATAAAACTGCATTTATACAATTAAAACCAAAATTCATTAAAATTAAAAAAAACATTGGCCTTTTCATGGGTCTCTACTCAGTTTAGAAATGTATAAATTTATAAACCCCCTGAATAAATTTCCCAATGGCTATCACAATGTCAAGATTTTCCATTTCCACTAAGAGATCACATGCTTGCGAGCGCTCATTGACATCATATTTTAAAAATATCGGGCGAAGAAACACTTTACGTAAATTTAAAAATAGATAGCAGTCCAATAAAAGGTGCAAAATATCACACTTCATTCCTATTTTACACACACATTTACCATCCGGATGTGAAAGGGCAGCTTTTATTCCACTATCTGTAAATAGCGGATTGATTCCTATTCTTAACTTAAAGACTTCTTTCCTTAACCAACCATTAGGTAGCAAGTCCATATATGGAAAGCTGGAGTCTTTCTCCCATCCTGCACTCATAAACTTTACAGAATCTTTTTCTCTCAAATACTTTAGATTTATTGCCCTCGAGCATACCTTACCCTGCACTTTAAACACATTCTTTGTCACATTAATTTGGAATGTCATAGGGTCTATGTCCACCATCAGGTGATCACAAATGGTCAGGAGTTTCCTTCTTGTTGCCTTCGCCCACTGTAACTCACTGGATTGAATTTCCTTCATACACCATTGTGATACCTTGACCCAGGAGGTTCCAGAATCTAAGCAAGCTTGACTGGACCTGGACATTCCATGAAGGTAGGCCCAATTCCAATCTAATTGCCTGAATCATCGCCGACCCTGGAAGGGACAGCAGAGATTTTAGACATTTACCCTCCTCTTTGTCCCATGAACTTTTCCGATCAATGCATAGAACCTCTGCCCCATATTGGAATTGTGGCGGAACCATAGCCTTAAAGGCGGTCAATAAAGGTTTATGTGACATATCGCCATAGCTATGGTCAAATCTTTTCAACCCACATACCGCTAGATGCGCTTTTAATTTCTGCGCTTCCAGATGGGTATCCTACTTCAAAGACCTTGTAAACCATATTCCGAGGTATTTATATTCATTTACAGTATCTAACTTGGTTTGGCCCAAGTACCAGCTAAACTTCGTACTCTTCTTCCCAAAACACAAGATTTTTGTTTTATCCATATTTACTGTAAGACGCTTTGCAGTAGTGTAATCGTTAAATACATTCAACTTTCTCTGCAGCCCTACCTCTGTTTGGTCCATTATTACAAGGTCATCAGCATACAACAGGCAGGGCAGATGCTTACCATTTATTTTCGGGCTTGCACCTCTGGCTGTACCCAGGAGAAGAGGCAAGTCTGCTAAAAATACAGCAAAAAGTAACGGGGCCAATACACAGCCTTGCCTCAACCCATTGTTTATAGGAATTTCCATTGTAAGCCCTCCAGAAGTATCTTTGATTACACGTGCCCAGTTATGGCTATGCAGTTCTTGAATTACCAACAAGAGATCAGCAGGCACCTCATACTTCCTCAGTGCTTCCCACAGACAATCCCTATCCACCAAGTCAAAGGCTGCACGAAAGTCCAGGAAGCAGCAAAACAATTTCCCCCGCTGCTCCATGGACTTCCTCGCCACCCCCCACAGTGCAAAACAGTGATCAACAGTTGAGTGCCCCTCCTTAAAGCCACCCTGCTCAATTGGAACTATTGACCGCTGCTCCACCCATTCCTTCAACTTGCCCAGGATTATTTTCGAAAAGACCTTAACCCCAATATCTAATAAGTTAATTAACCTATAATTCTTGGGGTCCTTTTTTCCCCTTTTTTATGCAAGGGTCTAATTATGGCACCTTTCCAGGTCTTGGGGAATTTGCCTGACACCAGAATTGCCACAAACATATGGGAAAAGAAACCTGCCCACCAGTCTATCTGAGTTTTAATTAAGATAGCTGGGAGGTTGTCTGGGCCAGCTGCACGTGATAAGTTCAATTTTTTGATGGTATCTTTTACTTTCTCTACAGAGAAGTCTGGTATTAAACCTTCTACTTCCCTTATCCAAGTTAATCGATTATTCTCGATTTCCGGGGGCCTTTTGGAATTGTAAAGGTTGCTTAAATAGTTTCCCCATGCTGCCTCCTCCACAACACTGCTCATAGTACCCGGAGTTCTACCTGCAGCCTCCTGTATCAACCTCCAAAACCCTTTTATATTTTTATTTTCAATTGTCTGTAAGAGGTTTGCCCAACATTCTTCTTTGAAAATCCCTTTCTGTCTCTTTATTAGGGATCTATACTCTTTTCTCAACCCGCACAACCGTTCCACATTCCCGGGATCATAACTGGTCCTCTGACGTCGCTCTAGTTTCCGTATCACTCTTTTTTTGCTTTGACATTCCAGATTAAACCACTTTGACTTACATTTCATGGTTTGGGTATTTACCTTGCCCTGTTTCTTATCTTTCAGGTACACCCTTATACACTGCACCGCCTGTGCTATTATGTCCTCGTACCATGCTACCTGCTGCCCTTCAAACCTTTCCTTCGATAAATTCTGTTGGAAACAAGCTAATTTCTCAACATACTCATCCGTCAATTTTGTGGTCATGCGCTTGGGATATTCCACATTTTGAGGAATCACCCTTTCGCATTTACCTAATGACTCACCTACAATTTCACAGAATAACGCATTGTGATCGCTATCCCTGCGCTTGATTACCTGGAATTTTTTTACCATTGCATAGTTCCATGCCAGGGTAAAAATATAATCTATAGGACATTGTTGGTTTCCCACTCTGAAGGTCTGGGAGGCTGGCCGATCTGTATCCTTCCTGCCATTTAAACATATTAAGCCCTTTGAACCCAGAAACTTCCCAAGAGCTTCATCCTGTCTGGGAAAACTGCCAGTCCAATGCTATAGGCACTCATCATATCTTCAAACCAATGATCTAGCTTTTCAAAATTTAATTTACGGTTAAAATCGCCCATTAGCACCAGAGTATTCCTCCCATACTTTTCTGTCAGATCAATTATCTCCTTTTTAAAGAGGCTTAATTCTCTCTCATATTCTTTTTGAGACCCCCAATGAATATATACATTTATAATGATGAGATGGACGTCCTTGCCTTCGATACCTTTGTAACATACATTACAAACCAGCAGCCATTTGCATAATGAACTGATTAATTTTGACTCTTTTACGAACTTGGTTGAAACAAGGGTCAACAATCCCCCTGAGGGACGTCCAAATTTTGTATTTTTACTGGCTGGTTTATACACATGAACAAACCCTTCTACTACCTGAGTGTTGCCGCATAGCCAAGTCTCCTGTAAGCAAATGACATCAACACACTTTGCAAGCTGGTTTAAACTATCCGCCTTTGATGTTCCTCCCAGCCCGTTTATGTTCCATGAAATCAATTTCAGGCTATGCAGCAACTCAGTAACCTAGTCGATGTCACTGAGGCATCCTGACTCATTCAAACCCCATGAACTGATACTACTGTCCCAATCCCTACATTCCTCTTCCCTACTGGGTTTGGAGTTTTCTACAGCTATGGTGATGTTGACCGTCTCCCCCCACCCCCCAGTTAACCACCTCACCTGCCTTTCCCCCAGACCCGCGTGAAATCTCAGGAAGCCTCCCTTTCGTTGTTTGCCTGCATCTACTTCTTCTTCTGAAATAATCCTTATACCCTCTTTTAGGATTTTTTTCCCTGCTTTCAGAATTGCCGCTTTAACAAGTCCTGAATAAACTTGCACCTTTGTGTACTCTTCTCCATTATTATCACAGCAAAACCCTATCTGTCTCAGATCCTTTGACCCAATTTCTTTTAGGGATGGGCATTTTGCAAATGAAAATAAGAGATGGGAACGATCAGCGGGCCTAACTTTCTTTGTTTTTTCCCTCCTGTTACCTGTTCATTGTGTTTAAAGTAAATCCACATTTTATTACTATTGCTTTTATCTGGGGGTTCTAGATCTCTGCCACCTCTTCCCACCTGTGTATTCGTTCTTAGTCGAGTGCCTGCTCTACTGCCAACGACATCTACACTTCTTATTTGTACCTTCCCTCCTCGCTTGTTACAAGATTTTTTTAGCGAGGGGTTATACGTGTTTAACCGTGATACCTTTTTCACATCCCTTTCAACTTCAGTGACAGCACATACAGAGTCTAGTTGTCTCCCAATTGCCCTTTTTTCTCTTATCTGGTGTTTCCGCTGGGCATTTTCTTTTGGTTTTGTCCTGGACTGCATTTCTTTGCTCTTCTCTTTTGTTTGGGCCTTCAACTTGCCCTGGACATGAGAAGTTCTTTTACGTAGGTACCTTATGGTCTGATGCCTCAAGAACTCACCCCGCCTCTTTACCATCATAGGCCACCTCGAGATATAGACATTACTCTGGGAACCACCCTCCACTGCTGGCTCTACTTTCTCTTCCCTTTGGTGGCCTAACCCTGGAGCTTGTACAGTTCTTACCATTGTAGGCATCAATCCCCTTATCCCCTGCAGTTCTTCTATCATTTTTTTAAACTGCAGTTCGTGATTATTTAACAAGGTATTATTTAACACCGAAACCTCCAGCAAGCCTTGCAACATTTTTTGGAGCATTAGCATAATGTCCAACATCGAGGCTGAGGATGAAGTTGTAATATCCATACCCAATGTACCATTACGTAGTATTTCATTTAAGGAGTCCAGAGGTTTCGGGCTTTGGAACCCGACTCGATCCAGGCTTTTGTCCAACGTAGTTCTCGCCGAAGAATTTAACAGGATTGAACAGTCCCCCACATCAATGGGCCCCAAACCTGCCAAACCTACATCCACTGCTCTTGGCGAAGAGAAAATGCATGGGGAGGATGAAAGTCTTGGTTCGCGGAGCGGTATCGTCTGGCTTAAAACATTCTGTGAAAAGGAGGTATCCATAATCTCCAGGACATCCTCTGCTTCAGTACTTGGTATCTCTTTGTTAGACTCATGGATTTGGATTGAGGTTTGAGCTTGACTTTTACCTGGGGTTGGTGTTCTTTTAAAATGCTTCCCCACAAAGTCCTTTATCGATGTGGACACCAAGCCTCCATCTTTCTCACTACTTATTAGTGTATTCTCAGTAATATCCTTCTTAGTAGCCTTTTTCTTTTCCTTTTTATCATTTTTATCATTAGTAACGCGTGGCTTCACAGTGATCTCTTTGGGCCCTTCTGCAGAGAAAAACACTTCGGACTCATCAGCATTATCCAATGACCCTGTACATGTTTCCTTCTGCTTTGCTTTTCTTGGCGCCATAACCGCGTTTCGCACCTGCTCCCTGGAGTATGCTCACTGCGTATTTTTTCCACCCTTTATTTTTTCTTTTTATTACTCTCCCACTAGGCCAGATGCTCAAAACAAATTTCAAATAAAATTTAAAACTCTTACCTTCCCTGTGAGCTTGCTGCTGACCGTGATTGACCTGTGTCTGTTGTAAGCTACCTTAAGTCGGCCTGGGCCTCACCACCCCCCCCCCCCCGAGATTTTGAACCACAGACGTTCGGCGACTGTTAATAGATTCTGGCAGCTCTCAGCTCTCTGCTTCTGAAAATCCTCCGCTCCCAGTGCCCCAGCCTGCGCCTGCTGAGTGCACTATGCGGCTCTGGGCGAGGGCGCATTAACCGCTATGTCAATGCCTGCAGACTCTGGGCCGGGCCGGCACTTTCCTCCAGAATTTTGCCCGGACCTCGGCGCACTTCAGAAATTCGCCCTCTCAGCTCGTCAGCTCGGCTCGGCTCACCACCGCGTCACTGTTTCGCGGTGGCTCCTCGCTGGTTCCTCGCTGGATTCCTCTGATTCCTCGGCTTCCTCGGCTTCCTCGGCCCCGTGCTTCGTGCTCTGTGTCCGGCCTTTGCTCTAACGCTCTACGATCTGCGTCCACGCTCTCACGCTCTCACGTCAGCTCGCTCACGTCAGCTCGCTCACAGGGAAGTCGGTCCCCTAGCAGGTATCAGGTTATGGGGTTATCTTCAGAAAGATTCACAACTGATCAGCTAGGACTCAATATCTAATATAACCAGCGGGACACTAACGAGATTTAAATTCTATCAATTGTCCGCGTGGTGGGCAACACAATCATGGAGTAATGAAGATTTGGGTATAATCATTGATTCTATTTCTAGAACAGGATCATGGAAACGTGAAGTGGCTTTCTGGTATGGGGCTTTTATAGATACAGGAGATAGTCTAGACTTAGAGGTGGTGAGACGGTGGGGTAATGTTCTCTCCGAAAATGGGGATGACCTACGGAAGCTCTGGTGTGACTCATTTTCTATGTTACAGGCTATGGTTAAACCAGCCAATCTAAGGAGTAACCATCTATACACCGTATATAGAGTGTATTGGACTCCGGGTAAACTATCTAAGATGTCTGCAATGATCTATCACTGCCCTAGATGTAAGTATCCAGCTGCTGATGATCTTCATATATTTATGGATTGCCCGAAGATCGGCCCCTTTTGGACTGAGGTATGTGGTTTCCTGAAGGATGTGTTGTATATGCAGATTGAAGTAAATGTCAGGCTTATCTTCTTCGGTCTTTTGTCAAACTATTGTTTGAATGCCCTAGCTTCAAAGTTTGCACTCTATGTATAATTATTGCTAGGAGGGAAATTTGTAAAGCTTGGAAGCTTGAGGCACCTCCTTCCTTTGCGGATTGTTTAAAGAACATTATCATGATTAGTCAATCTGATATGGCCTGTGAAAACTCTAGCGCCAAGAAAATCTGGGCAGCATTAGAGGTCTGGAGAGGGAAGTAATGATCAGTCCTATGATTATGCCAGAGGTCTGTCGGTCCGGTCCTCTCCAGTAACTAGTGGTATTTCAGGTGTTGTGAACGGGAGTGGGACCAGGATACAGCTGCACCTCTGGGAAGACTCTACCCCTCCTTTCAGGCCCACCATTAGGGCGGCTCTCAATAAGGGCTTGTTTGAAGGGTGTGGAAATATTCAATCTAGAGCATTCTCTGATGGCATGTATGAGGACTAAAAAAAAAGAGAGAGAAAAGAGACAGTGGAGCTCTATACAATGCGTTGGTGGAATTAATAAATGTTTACAGACCAAAAGCAGTGGCAGACAAAAATACGTCACAACAACAAGGAACAACATAAAAACAAATATTGTGTCCTCAATTAATTCGCAGGCCACAAATACGTCGACGGCGTTTCAACCGCTTTATCAATATACGGTCATCATCAGGACAAAGACAAATTGACAGAGCATTCAAATTCTATACAAAAGAAAAATATGTAAATAAATATACATATATGTATCTCACAGGGTCATCAATTAAGGTTAAGCTTCCTTCATTAAAACAAAAGAAAGATAAAGAGAAGAAAAAGGAAAAGAAAAAGAGTTAGGCACATCCCAAATAAAGAGGATGTTTTAAGATTTCAACACCCAGGTGCCATAGATGAGTAATTTATGAGAAAACGGTATTTGTCTAATTTCTTAAAAACCATCTCAAATGAGGAGTAATATCACCAATTCTTGCTCATCTGACCAAAACATTTAGATCAAATAATACTTAATTCGAGCAAAAACTCCAACCTCGTTTCATGAAACATTTAATAAACAACGTCCAAAGTATATATGGGCACCAACTGTAACATAAAATGAGTCAGCAATTACCAACTGCCCAGTGTTCATAAAATAAGCAAAAAAAATTGTTCCTACTTTCAAAAGACACTTACTAGAAATAAATGGTGTCTTGACATGGTGTAATTAATCCATGTAGAGAAGATTCCTAAGACGTGCTACGTCTATGGCACAACAATTCACAAATGAATTAATCCAATCGGTTCTTAAATTGCCGATCGATCAATGCTGCCCGTTAGCTGGAAAGGAAAGGCAATGCATCCAGTAAAACCATAGACATGAAAAAGTCCATAGCTATAACAGATAGTCAATTACTTCCCTTAGCAATGTCCCGTTAGAGACATGGAATGTTATCCAGCAATCTTAATATCATGCTTATCTGCTTTTGAAAAACAGGGCAAAATGACAAATCACTGAGTCTAATTGTATTTCTAATATATAATCTAAATAGCCCACAAATGCAAAGGACGTGAAAGCGATATCTCAAACTAGCATAATACTGGTTTATCAATATAGTCATCAAGTATCAGTAATACAATATGCATATTGTGCGTACAGATTATTTAAGTGAGATAGGGTCAAAACATATCGCCCTTCTGCACATAAACAGGTATCCAGCAACTTATGTGCAAGCACTGCCTCTTTGTTTTGAACCTATCTCACTTAAATAATCTGTACGCGCAATATGCATATTGTATTACTGATACTTGATGACTACATCGGTTAACCGGTATTATGCTAGTTTGAGAGATCGCTTTCACGTCCTTTGCATTTGTGGGCTATTTAGATTATATATTAGAAATACAATTAGACTCTGTCATTTTGCCCTGTTTTTCAAAAGCAGATTAGCATGATAGGAAGATTGCTGGATAACATTCCACGTCTCTAGCGGGACATTGCTAAGGGAAGTAATTGACTATCTGTTATAGCTATGGACTTTTTCATGTATATGGTTTTACTGGATGCATTGACTTTCCTTTCCAGCTAACGGGCAGCATCGATCGATCGGCAATTTAAGTACCGATTGGATTAATTCATCTGTGAATTGTTGTGCCATAGACGTAGCACGTCTTCTCTACATGGATTAATTACACCATGTCAAGAAACCATTTATTTCTGGTAAGTGTCTTTTGAAAGTAGGAACCGTTTTTTTCACTTATGAACGCTGGGCAGTTGGTAACTGCTCACTCATTTTATGTTGCAGTTGGTGCCCATATATACTTTGGACGTTGTTTATTAAATGTTTCATGAAACGACGTTGGAGTTTTTGCTCGAATTAGGTATTATTTGATCTAAATGTTTTGGTCACATGAGCACAAATTGGTGATATTACTCCTCATTTGAGATGTTTTTTAAGAAATTAAACATATATGGTTTTCTCATAAATTACTCACCTATGGCACCTGGGTGTTGAAATCTTAAAACATCCTCTTTATTTGGGATGTGTTCTTTTCTTTTTTCTTCTCTTTATCTTTCTTTTGTTTTAATGAAGGAAGCTTAACGTTAATATATGACCCTGTGAGATACATATATGTATATTTAGTTACATAATTTTCTTTTGTATAGAATTTGGATGCTCTGTCAATTTGTCTTTGTCCTGATGATGACAGTATATTGATAAAGCGGTTGAAACGCCATCGACGTATTTGTGCCCTGCGAATTAATTGAGGACACATTATTTGTTTTTATGTTGTTCCTTGTTGTTGTGACGTATTTTTGTCTGACACTGCTTTTGGTCTGTAAACATTTATTAATTCCACCAACGCATTGTATAGAGTTCCACTGTCTCTTTTCTCTTTTTAAAAAAAATGTATTTATTGTAATAAATTTGTATTTTTGATAATTATATATATAGGGGTCACGTTTTCCTTCTGTTTCCTTTTTCTTACTTTAATCTTTGTGATGACTATTAATATGTTATTTGTTTATTAAGTGGAATTTGTTGTATGAGTTCTTGGACTACTGTTTGGATTAAATACTCTTCTGCCTCAGTAAGACGAACTTGTCCCTTGAACCCAGGTCCATCAGAGTGACTCCAACTGCGACTTGGCTTGCCTGCTGCTCAGGGACAGAAAAGGCTCCAACCATCTTGAACCCTGCACCTTAACTCTGCCTGCTGTCAGCCCTAACTCCCTGAAGTAGTGACTCTCTAGCCCTGGACCCTTGGAAGGGTAGATAAAGGTGCTCTGCCAGCCCAGCTGTGGTCTCCATCAAAGCCAATGTGAAGAAATGTGAAGTGACGTGAAGCCCCGCAAAACACCGTAGAGCTGAGCAATACAAAGACCCGCAAAGCATCACTTCACAGCTGCCAGCTTCATCGTAACCCACACAGATTGATGAATGCCCCGCAAAGCCTTGCCACACGGCTCCTCGGAACCAATACAGAGCGGCGTAAAGTCCCGCTACGCACTCACAGCTTAGCTTTATTGGCACCGACGCCGGATGACAAGAAGCCTTGTGTCGACCACGCACTAAGGACATAAGGTACAATCATCAGTGAGCCAACCTCAGCACTTTGCCCAGCCAGCACCCCATCGCATTCAGCCTGAACTTGTGACTTTGTCCCAATCCAGCATGACCATATAACTGTAGTTGACGATTTGCGCCTTCTGGTGCTATTTTTATCTAAACCTTTAAAATTGCATAGTTCCAATTCTACTAATTGGAGTTTTATCATTTTGGTTTCAAATAATTTATTACAGTTTCCTCTTTTTTAAATTGTTGTGGTATTTTTCTTGTGTTGTATTCACTTTATTACTGTTTAAATGCTGGTAAAATACTTGAAACAGTGCCTCTAGGCTAAGCCTGACTGCTTTTGTTCCAACCTGCCAGAAAGTTAAGCACAGGTTAATTTAGTGACTTTATGTGGTTCACCCTGACAAGGATTGTGGCTGTTTCTTAAGTAGAGTTTCACCCCCCTCAACCAACAACAACGTTTTTCATTATATATCTATACACACAGGGTCTGAAAGGGATATGTGAATGTGAGGGGTCCTGGTCAGTCTAGTACCTGCCCTCTTATTGTTGGTGGTATTAGTCATATTTTGTGGCCTTGCTGGAGTGTGGTGGTGGCGTTATTGGCTGAGGTTTTCTTGGTGGTGGTATTAGTCATATTGTCATGGTCTTGGTGGAGCGTGATGGTAGTAGAATTGTCATTAATGTTGGTACTGGTAATGGATTGTTGGCATTTGTGTTGGTTTTGGTCTTATTGGTAGTAATATTAGTCAAATTGTTGTGGCCTTCATGTAATGTGGTGGTGGTATATTTGGCATTGGTGGGGGGATTGATGGGAGTATTGCAGGTGGTATTGTAATTGGATTTTTATACCTCTGACAAACCATTGAAACACTTTACAAAAGTCGCATGCTACTCCGGAACTGATGGTTAGTAGTTAAAATGAAGTGGTTAGTTGGTTATTATGTTAGTGTTGTACTCTTAGTTAAAAGTTATCTATGCATTTACTTCAGTTTCTTTTGGGGTAAATTCAATAAATATGAGTTAGATTACATCATTATTATGGGATTTCTGACATAGTGACTTATTGGTAAAATCGATATTATTGCAAATAGCAATATACAAAAGCTCTCCCGAAGTATTTTTTTCATTTTTTTAAATAAATCTTTTTATTGAAGATTTCAAAGACAAATGTTAAGACCACACATCCCCCCACTTCTCAGAGTCATAAGCCTGTTACTTATATATCACAAGCAGATATCGCAATAGATTTTCATCCCTTGTCTGTGGAAACCTCCACCACCCCCCACCCCAAGACTCACATCTCCCAAATCTATATTCCTCCTTTACTTAACCAAAACTAAAACACCTTTAAAACAAAACCCCTGTCCCCAACAGGGATACCGAAGAAAGAAAACACAGGAAAACAAATGTATGTCACCTATCACATCAAACTTCAGATGTGCAGGGATAGCGAAGATGAAAAACATAGGAAAACACATCAAATATACTTCACATATCACATTGTGCTTTAGACAGGCAAGTACCACACAGTTCACCATCCGGCTGTTCTCGACTGTCCTTTCCTAAAGACCAAAACACCTTCCGCTCATTCATTCTGGCACAGTCTTTGTATGTTTGTGACGGCGCAGGGTTGATTCTCAAAAGGTATCTCTGGGGCCCTCCCCTTTGCACTAGAGGTGTGACAGCCTCAGCCTCGGTCTCCTTCATGTCACAGTGACTGGGGTCCTCTTGGGGTGGTGTACTTGTGAAACTATCTACATCCTCTTCTTTTTCTGAATACACTAACTCACTCCCCTCATTCGGGCATATGTCATACCCTTCCTCAGGATGTTCTCTGTTAAAAAACACTTGATGTGTGATATATTCCTTGAGACACTGCCCCTTCCTTGTTGAGCTGTCTCTCTGGCTCCCTTTACCACAGTTACTGTCCACAGTTGGGGCTCGAAAGGCAGCTGGAATTTTCTTCCAGGGTGTGGATATTTGATTAGGACTTTGCCCCCTGACTAATACAATCTGTGCCAGGCTTGCCGCCTTCTACTGGCAAAGTCATTATGGGGTTGCTCCTGGCTGAATAACTGTTGCTGTGGCTCATGACTCTGAACTCACTGACAATGATGGGGAATAGTGTCTGTGACTGTTCACCCCATGCCGGTGGTGGAGTGTGGTGTAGCTCTGTACTCTCACAGAAACATGTATATCGTATTCTCTATGCCTTTGTTTCTGCCTCTGCTATGCGTATAACTTTCTTTAGGGTCCTCACAAACTGTTCTGCCTCCACATTGTCTTGGGGCAACCATAGCATGATGTGTCGATGTCGCATGTTCCTGGACTGGAGGTACTCCTCCCATCCAGTGCTGTTGAATGGGGGTCCATTATCAGTCTGGATTTCACCTATTAGTATATGCACCGCCATGATCTTCTGCATCTTTAGTATCAGATTGGCATTCGGATATTTTCCATTAGGGAGGCTGCCGAAGACGGCAGTGACTTTTTGCCACAGGACAATTGTGCCTTCCTTAAGTGAGCACTGGGGCCAGTGGGTCTGGGAGTCTGGTTGCTTAGTACTCTGTACACTTTTGCACCATTGTCTTGAGAGGATGTCGGTTTGTTTGCTCCCAGTCTGTACTCGACACTGAACTTATACTCTTGTAACTGCAAGATCCATAAAAGGGTGCCCATACAGATACAAATGGAAATGGCAGCATCCCCAGTCCACTACAGTGGCCTCTTTCTCGATTTGTTCAGTCGGAGTCAGTATCATGGCTTGAGTATGCGACTGGTGCCTATTCTCCTACATCTTGGCATTGTGACAGCACAGCTCTTAACCCTGTGGCAACGGTATCTACCTCCAGTTCTGATGTTCTCTGGGGGCCAAAGTATGCAAGCGTGCTTTTCGTTGAGAGCGCTGATTTGGTTTTCTGGAATGCTATCTCTTTATATTCACCCCAGACCCAGGGGTTTTAGCGCTTGGCGAGCTCTCTGAGCAGTGTAGTAAGGTCAGTGAGGTTCTGTATGAAATGGCTGCAATAAGTGACCATTCCCAGAAATCTTTCGACTCAGGACACTGACGTGGAGGCTGAAGCCTCTCGTATGTCGCATACTTTTTCTGGGTCAGTAGCAACTCTGTTTTTCATGAAGTGATAGCCAAAGAAAATGATGGCTTCCAGGAAGAATTCACACTTCTCCTTGTAGAGAGTGAGACCGTGATCCTGTCACCAGAAGAAGACTGACCGCAGCCGCGTCCGATGGTTCTTGATGGTATGGGCATGCACCAGGACAATGTCTCTAATGTTCAGCACAGCAGGGAGTCTCTAGAGTATTTCTTTTATGATATTCAGAAAAATGTCAGTGTGCTGGAGCTATCAAAACTCAGTCTCTTGTACGGCCATAACCCCATGTGCGTTCACAAAGTAGTTAAGTGTAGTGAGTCGGGGTGCAGGGGCATCTTGTGGTACCCCACCCGCAGGTCCATCTTAGAGAACCATTTTGAACCAGCTAGTTCCTCAATGATATAAACGATAGTGGGGTTCAAAAGTCTATCTTGTTTGGTTGTCAGGTTGGGTATCCTCATTCTGACACATATTCTTACAGCCTCAGTTGTTTTTTGTTTGTTTTTTTGGCAACCACAATGGGGGAGACCCAGGGGGTGGTGCTGAGACTTTCTCAATAATTCCTGCCTCTTCAAGTTGTTTTAACTCCTGCTTGACTTTGGGCGCAGTTGGAATGCCACCCTTTGGTGATGGAGGGCGATGGGCTGGATTGATTTGTCTATGTGAAGGCACACAGATTTGTACTTTAGGCACCCAATTCCTTGAAACAGCAGTGAGAACTCTTGCAGCAACACGTCTATCTCAGCTGCATGGACGGAGAGGGCAAATTGGAAAAGACCCAGAGACTGCGCTGTTTGGCAGCCGAGTATCAAACCCATCCCTTCTTGTTAAACGTACACCTTAGCTCTTGTGTTGGAGTCACAATGGCTGAGGTCAGCATGGAACACTCCTGATATTCGCAGATATATTGCGTTTCCAAATGCGTGGACCCTTATTCTCGTGGGCCGGAGAGCTGGTGGTGTTGGCAGTGATTCATCTTTTTTGAGATAGATGGATCCCCCCATATCTATGAGGGCCATTGCAGGGGCACACTGGAGTCAGCTGGCAGCTGAATGTGGCACCCGGGTACTCGGAGCCTGGTTTGACTGCGTGAATAACTTGCACTGTTCCTTGGTCATCATCATTCATATCACTGTCTTCTGAGACTTCTGGTGCTGCGTTGACTGCTCACACCGGCTTCTGGCAAGGTTTCGCTGACTTCTGTCTTCAGCGGCACACATTCACAAAATGATTTAGTTTGCCACATGCCATGCATCTGTTTCCAGCCGCTGGGCATTTTCATGGGTGTAGTTATGGACCTAGGCAGCACTAACATGAATGTGTGGTCGCTGGTGTCTTGCTAGGGCTATGCTTGTTTTTTGGGGGCATCTTTATGGATTGTATTAGCTGCCCCAGTTTTTACAGATTGTTGTAAGGCCGTTTCCATGTGTGATGCCCTGGCCTTGGACAGCTCTTTCAATCACCCCACTGCAAGTATATCCTTCACTGGCAGGTTAGGAGTTCGAAGGATATGCTGTCGGAGCTCAGACGGGATACAACCCTGTATGAATTGAGCCCATATCTCATCGTCTTAATCAGGCAGGGTGCAGGTCCTGGCCAACTCTTCTTTTCTGTGGGCAAAGAAAACATCGACGGACTTCTCTGGACGTTGGCATGCCTGGCAGAGGACGAGCCGCTCATAGTCAGGATTTTGTGAATGGTTCATAGAAGGCTGCAGTGGAGTCTTTGAGGTTGCCATATCTATGGGGTGGTCCTGCCTCTGTGACACCCTTTGCAATCTTGTGGATGTCCTCTACAGCCAAATGTAAATGGAGAGATCTTTTCCTCTCATCAGAGATGTCAAGGGCAACACATTATTTTTCTAGCCAGATAACCCAGTCTTTCCATTGGGCCACTTAGTGGGCTGGGTTCCAGTGACTGCAAAATGCTCCAGTGCTAGGTTGGATGCCATTTGGGCTGTGTAGCCTATGCGCATGCGGATAGTGGTTACGGGGTTGATAGTGCAGTCACTGGTGCCTATGATTGGGTGCCCATGCAGGCGGGAGTCTTGTCTTGGTGGTTCTGCCTGTGCTGCATCCTGGCATGGTCAGATGAGCATATGGTGGATGTGGCCTGGGTTTGGTAGCACATGTGCCCTTGCAGGCGGATGAGGCTGGGGTTGCTCTGAATGGATGGACAGGAGCTAGCCAATGCCCCACTTTCAGGCCTTGCTGCACATGTTAGGTGTTGCCACTGATCTGAATGTGGGTGCCAGCAGGAGATGTGCTTTGACAGGCCGCCACTGTTGGAGGAGAGGCCTGTGAGGTGTTGCATTGTCTACCACCTCTTTGCCATCTGGTATGGCTGGGCCACTGTTTTGTCATGATGTGATGAGGCCGCTTGGGCGGGCAGAGGACAGGCCACGTGAGAGCAAGTGCAGGCACCAGCACTTGCTTGAGATTTAGAAGGCTGTCAGCCAGCTGGAACAAGCTGTCAACTCCAGATTTGCAGCCCTGTTGGCACCACGGCGGGCGTCAGTGGACCATGGAAAACGCGGATAGCGTTGAGCACAGGAGGAGTGTAGCTAGGCCTCCTTGCCACCAGTGTAGAATTTGGCTTGGATGGCAGGTGCGCAAACAAACCAAATTCACTCCAGGGTGCTGTTTTAACCTGCCCCATCTTGGGCCTTTACTTTTTATTAACATCTTCAGTCTGCACGTCTGGCCAAACCATAGCTCTGATGTTTTAGGGTGGGGTCATCCAATCCCCGCTGTTGATGGCACACAAATGGGAGGGACATCTCACATCTTCCAACTCTACACGCCTGTCTACAAAGGTGTGTGTCAGACTGCAAGATGAGAGTCTTTGCGGTTCTGTAGTCTGGCCATGCATTTTGTCCACTGTCTAACTATGCCTCCCTCTAGGGACTGGCTATAGTCAGGACCCCATTCTAGACTAAATGCTGTACTGGTGGCACTTTGGAGTCATGCAGCCCAACATTCATATATAAGATATGTGTGTCCTAAACAGTGCTGAGAAGTTCTTGACTTCACACTGCGTTGCTTACAAAAAAAACAATCACTCTAGACTTCATAAAGCCTTCAAACCAATTGCAGGAAGGACATCGGTTTATTTGGGTATCCCAGACAAAAATATCTGGTGGTTGCTTTCATCCTCTACCTCCCCTGCCAACCCCCAAGGCTCCACTCACCTTTAAGCAAAGAACGCTATACCTTGCTATGAAACACATTGTGTAGTAAAGCTAAATTGGTATTGGTTACACAATATTTATTACACTATCTGATTTATTCTCTAGAGTCATTGCTGCCACACCTGCATGACTCTAAATTTACTTAAGTTGTGAGTTAATTTGATGACACTGACTGATGGTTTGGGTTATTCTCCACTTTTGCTCTTTCATACTGTTACTTGCACAACACTGTCACAATGTAATACCAGTGGCAAACAAATGTGTTGCGCCGGGCCCATTAGAAGTTTATTTTTCTTCTTCCACTGCATTTTCAGAAAGCAGTGGTTCATGCATTCTAGGTTGGACCAGGCCAATGCTCTGTATCTTTGGCTTCCGGAAGGCTTCATCAGCAGGTTGCAAGTGGTCCAGAACACTGCAGCTTGCCTAATTGTGTAAACTACCTTGGTGGGCTTCAAGTTTCTGGTTTTCGTAGATTTCTCCACTGGATCCTAATTAAGAAGATGATTCTTTTTAAGTCTTTTGTTTTGGTTCATATGGCCCTTTTTCTTCTAGCTTGCTCTATTTCTTTGCAAGATTTGAGTTGTATCACCTTGTCAGAACACTTCTGTAAGCCATGGCTGCCCTGGCAGTAGTGCCATAGGCTAGGTGGTCAATGTAAGGGACGGCACGATCTCTTTTTTTGGCAGCTAAGGCTTGGAATCAGCTATCTCTGGAAGCTCTGTCCCCTGGGTCCAAATTGTTATTCCAGAAATAGCTCAAGATATGGCTTTGCTCACTGTGCTAAAGCTGTGGTAAAGGATTATTGAACTTCATATTCTTTAGCACGGGACACTCTTTGGAGTAATTGCTTGCACTCTTTGGAGTAACTGCTTGCTCTACAATTCACCTTCATTCATTTATTCATTCATTCATTCATACCAATAAGTGCCATAAAAAAAATCACTTAAGATGACATAAAAGTTGATCTCTGAAAGTTTGACTACAAATTAAAGCTCCGAATTGCACCAAGCAAAGGATCCAGATGTCCTCTGTGAGGTTTGGGAGATCCCCCTTATATGTTTTGATAACATGGTGCCAAACAGGGTGTGAGAAGCTGGCCTGGTATGTAATGTTCACTTATGTAAGTAGACACCCTGCATCAGTCCAGACAACCCTCACAGTGATTTAAGAGGTCTTAGACAACCTTAAAAAGCTCTCTAAGTGGTAGCTGTGGACAGCAGCCTTCAGGCGTAGTTCAGAAGGAGTGTAAGGCAGCTTGTTTTACCAGAATGCAATCTTATAGTATAGATTAAGTGAAAAGAACCACACCAACTAATTACAAAAATATATGTTTATTATATAATACTCTCTAGAATGTTCAAGTATCTCCAACACGGAAATAAACACAATGCACACAATACTTTAGCAAAGAAACACAGTAAATAGCACAGAATACACAGTGGAACCCAAGGGGGGACCAAACCATCCCCTAAGAAAGTGGTATAAGAACCATGACTCGGAGCAAGACAAGGTAGAGAGGACGTAGAAGTGCTGGGGACCCAAGGAACCACCCAAGGTGAGCATCTAGGGACCCCATGGAGAGCGTGTGCAGTGTGAGAACACGACTGTGTGCTCCGCACAACTCTAAGTGTAAGTCGCGGTTGGATTCTTAAAGATTAGGGACACTTCCCAGTGGACCCCGAAGAAACCCTGTGGAAGACAGAAGGTTGGAGAGCTACTCCACCCATGGATACCCTAGTACCCATGTTACCTACACCAGGGAAGCCGGGTCCATAAGTATGAAGTGGTGTCGCAAACCGCAGTCGTTTCCAATGGAGGACTTCAGGAAAGTGCCACTGCTGGAAGAGGAGAAAGTGTCCGGTGGAATGTACCTTCAAGCAGAGGGGACAGAGTCTATGTCACTCAGGAGTGACCAGGATACTTAGAAGACAAATGCCCTCCGATGTCGGTTGTTGCCGGATGGATGACGAGGACGTTGACTCTGAAGCTGTGAGGACTAGGCGATGCTGAGGAGGACCCGGAGACATACACAAGCTGTCCCATGAAGGATGTCGAGTGCTGAGGGGTCGCTGTCCGGCGGGAGCACCAACAAGCCTTGGAAGAAGCAAGCAACGCAGGAATCAAAGAAGGAGCAACGTCGGGACCAGCAAGGTCCAGGAGACTCACCAAATGCAGGGGAGTCAGGGCAGGCCCGAGCAATCAGGAAAGCCAAAAAGAAACAAGCGTGACCCTCACATGGACCCACAGGCCGGAGGTACTGGAGACGCGAGAAGACCTCAAGCAGCTCACCAAAAGATGCGGGCCACAATGCACACGATGCGGTTTGGCTGAAGATTCTGGTCACAGGAGGTGCTCGAGGCAGGGGTGACTTGGAGCCCGAATATCTTTTTGGAAGGAAGCCAACAAGTCTTTGCAACTGCAAGTTGGATGAGGTGAAAAGGGGTTCGGTTATTTTAACCCCCATGAGGGATACTGGCCTCAAACTTGGTGAAAGGGCAGGGCAGGCCTCGCGAGCTGTGGAAAACCACCACATGTGTTGCAGAGCCCACAGAGTCCGGAGGAGCTCCGTAACTGCAGACCGGTCGACTTAGTTGCGGTGCTTGCGAATGCAGGGGAGTGACTCCTTCACTCCAAGCGAGATTTCTTTAGGAATCTTTGATGCTTCACAGGCCTTGGAAGGTTCCTGTATTATGCACAGGCACAGACGATGCAGCAGACTGGAAAGGGGACGAAGTCACGCCCAAACGAAGTCCTGCAAAGTCCAGCGAAGTCCAGAGTACCCAGGCATGTAGAAGTATAAGTGGTGTCTGATCTGAATCTTATCACACGATGAATCTAGGGACCTACACCAGGTAAGCCCTTAAATACCCTAGGGAAAGGGTTGGGAAGATTTAGGGGACACTCACAGGAGAGGGTCTGGACAGAGGAGAGGTTACTCCCATTTCCTTTGTCCAGTTTCGCGCTAGAGCGGGAGTCAATGGCTCCCAGGACTGGTTTGAACTGGACTATGCAAGGGGACACAAAATGTGCCCCACATACAGACTTAGTGGCACTGGCAAACGCACCCACCCTGCCCCAATACACTAGATCCTGTCTGGGAGGTGGTCACACCTCCCTATAACAAGATGCCTATTGTTCTGCCTTCCCCTGCTCGAGCCTGGCTCAGCAGCAGGAGGGCAGAATCGTGTCTTTTGTGTTGTCCGGGTCTGGAAGACTGGTACCCGGGACATGGAGAGCCTACCGGGGTGCCCTTCCAGTGCTTGGAATCATACCTCCCACACTGTTTACGGTGTGGGCATATGATTCCAACATATTTGATACCAAACATGATAGGATTTGATGCAGCCAGTTTCGAGATGGTCATCGCGTAATTACACAGTACCCCTCTATATGGTATATGGCTGCTTCACTGACAACCCGGGAGAATGGATTCTGTAGGCTGCAGGGTGTCCTGCTCATGCAGGGACATCCTCTCACTTAGAACCAAGCACCCTGCCTTCAGGATTGCAAAGGCCTGCTAGAGGGGTGACTTTTAGGTTTTCAGTGCAGTGACCCTAGATATAGTAAACCTATATCTTTAGTTAGTGGTGCTAGCACCAGTTTAAACAGGCTGCAATGACAGACCTGTAGTTCCATTTTGAATGGTCTCTCATGGGTGGCATAATACATGCTTCAGCCCATGGGAGACCTCTGGGGTACCTATGCCCTGGGTACCATAGTACCATATACTAGGGACTTATAAGGGTACCCCAGGATTCAATCTGAGATGTACCTATGTACTGGACACAACACTTTAGGGAGAAAGCAGATAGACTGGGGTCCTGATTAGCAGGGTCTCAGTCAGACTAGTCAAAATACAGCTTAGCACCAGGCAAAAAGTAGGGGTGACCATAGAAGTAGATCTACTTTCCTACACAGGGCAATTCACACCACTATTTTCACATAGGTTTTGAAAGGCTCAAAAAACTTGTGTGTGAGACTATTAGACTGTATGTTTGTGACTGATTGTGAGAGACTGTGTGAGGTCCTCTGCATGTTGAGGCTCTTTGTGTAGAGATATTCTACATTTGTGAATGGTTGCCTAAAACCTCTCTTCGTGAGTGAGTAAATGATATTTTCATTGGAATGCGGGACTCTTGGACTCCTTCATGGATGCATATGACTAACCAATGGAATAATAAAGATTAGGGGGCAGATTTATGACGTCTGGCGCATCTCTGCTAATCAGCAGAGATGCGCCAGAAGAGTTGCGACGCATCTGCCCACCCGTGCGCCACCATTGATGCGCTGCATTTACAATGCGGCGCACCGTGGCACTCGGATGGGCAGATGCGTGACGCATCTCCTGTCGGAAAGGCGGCGCATTGCTGGAGTTGCGTCGCAAGCGCGACGCACCTCCAGCAAGGCTCGGGGGTGCCCTATCCCTTACATGCTGCGTCAATCCTTACGCCTGCTTCAAGCAGGCGCAGGGTTTTGACGCAGCATGGCCTTAAAAGTGACTGAGTGAAATCTTGTAGATTTCACTCAGCCACTTTTAGGAGGCGTTCCTGCGCCGGAATGCCCCCCCCTGCTCCAGAACGCCTACATGTGGCGCAGGGCTTTACATCGTGACGCATCTGCTAGATGCGTCACGTTGTAAATACCCCGCAGCATGCTGCAGGATTTTCGCCGCCGCTGCGTCACAAAAGTGACGCAACGGCAGCGTAAATGAGGCGCAAGGGGCTCATAAATCTGCCCCTAGGTAACCATATCTAGTTGCCTCACAGCTATCCAGCCCCGTACGATCCTGTGATCGCTTTTGCTCAACCCTCCTAAATCCGAGGGCTGATACTTTCCCAGTTCTACAACCAGCAAAATCAACCAGAAAACTTGGGGTGCTCCACATCTGGGGTGCTCTCATCTCATTTGGGGTGGTCAATCTATTATAATGGAATTCTCCAACATCAATCTAGTCACCACAGCACAATATCGGATATTGAGCATATGTAAATTGCACCTACACATCCCTTTCAACACAGGTAGGACCCTTATCAGTGCCAGGAACTCAGTGGCAGTTCGGTCGCAGGGATGCCGGTTGAGGTTTCACTCTCTTTGGGGCATATTATCAAGCACAGCGTTAAAAATTATCGCCGCTTTAGTGGCAGAAAACTGCCGCTAAAGCGGCGATAATGGGCTTGATAATATGCCAGTGAGAATTCCCATAGAAGTTCATGTTCTGGTGTGAACATGGGCTTCTATTGGAATTCTCTGCTGCATATTATCAAGCCCATTATCGCCGCCAATTTTAACGCCGTGCTTGATAATATGCCCCAAAATGCTTTTATGCATATTGTGTGCGTGCTCGCGTATGAGAGTGTGTTTACGTGAGTGTATGTAAGTGTGAATGTGTGTGTATGTGTAAGCATGTGGTGTAAGTGAAACTGAAGGTCAAATCTGATGCCACTTCCGTTCCCCTGGCGTTTTGGTGAATTAACGTCCCTGTGCACAGTGAATCTAAACACAACTCTCTCCGTTTGGACTTGTGTAATCCTCCCTGCCCTCTCAGTTCTATTTACTGCTATGTAAAATGGTTGTAAAGGAAATGTTATTTGATACTAAATAAATAAATAAATAAATAAATGACACTTCACTTCGTAGTTTAATTAAAAGCTTTCACATATGAATTGATTGTGGAAAGAGGTATCTAGAGTCTTACGCAGCAAAGAAGCGATTCGCAGTCCAAGCCTGCCCTCTAGTGTATCGTTTAGAGAGCTGCAAACCATTGAAAATTCTGCAATTAAGCCAAACGCTCTTTTTAAGAACTGTCAAAGAAGAGTAAAAGTCAATAAATTAGATTGAAAAAAATGCTCAAGTCGTCAAGATGGTATAGTTTATCTGAATCATAGTTGCCTGTGTAAACATATGCTGTGATCTCGGGGCTTATTCATGAGAGGCTTGCGCTGCTTGGGCGTCACTTTTTCTGACGCTCTGGCAGCGCAAACCTCTGACACGTATCTATGAGGCCCGGCAAAGACACTGTGCGTGGCTTTGCCTAGCCTCATTGATATGCAGTAAGTCAAAGCAGCGCAAGTCGCTGTCTTGTCTTACTCTGTGTCAAGGAGGCATTGCATGGGCATTGCACTGCGGTGGGTTTTTCCACTGTATACCCATGGATTATGACGCTGCCCCAGATTTACATAACCACGTAAACGTGGGGCAGCGCCAAAATCTTACGCCTCCCCAGCTGGTGTAATACGGATAAATATTTGTATTTTTTCTCGTTTTTTCCTCTTTCCATGTGTGCTGCATTCTGGATTGTTTTCGTGCAGGAAGTTGCTCCTACCTACACAAAAACAATACTGCCTGCAACGGAGTCACCCTTGCACCCTTTTGCAAGGGTGCCTACATTGGCGCTAGGCAGCAATTGCATGCCAGTGCAGGGGAAAATGACAGCAATGCACTGCATGAAATGTGGTGCATTCCTGCCCGTTCGCATCCGCATTGCACCAGCGTAACAAAAAGCTTTGCAATGCTGACCTAGAGCCAATTCCTCATAAATGAGGCTCTTAGTGTGTGTTAAGCATGTGTCTCTTTTAGTGCAGAAAACAGACGTGCACCACAGAAGCACTTGCAGCTTCTCGTCAGTGCACTCCAGGCTGACTCAGGGAAAGAGTGAAGCAGTTAAAACAATGGTTTATGACATCCAGGGCCTCTCTGCTGAGATCATCAACAAGAGCAACATTTGTTTAAATTGTGACGCATGTTTATTAACATGTCGTTTTTACCAATGAAACATGAATTGAGACATTCAATGCATTTCACACTGAGCACAGTGAAAGTCAACAGGCGCAGTCAATGTAGAAAGAGCAACGGGGCACAAGAGCAACGCAACTCTTAAGTTAGATTTATCAGGCCACGCAAGTCAACCTTGCATGTCCTTGAGTGGCTTGATATATCTAGAGTAATGCAATACTGCACAAATCACTGCCTTGCATTAATGTGCCCCAGGGTGGTATTCCACGGGTGGAGATTGGGTGTTCCCACAAATCTACTCATAGATTTTGGTGCATTCCCGGATTTACTGTTACTGATAGACCTGGGAATGTGTCAAAATGCTGCACCAACCAAGGCGAGGTGTAGCGAGGAGAACTATCTTTGTGTGTCCTCATTATGAGATGTCAAGGGCAACAAATTAATTTTCTATCCTGATAACCCAGTCTTTCCATTCTGCAGCAGACATAGAAAGAGGAAAATACCTCTCAGAATTGTTTTTTGAAGGAATGTGGTCCTTCCTGCTCAAAAACAATCTTGCTTACTACACAGGCACCCTTGCATCATGGTGCAAGGGTGCCTGCTGTAGCACTAGGCAGCACATTGTGCTCCAGCGCAGGAAAAAGACAGGAATGCACCATATAATGTTAGATATGACACATTCCTGCCCTTTCTTGCCTAGATACCCTCGTGGGTGATTATACGTGCTCTAAAAATCTGCGTAGATTGATTGATTGTTTGCTTTCCCTATCACGCAGCGCAGCTGAACAAGGTGACTTGCTGTGCTGCATGAATGATTTGTTAATAAATATGGCCCTCAATTTACAGCAGCCTCAGACTAGTGTGTCCTCTGTTCTGTGTAACTAAAGGTAAGTCAGATAGAGATGAAATACTTGAGTGATAACACAGTAGCAGAGATGCAACTATCCTTTGGGGAGATCAACATCTACTGATGTTTGACTTTACCTTTCTTTCTGAAGTGTGAAGAAAGCATTTTAGACTCACTCTTTCCACAAAACGGCTCAGTGTTATACCTTCTGAGAGGACAGGATGCAGGTCAAACATCACACAACTGAGTCGACGTGGAACCGCATCTCCCACAAACCGAACCCTGTTGTTGTACAAAAGAAAAATGTTTCAAGCCTACGGACACATAGTCATATGAAACACAAGAATGTTTCCAAGATGACCACCTTCTTTTTCACGGCTTCCAAAACAGTATACCTCGCAGAATACTTATTATAAACAAAAAAACACAGTGGGCGGCGTTCACGAATCCAGCGGCACCTTGAAACGTGATTTACATGCACAAACAGCTGGATTTATGATGTGGATGGTATTCAGTACAAGCATTGGCATATCCAATACGTCTCGCCTTTGGGACCTTATAAGTGTTTAGCCATGCAGCATATAATTCTGGGCGCTGTGCCACCGGGGATTAAAGAACTATACAATTACTACACACTGGGTCATGCAGTCTGATGCAGGAATACATGCTTACCTCAGGAAACATCTAAAGACACATTCCAAGGCTTTTTAATGCGCAGACAGAAAGAAAAGTGCCTCTATGCACGTGAACAGCACTGCAACATTCTGTGTATGACTGCAAGGTACAAAGAAATAACATTATAAAGTCATGTACCTTCCCTCTTCTGCGTCACTTCGGATTGTTGAAGCAACAAAAAGGCAGTAAAAGTACAGCCCAAGCTCAAACACGATGCACACTGAAGAGTTATTATATTGTTAGTTTATCATGGGCCAAGACGCAGTTTTATGGCATCTCCCATTCATGGTAAACTGGGTAAAACAAATAAAATCCAGTTTTGAAGATGGCGCTCTGTGTCTGACATGAGAATTGGAACAATGTGTGTATTATGCCTTTGGGTGAACAAAGCTAAAAACAATGGGCCCGATTCACAGAACAAACTTAAGACAAAATCCTAAACTTAGTACCATTTTAGTATTCACAGAATACACTTACTACTTCTGGTATTCACAGAATGAACTTACTACTTTTGCGATTCACAGAATAAACTTACTACTTTTGCTATTCACAGAATGGATTTAAGACTACTAACTGACGTAAAGTTAGTAGTCTTAAATCCATTCTGTGAATAGCAAAAGTAGTAAGTTCATTCTGTGAATCGCAAAAGTAGTAAGTTCATTCTGTGAATACCAGAAGTAGTAAGTGCATTCTGTGAATACCAAAATGGTACTAAGTTTAGGATTTTGTCTTAAGTTTGTTCTGTGAATCGGGCCCAAAGTATCCTCTTGCAGAAAATGTGCATTTAATGTAACCAAATTAGGCAGAAGGCAGAGTAAATTCGAAAAGCAGTAAAAATGTATCTCCTACCAAACAAAATTGAAAACAAGCAAAGTTTTTCCACTTTGCAAAGCCATACATATCGAAAACAGTATGGGGCAGATTTATGAGCCCTTGCGCCTCATTTACGCCGCCGTTGCGTCACTTTTGTGATGCAGTGGCGGCGCAAATCCTGCGCCATGCTGCGGGGTATTTACAACGTGACGCATCTGGCAGATGCGTCACGTTGTAAAGCCCTGCGCCACATGTAGGCGTTCTGGAGCAGGGGGGGGCGTTCCGGTGCAGGAACGCCTCCTAAAAGTGGCTGAGTGAAATCTACAAGATTTCACTCAGTCACTTTTAAGACCATGCTGCGTCAAAACCCTGCGCCTGCTTGAAGCAGGCATAAGGATTGACGCAGCATGTAAGGGATAGGGCACCCCCGAGCTTTGCTGGAGCTGTGTCGCGCTTGCGACGCAACTCCAGCAATGCGCCGCCTTTCCGACAGGAGATGCGTCACGCATCTGCCCATCCGAGTGCCACGGTGCGCCGCATTGTAAATGCGGCGCATCAATGGTGGCGCATCAATGGTGGCGCACGGGTGGGCAGATGCGTCGCAACTCTTCTGGCGCATCTCTGCTGATTACCAGAGATGCGCCAGACGTTATAAATCTGCCACTATGTATTTATCCACCCAAAAAAAGACATCAGAAAAACAAAGGGGTATATTCACAAAAACGTGTGATAACTACCGCAAGAGTAGCTTAACGCAACTCTCAACATGGCAGCCTATCGTGGGAAAATTACGCCGTGCCAACCAAGTATTCACAACACAGCGGTAGCATGCAATAGTCACCAGATAACACATCAAATGTCAGCGCGAAAATCAACTACAATGCTGCAAAAATGCAAAACGCGAATGCAAAAAATCATGCGATGAGGCCAATCGCGGTACAAAAATCTGCGAAAACCAGCCACAGGCCTGCAAATCCCACGCGTCTGACGGGAAAATGCACTATAAAAGAAAAAACAAAAAAACACCAAAACCAATTCAAACTGCATAGCACCATGGATGCACCCAGACCGAGTGCAGAGGACAAGCCGAACTCCACAAGCCCCACGGAGGATCAGCCAGGAACCCTGTGTTTGGGGAAGGGCACGGGGAAGAGGAAGACGAGGTTTAGTCCGCAGGAAGACCGGATAATCGTCACGAAGGTGATAGAACACCATCAACAACTGTTCGGCACCTCCACTACGGCACTGGCAACCCAAACGGAAATGTGGCAGGCCATCGTCACCAACGTCAATGCAGTCGGAGTGTCGAGTAGGTCACTGGAGGAGGTCAAGAGGTGCTGGCATGAAGTGCACACCCAAACCAAACAGAAACTCGCCGCCAACAGGAAGGCAGCAACGGCGACTGGAGGTGGGAGTCCTGCGACACAGGAGGAGTTGGATGAGCTGGAGCAATTGGTGGCCACAGTCAGCAGTGTGGAGACGGTGGCAGGATTTGTGGCCCTGGACACAGCTCGATACGACCTGATCCAACAGCAACAGGGTGAGTAACGACCAGGGAATGGGGGGCGGGGGGAGATGGGCACAATGGCACACATGCACAATTATGTGTAGCAAACTGCACACCCACAATGATCGTGAAACATGTCCCTGATAGCCTTGGCACACTGCAGCACACATAGAAACACCAAGTAGGCCTCCGTCCACAATGTGCACAAAGGGGCTCCCCTCCCTATCACCAATATCACAACCGACCCATGCACATGTGCTGAATCCAGCAAAGCAGCGGCTCTGTGACCCACACTGACTATGCAAGTAACACTGCATGCCTGATAGCATAGCAGCAGCCAAAAAACATGACATGGCCCACGAATCGACATGGAGGTGGCCCAGTGCGATCACATCCGTATAGGAGCAGGTCACACTCTGACATATCCACGTGCACCCACTGTAGGAGAGTAGGATCTGCTTCACATGTTTACCCTCACTTTTTGCTGGTGTTTCACTGTTTTTCGACTTTAATCTGGCTGGGATCCTACTATTCAGGGCCCCAGCCTAGCTGCTTCCTCTCTAAATTGATTGCATGTACTTTAGGTACACCATAGATTGGATCCTGAGGTACCCTTGTGAGTCCCTAGTATATGGTATACCCAGGGCATAGGTACCCCAGAGGCCTACCAGGGGCTGAAGCATGTATTATGCCACCCCTGAAAAGCCACCCAAAATAACACCACAGGTCTGCTACTGCGGCCTGGGTAAGGTGGTGCATGCACCCCTTACTGAGGTATAGGTTCACTATACCTCACCTAACACTGCACATACAAACCTATCAGTCACCCCTATTGCAGGCCTTATCAATCCTGAAGGCAGAGTGCTTGGTTATATGTGAGAGGGTGCCCAGGCATGAGCTGAGCCCCACTGCAGCCTTCGTAATCGCTTCTCCGGGGTTCTCAGTGGTGCAGCCTGACCATATACTCTTAAGTGCATTATATCTTAAACGGTTAATGCTAACTTTGGACTGCCTGCACGGAAACATGTTGTGTTTGGTGTCAAACACCTTGGAATCATAGCCCCACATCAGTTCTTGATGTGAGGATATGATCCCACCCTTCTAGAGTGAGAGACATGGCAGTACTGGTATACCCGGTAGAAATCTAATAGAGCCCTGGCATCACAAAATGGACGCTGCAGCCACAGACACGGGTCTAGCCTCCTGCTGCTGCCCGAACTCCGGCAGGGGAGGCCTGGACAATAGGTTTCCTGTCACAGGGAGGTGTAACAACCTCCCAGACATGCTTATGTGTATTGGGGCTGGGTGGGAGCACTCTCAGAGTGCTTTGAAGTCCTGCACTGGGGGCGCATTTGGTGTCCCTGTGCATAGTCCAACTCAAACCAGTTCAGGGGCTTCCAGCCCCTGCTCTGGTGCGAAACTGTACAAAGGAAATGGGTGTAGCCACCCCTCTTTCCAAACCCTCCCATAGGTGGGTCCCCAGAGCTAGTCCAACCCCTTCCTTAGGAATAAGTAAGGAACCTCTGTAACCAGAACTTTAGATATCCCTGGACGAAACTCTGAAGCTGAATCCTGGAACTTCGATGCTCTACTAAAGACTAGAGGACTGAAGAATTCTCCCTTGGGGTCAAGGAGTGACTCCCCTGCTTTGTAGACACCAACAAAGCAATTTGCTGGTGTGAATTTCTGAAGCTCCTTCCGGACTCCGAAGTATTTGCAGCCCAGGAAGAGGATTTCCAAACGTCTCAGAGGCCGACCCGAGTCCCCAGCAAAGCTGAGACATGCAGCCCTCGTGAGTAGCATGGAACTGGAACGCCTGGTTACCGTGCACTTTTGCAAGTGCATTGACTTCTCGATGTCTCTTGAAGTCGTGCTTGGGCTGACTTGTAGCCCCCACCTCGAGCACAGAATCTACCAAAGATTGTCGGCCTAGTCACCCTGAGTGACCCGTGGCCCGCCATTTTGTGTTTCGTCTCGAAGTCCCTTCGCAATCCCTGGTCTGTCGACTGGTGGGTCCCTGAGGGGGTAACTTTGAATTTCCTTTGGCTTCCCTGGTTGCTCCGGTCGTGCCCCGACTCCCAACCAATTGGTGAGTCCCACAGACCTTGCTGGTCTGCACCAAAGCATCTTTCTCGTTTCTGCGTGGGTTGCTGTTGCTAAGGTTTGTTGTGTCCAATCTGGGCACCGACGCTTCAGCACTCGACATCCTTTGTGGGAGAGCTCGAATCCAGCTCCTGGTTGTCCTCGACGCCTCCTGGTCCTCATGGCTGAAGAGTCAAGCTTCACCTTCTTCACCTGAAATCACCCGACATCAGTGGGCATCTGCCTATCGCCTTCCTGGTCACTGGCTAGTGACCCAGACTCTGTCCCCTCTGCTTTCAGGTTCTTCTCATCTTCGATCCAGGCTTGAATCTCTTCAGACACTTCGCATCTTCCCGGCAGCAGCACTTCTTCGCCAGCTCCCATTGAAATCGACGATGCGACGCGACACCATTTGACACCTATGCACCCGGCTTCCTTGGGTGAGGTAACACGAGTACTCTGGTGCTCCCGTAGGTGTTGACCCTAGAACTTCCTAAGTCCCAAAGGGTTTGGACCTGACTCACTTCTAAGTGTCCCTAATCTTTAAAAATCTAACCATGACTTTACCCATAGAAGGAATGCACCATATAATGTTAGATATGACACATTCCTGCCCTTTCTTGCCTAGATACCCTCGTGGGTGATTATACGTGCTCTAAAAATCTGCGTTGATTGATTGATTGTTTGCTTTCCCTATCACGCAGCGCAGCTGAACAAGGTGACTTGCTGTGCTGTGCTGCATGAATGATTTGTTAATAAATATGGCCCTCAATTTACAACAGCCTCAGACTAGTGTGTCCTCTGTTCTGTGTAACTAAAGGTAAGTCAGATAGAGATGAAATACTTGAGTGATAACACAGTAGCAGAGATGCAACTATCCTTTGGGGAGATCAACATCTACTGATGTTTGGCTTTACCTTTCTTTCTGAAGTGTGAAGAAAGCATTTTAGACTCACTCTTTCCACAAAACGGCACAGTGTTATACCTTCTGAGAGGACAGGATGCAGGTCAAACATCACACAACTGAGTCGACGTGGCAGGGCACATAGAAAAAGGTATATGCCTCTAAGGATTGTTTTTGTGCACAAAGCCAATCATGCTTGTTATGCAGGCATTTTTGTGTCATCCGTATGCCTGCAGTGGTCCAAGGACAAGTGCACCAGTGCTATGAAAGACCTGACCTGCGTAATATGTTTGTAAATATGGCACTGTTCAGCTCTCTCCCTTTCATACAATACAGCACAACAACTTCCCTTGCTGTGCTGCGTTGCATAAAATGTTAGTAAATTACCCCCAGATTCTTATGCACTTTAGCTTGTTCTTGTAGGGTAGGCCACAGGGAAGAATCCTGTTGCCAGGAGATACTCTATCTCATCAGAGTGTAACTGAAGAAAGTTATGACTCTTTCAAGCATAGGTGGCCTTGAGGCTGTCTCTGAAACAGGAGGAGCTAAATGGGGTCTTTACATTTAATGAAAGGACCTGCACTAGTGGGCCCTCTACGTGGCTCGCTGGCAAGCTGCTTTCAAGGGTCTAAATAACCCTGTTAGTTTGAGAAGGACTAGAAAAAAGGATGTATTTGGACTGATAAACCAAAAATAGCAAGACTACAGCAAGAAATTCCCTTGAATCCAACCCCACAGAGGAGAGACATTTGATAAACTTGTCATGATTGACAGTCGAATACTGCAGGACCTAAAGGACCCCTGCTGTGAAATCTGCTCAATCGAAAAAAGCTGGAAGCCACCTTAGGTATTTACAAGCACTGATTTTGTGTCTCCTAGGGAATGACAGAGATCTTTGGGGGGAAGAAAGTGATAGAGCTAAAGTGTTCAATTTGCAACTTGAAGACTGCCTCCTGTCTGAACAATATCTAAGCATGCGGTCAGCTAATTAGCTGATACCAAACCCAGGTAAATGAATCGAATCAAGCCATGACGTGAAAGAAAAGCAGGCCAGCTGTCCAGAGTTGCATCTCAAATATCAATACCAACAATCAGCATCAGAGCCAAGAAGTTTGGACTTGGGCTTCTTAAGGAACAGAGCCCTCAATTACAACTCCTAATGCATTAAATTATTCTCATTATTGATCCATGTTTTGTAGCCTCAGACCTCCTTGTGAGTGTGATCCTCGGTGTATTTTCTAATTAAGAGAGGTTTAATGTAATTTCTTGTAGGAGTTCCATGCAGGGCCGGCTTTAGTGCTGGTGGCACCCTGTGCGACAATACTTTTTTCGCACCCTCACACCCCATGACGCCTCCTGGGATTCCCTCACAACCACTGGGCAAAGGTGCCCCTCATCTCTCCAATCATAAGCTATTGCTAAACAAAGCAACACCCTCCCCAGGTCAGCGCCCCCTCCACAGGTCAGCGCCCAGTGCGGCCGCACCAGTCGCACTGCCCTAAAGCCGGCCCTGGTTCCATATATCAGTGCAGATAAATGTAGGAAAGCACGCGGCCGTGAGAGTGTTCCATCGCATCTCTGTGCATCAGATGTTTCTGTTTAGGCAGTGGTTACTTCTACATGTGGCAAAACCCTTTATACCTACTGGGCATGTTATTGAGGCTGCGGCCGCTGAATAGATGCAATATTTAATAGTAGGTGGAGGATTTTCAGCAAGAGAACTCTTTCCTAGAAGATCATGAGGCACTAAGACATGTTCAACAAAATCCTATACACACCACTTCTGACAAAGAACATTGAAGAACAATGCTTATGGCTTTATTGGTCTGTTGCCTCTGCTGACTGGTTGAAATGATTCCTTTATGGCACAGAAGCCTCGCTACCAAAGAACGATATAGTCCCGATGCTAAGCTAACTGATATTTTGACACTACCAAAGGCAGAGGCCAGGGTCCTTGTTTAACATCTTTGTCGATTGAATGGATGCAACTGTGAAAAATTGGCCTTGCGTTCATACAATGCATTCGGCAAACATGGATGAAATTTACTCACCAACTTTTACAGAATGCATAGGATTTTTGCAAGCCAACATATGTTCAAACCTCACAAAATTCCTATTCGTAGGGGGTCACAATTTGACTTGCAATCTATGAATCGCTGCCATCAAAGGCATGGCAGCCCTCTGGGGTCAGCAGACCACCATGTCTGTGATTGCATTTAAATAAATAAATCATTTTTTTTTTAAAGCATGTTTTCCTGTAAAGAAAACAGGATACCTTTAAAAAAAGAAAAATATTTTACGAGCAAGCAGATACGACTGCATACTCCTAACAAATGCTTTTTAAACTTTGACTAAGGAGAAGGGGTCTCTAAGAAAACTCTTTCTGTTTTCGAGTGGGTTGACACCTCCTGGGAAGTGTCAGTAACCTATTACCAATTTGTGACCACAATTCTGGTCGCAAACCATTAGTACATACCATTGTAAAATACAAATGGGAAGGGACACCCTAAACACACCCCTTTCAATTTGCTATGCAGTATGAAATGGCAAACCTATTTTGTGATTAAGTAACAAGTTACCGAACAGCAATTTGGGATTTGAACATACCCGAAATCTATTTAGCGGTAGCAAACGCTCTAATTCTATGATCCCAAAAAAGCTTCAAACGTAAAGCCCAAAGTTCCTTTACTATATGGCATCTGTACCTCCATGACCATCTATTGCTGTTTTTCTAGAACCCTGCCACAAACATTAAAGTTAATGGTTCTCGGCTGATTGCCAGACATTGGGGCAGATTTACAAGCCCCTTGCAACAGTTTTACGCCACCGTTGCGTCACTTTTGTGACGCAGTGGCGGCGTAAACAATGCGCCACTATGCAACATATTTACAACGTGACGCATCTAGTGAGATGCGTCACGTTGTAAAGCTCTGCGCTACATTATACCTGCGTCAGGTATAATGTATGCAGGGTGGGCGTTCCGTCGCAAATAAGCCCCGTAAAAGTGACGCAGTGAAATCTACAAGAGTCACTTTTATGTCCCCGCTGCGTCAAATCCTTATGCCTGCTTGAAGCAGGCGTAAGGAGTGATGCAGCATATCAGGTATAGGGCACCCCTCAGCAGTGCTGGAGTTGCGTCGTGCTTGCAACACAACTCCAGCACTGCGTCACCCTTACGGCGACAGATGCGTTGTAAATGTGGTGCATCCATGGTGGCGCAAGGGGGTTTTTGAGTCACGCAAAATAACTGGCGCATCCCTGCTAATATGCAGGGATGCACCATTTATTGTAAATCTGCCCCTACGTTTCCAACTAAGATAGATTTGCAATGATTCACAAGTGTAAATAGACATGCAGATTTACTCATGTGTAGATCAACTTTTGCACTTAAGTGTAACTATTCAATTATTTTTATTCACCGTTTCCCAGAGGTGATTTCCACTAATGTGTAGACGCATTGCTGTAGACGTGCGTGTCTTCTCTCCCTCCAATGGAGGTATGTAGCCTTCTATGACTGAATACTCCTGCGAAGGGAGCTACCTATAACAAAAAATAGTAACATTTTATGATGTAAAAGCAATATATAATTAAAGCTTTTTAAATGTAAAATGTAAATGTAAAATAATGTTAAATAATTGACATTATCATATAACTAACAAAATAACACATTACCTGCTCAAATTTAGGACTTCATTACGATGTCGGTCGGAAACAAAACTGCCCGACTCCTTGTCGTATTCGGTTCTGACCGACTCGCGATCGGCGGTTCCACCCGACCGATTTGATGCTTCCACACACCGTTTGGAAAGACTCCCATTGACTTCAATAGGAGTCTGTATTCCGAACGACAAAACATGCTTCTATGGGGGAAAATGGGTGTCTGCGGAAAACCTTTGCACCCTGTCGCAGGCACCCCATGGTGCCTGCCGCACTCTGCATGGTTTTACAGGGGGGGTCCCTTGGGTACCCCCTGGAAGCCAAACCGGAGAACTCAGAAGGAAGGGGGACCTGCTAGGGGCCCCCAAAGTCTGTTTCCAACAGCCTTTTCGTATTGGACAGACCAAGTCGGAAATGCTGCCGAAATCATTGGCCATCTTAGGAGGAGGGAGGCTGCAAGAGCAGGACAGCACGAAAGGGAAGGAATTAGAGTAGAAGCAAAAGCTGGGCTGGAAGTATGTTGAATGAATGGCTAATTATCCAGTATGTTTTGCATTCTGGAAGATTATACTGTATTTAAGTGTTTCGTTAGGAGTTGGGGTTCTAATGTTTTAAGCTACAATGGAGTGACGTATCCTTAGATCATAGCAGAAGAAAGTCTGATGTATGGATTTCAGACTGGTGATGTTGCTGTTGCTCTGTTTCGGTAAAGCCATAAAGATACCTAGATTTTGTTAGAAGCCTATGTAAGTAAGTAAGTTTTTGCAAGGAGAAAACTCTTTAAAGAAGTTACTGAACTCTCAGGTGTACATTGAGTCATCAAAAACAGAATGAACCAGGCGGCGTGGCCGGCAGCCGAAGGATATGGCCACCGCCTAGAAGAGCTTTGTGTCTTCACAGACACCCCTCACCAACAGCACACTAATCTGCAGGCAGCACCCTCACAGACACAGTGGAAAAGTTATTGGAAGGCATCGGGCTCCAGAAAAGCCACCCGCAACGCAAAAAGAACGCTGAGCTATGTGGCCACATCAATAAGAACAATTGCGGCCTGTACTGAGGGCTGCGACCGGGACCTCAAGTGCTCGCCAATAAGCGCACTGTGAGCACAGCCAGCCCCTTCCCCCAGAGACGAGGGCGGGTGAGATCGGAGAAAACGGCTGGGCTCTGGCACTCTGCATCGGCAGGTGAGGGGGTCCTGCATCCAGTAGAGGGCCCAGGCGGAATGACGTAAAAAGGGCCCGGTTGGCGGTGCGACTTGTAACCCTGCGCACCGGCCGGGGCATCACTGCATTAGGAGCCGGGTGTTGCTCCGGAAACGCACAAGGCCTGAAAATAATAGAGAGACACTGGGGCAGGCCCGAGCTCAAGGTCTTCGTTATCCTGGGGGGTTTAGCAATCACGGAGAGGTAGATCTCCCACCCTCTCAACTAATAAGTGGACGAGCTGGACAATAGTGTTTGGAGGATATATGCTGCAATCAAGATTCCTCCATATCAAGGGACCATACCTCCCCACTGGGAACCAGCGAGCTCCACGCAAGGATCGGGAGGCTGCCCGCCCGAAATGTATGACCCACATAGCAGATCGCCACTCCCCGCGGCCTATGCAGACATTGGCACCTGAGGGGGGAAAGACTAATACCACAAAAACACTCCTGGGGGGTGTAGAAACTTAGGAAAACAAGTCTAAAAACCACAACATATCTGCTCACAAAGACCACGCTGCACGATATCCCCGAGCAGTGGTCGAGTCATGGAAAGATTGAGTGCAGAGCCCATAGCCGCTTTTCTCTGCCACGCACAGACAACAGTGTCAGAAAGTGGGTGTGGGAAACCTGAAAGGAGAGTGTGCTGTGCAGATGCTTTACACAATGCCCTGGAGTTTAGCCTACCCGCTCTGCACCACGTTACCCCATTTCTAACAGGTATCCTCCCCCCTCATTTTATGGACGGCGTCCAAACCAGTACTTCGAGGGCAGGCCTTCTCTCTAATCACGGGTCACAGAAAAGAAAAAGTTAAAATAGTGATGGCCCTAGAGCAACAAGTGAGCCAACTAGAGGAAGTGCACTCCCAAAATCCCTGTGACATAAATACGCAGCAATTGCATATAAAAAAACAGGAATATACAGAGTATATGTGGGAAGAAGCGAAAACTAGACTAGCTGCCACCCGACATAAGATATATGAGGTTGGGGATAAAGCCGGCAAGCTCTTGTCTGGCTCGATAAACGAGAACGGGCTGATCGGTGGGTGGCGGAACTCCTACTTGACACAGGAGAAACCATAACAGACCCGCAAAAAATAGTAGATACACTTGCACTTCACTACAGACACGTTTATGCCCCGACAGTCACAGTGACACCTGAGGAAGCAATGGCATTCCTCATAGACATCCAGCTCCCCACACTCACAATGGCCGAAACCAAGTCGCTAGAAGCAGACCTTACAACAGAGGAATTGACATTGGCCATAGGGAACATACAAACAGGGAAAGCACTGGGGCCTAACGGCATCCCCATCGAACTATATAAAAGAGCAGCAAACAAACTCACCCCGCATTTTATTAAAAATGTACGAAACCATCCTAGAAGAGGGTGAACTCTCCAAGGACCAATGCATGGCGACAATAGTGGCCATTCATAAGCCTGGTAAACTGACCCAAGAATGAGCATCTTACTGTCCCACATCCCTGCTTAATGCTGAGGGCAAGATCTTGGCCAAAATGCTAGCCAATAGACTGACACCTCACCTCACCAAACTAGTGCAGCCGGATCAATCTGGATTCATACCGGGAAGAAACACAGCGCTCAACTTGAGACGTCACCATAGCATAATTGGTCGCAAACACACCATTCAAGAAGAGACCATTATATCATCTCTGGACGCACGTATGGCCTTTGATATGGCCCTTCCTCTTCGCTGTCCTTGAACATATGGGGTGCGGGCCGAAACTCTGTTTTTGGATAAGACAGCTATACACAAAACCACTTGCACACATAGTGGCAAATGGACATGTCTCCAGTGAATTCCCTTTGTCGCAGCTCCTCTTCGCCCTTGTATTGGAGCCTCTGGCATCTTGGATAAGAAGAGACCCTATTATCCGCGGCCTCCGATGGGCAGAAGGATGGGAAGACTGTATATACTTGTATGCCGATGATGTCCTGTTATATATGGCATCTCTCAAACATTTGTTACATAGACTCTTAAATATCTGTGAGACATATGGGAAATACTCTGGGATACCATTAATTGGAATAAGTCAGTCATATATGTTTTACATGGGCCTCCGCCGGCGTTGTCTAGGGGTTGTAAGGCAGATGTAGTGGAAGACAGCTTTAAATATCTAGGGATCCATATTACATCAAACCCAGATGACTTCATGAATAAAAACCTCCTGGTGACCCTACAAAGATTATGTCAGGTTGCCAAGCACTGGCAATCCCTGCTGCTGACACCACTGGGGGGAGCTGCACTCTTCAAAATGATGGCGCTCCCCAGATTCCTTTACGCATTACAAAACACCCTATTCTTGGTTCCACCATCATACTTTCGAGTAATAGAATCAGAAGTAAACAGTCTCCTTTGGGATGGAAAACCAGCTTGGATAGCCATGAGTAAATTAGTCAAGAGTTGGTATGATGGCGGCATCGCACTCCCAAACATACAGACATATTACTGGGCATTCCAACTGATAGTGCTTAATCAGTGGCTTCACTCCCCCCAAACTAACCCTGCTTTTTGAATGGATAGACATGTCCTAGGAGTGGGAGGAATCAACCGAGCACTTTATAACAAAACCAGAAAAACAACTTCCCTGGGACCCATTGTGCATACAGTCCACATACGTTACACTGTACTCAGAAAGTTGGGCTGGGATAACTAGATAACACAGGCCACCCCACTTTTGGAAACTGGAAGACTTGGTACACTATGTAACAGCAAGGGGTTTCACCAGTGGGATGCAGTCGGGATCTTAAGGGTGGGGGACCTTTGGATCCAGAGGAAAGTTATCACATTCGCTCAATTACAGGATCAGTATGAGGGGGCACCCACAGAACTGTTCCGTTACCTGCAAATCAAACATGCACTTGAGTCTGTCATCCCACCTGATACTATCCTTCTGGAAGCCTCTCCACTGGAGGACGGACTCCTAACGGATCAGATGGATAAACAAGCTGTATACCTAACCTACCATAAAATTATAAACAACCAGCCAGGCCCTACACAGTCACTCTGGGAAATATGGCAGACTGACATTGGGGAACTAGATGACACTGACTGGCAGGAAGCGCTAGAATCCCCGTGAGGGGTGGCGATATCCTCAAAGTTACGCCTAATACAGCTTAAAGTGCTTCACAGAACCTACGTCACTAGGGTTACCCTATAAGATATAAGATACCCTATAAGATGGGCAAAACCATAACAAACTTTGCCTGCGACAATGCAGTACAGTAGACACATTTTACCACACAATATGGAGCTGCCCAGCAATTGCAGCATGCTGGGAAACAATTATTAACATGATAACACAGGTCAGTAGGGCCCTTGTACCACCGGAGCCTAAGCGAAGCCTTTTAAATATGTGGGACGCCACAGACCTCGATCGCACAGCCCGAGATTGGGCAACACTAGCAATGATGATAGCCAAACTAAACATTGCCAAGCACTGGGGGAGCACAACATATTCTGGCTTCTGAAGAAGGGCGCAATGATATGGACAGTGCTATGGTGGCTGAAAAGTCTATATATGTTCATAGGGGATGTCCTAATAAATGGGAACAGAAATGGGGATGGAACATATTCAGAGGGGATATCTGATCGTTACCATTGACGGAGCCCTCATTGGAGCACAGCTAACAAGCCGAGGTGAAGCATGCAAAATAACTTGTTGAATATATTTATGTAATGGAAATGTATGACTGTGGCCAAATCAGTAAACTGGGAAATATTAATTTTATATACACAGGATTTCATTGTATGCAATAATGTTACAAGTCATGTACCCAATAAAAAGAGTTTAAAAAAAAAAACAGAATGAACCAGCTCAAACAGCTGTTCTGCAATTATCATATGGTACAAATAGCTTCAGATTGGGGAACAGGAACATGTTGTTGTCTTCTATGTGATGTATATCCTAAACTCTATTGGCCTATTCAATCTACACATGTAAGTATATTATTACACTTCTTTATTCGTACACTTTGGAGTAACTTCACTACTTTGGGCTATTCACCATTTATGAGTGTAAGGCTACTCATACGTTACTTAAAAGTGTAGATTTACATGTCTTCACAGAGAGTGGGCCAGATATAGGAGTGTAAAGTTCCTAAAGTCAAAAGGACCAGCACCAAACATGGCCAATAACTGACACTGCAACATCCTCTCGTGGAAAATATTGGAGGTACCAACTTAAAACAAAAATCCCATAGTAATAAAGTTTAATTAAATTACATTTGTAAAATAGTCAAAATAAATATAAATGCATTCAATTTCATGTTTAAAAAATCTACACAAAATTTTCAAAAATTATTTTATTTTAACATTGTTATTACCTTTTTAATGTAAAAATGTATTTAAGTTTAAATTTTATTAAAAAAATATAAGCAAATTAAATTAGTTTTGTGGTACTAGTACATGTACTACTGCTGGACCATTCAGCCTTAGGATGGCCTTCCACCAAACATTTTGCCTTCACCCCTCCTATTTTTTTGCTGATCACGTTTCTATTGGCCTTAGGACTATCTGCACTGAACAAAGTGCATGCGCGCTCACCCATAAATATGGTAGAATTGGCTTGTACCCAATTTTCACATTTAATTTACTTGTAAGCCCCTAGTAAAGTGGTGCCCCCTGTACAAAGGACCTGTAAATGAATCCTACTAGTGGGCCTGCAGGACGGATTATGCCACCCCCATGTAAAACATGTCTCAGGCCTGCTATTGGCAGCCTGCGTGTGAAGTTTTAAACTGTAATTTCTACCTGGCAAGATAATTATTTTGCCAGGCCTAAACCTTTCTTTTTTAGGTTTCGTCTAGGCAGCCCATGCGCTATCTCGACGAAAGATGCTGTATACAGTATTGTGGGGGGAAGCTCCGCCCACTTTCTGGCCATAAATTTGATTGGCTACAATCAAAAATACCGCATTTTGATTGGTTTTTGGTGTCTTAGTCCCGCCTCCTGATTGCCATGGCGTCATTTTTGCAGTTCTGAGGCTATCAGCCCCTTTACTTCTAAATACGTTTGGTTTCCCTGTCTCTTCCCGTTCCCTCCCGCAGTCTGTAACTTCTTGTACCACAACCCCCCCCCCACCCTTGTACCACAACCCCCCCCCCACCCCCTCCCGTTTGTTTCTTCTGTTATGCCGGCACTTCCATTTAAAATGCAATAGGGCTCGGGTAAATCCGAGTCCTATTGCATTTTCAATGCTTGTTTGCATTGTGATTGGTGGGTTAATTCGCAATCTTTGTGTCACATGCGCGCGATGCTTTTCATCGTATGCATGTGCAACAAAGTGGCGTTCCTAATTCACGGCGGGAGGCAGAGACAGCACAAGCAGCACTCGCCTGACTACACAATGCTTGTTTGTCTTTAATATCCATTCAAACCCACGTATCTCTCTGGTAAGTGTGATGTTGGTCAATGAACACTCGGAACACGGTGATCCTTCTGCTATGATTTATTAGCACAACTTATGAGCAGTTACACCGAGGAGCGCCGGCCACCACTATGTACGCTCACTGCCGCGCACTCACTCTCTCTCTGCCGCTCCGCGCTCACACCTGCGCGCGCATCGCCGCGCCAACGTGCGTAGCCGCGTCACGTCACGTGACGCGCTAACAACTAGACCGCTACATATCTCCCCCTTTTACCGACCCAACAATAAGTCACTTACAGTTCGCAGTCCAGTTCAAAGTCTTGGAACCTGGAAGGCCTTACTACTTGTCTTCCGCTCCTGGTCACCTTACCACTAGACCCTCGAGCCCCTTGGCTCTGTGTTTCCTCACGTTCTGTCCCTTCGGCCATCGCTCCTCCACTGTTCAGATTACCTCCTAGCCTGTCCATCTCTGTCACTGGGGTCTCACCCCCTTGCTCTCCTCCTTGCTCCTCTCCTGCTCCTGCTTCTTCCCTTCCTTCGCTTCCGCTCGCCTTATTCTCTTCATCCACGTCTCCCGTGCCTTCGCCTTCCGTCTCCCACTGTTCCCATCTCAATATCTTGTTGCACCGGGCCATGCGGTCCTGCGACCACACGTTCCCGTCACTGAGCAGAGCCGCTCTATCATACACTTCCTTGACCTGCATGGGCTTGCTGTACTTGCTGTCTCCTTTCCTCTGTAGGGTAGCCAACTTTACTCTTACCCATTCTCCTCTCACTAACCGAGTGTCCTTCACACTCCTCCTCTTATTGTAGTTGTTGGTGTAGATGGCTTGAGCCCTCTCCATGTTTGCTCTCACGACTGCTGGAGACCATTCACTGGTCACTACCTTCTCCTTCCAGATTCTGTTGTCGTGCGTGAAAGGTTCACGTCCTCTCAATATTTGGAACGGGCTGTACCCTGTGCTTGTGGGCGTTATCCTGTAGGCCCATACCATATTCTCCACCGCTTTCTTCCAGTCTTTGTTACAGGTGATGGCTGCTTGTATGGCCCCCATCACCACCCTGTTAAATCGTTCCACTAGACCGTTACCTGCTGGATGGTATATGGCCGTGTGCTTTACCTCGATGCCGTTTCTCCCCATGAACTGTTTCCATTTTTCTGATGTGAACTGTGGCCCGTTGTCGCTTAAGATGGACTTGGGAATTCCCTCTCGGGTGAATGTTTCCGATAGGAACTCCAGGATGTTCTCCGTGTCCATCGTTTCGCTCACTTTTATCTCTGGCCACTTAGAATAACGGTCGATGAGGACACACACGTATTTCTGTACGCTCTGGTCATCCAGCACCGGCCCTAAAATGTCTATGGACAACTCTTCCCATGGGTTTGCGGGAGTGTCGAATTTTCCCAGAGCCGGGCGTAATGGCCTCAACGTTTTGTCAGCCCCTCGGCATTGGGGGCACTCCCTGACATGTCTCTCTGCTCTCACGTCCATGCCTGGCCACCAGTAGTTCTGTTTCGATCTAGCTTTGAGTTTCCCAATACCCAGGTGGCCTTCATGTAATAGGTCCAGTAGTTTGTTGATGAGATTCGTGGGGGGAATTACTCTGTCTCCCCGGTATATGAATATGCCCTCATCTCCCACAGTCAGTTCCTCTCTCACTTCATAAAAAGGTTTGAGGTTGGGTTTCACCTTTTTCTTATCGGGCCACCCTTGGGTGATGTGAACTTTTGCCTCCATCAGGTCCGCATCTTCGTCATACGCGGCTGTCCACTCCTGTCTGCTGATGATCTTCTCTTGATCCTCAATGAGAGCCACCATCTCCCCTCTGTCCGCAGGGTCTTCTTCTCCCGGCTCCATGGCCGCCGCTCGGCTCAGGTAGTCTGCCATTCGGTTCTTGTTTCCCGGGATGTACTCTACGTCATATCTGTAGTCCAACAATTTTAGGGACATTTTCGATATCCTGGGTGTGGCGCTGGCGTGTCCACACGATGTCAGAACCTTCACTAACGGCTTGTGGTCCGTTTTGAGCAGGAATCGGGTACCCCATAGGAATTGCCGGAATCTCGTCATGGCCCACACTACCGCTAACATCTCCTTCTCAATGACGCTGTACTTGCCTTCTGTCTCCGTCAGTGCTCTGGAGGCGAAGCTTATTGTCTCCATGTCTCCACTTCCTCGGTCTTGCATGAGTACAGCGCCCAACCCCTTGTCGCTGGCGTCCGTGATGAGTATGGTGGCGCCTTGCGGGTCATAACCCTTGAGAGGCATTGCTTCTAGGATCCCTTTTTTGATGACTTCAAATTCCGCTTGGGCTTCCGGTGTCCATTGGAACACCGTGCTTTCTCTGGTCAGCCTCCTCAAGTTATAGGTCTTGGATGCGAATTGTACCACGAATTTACTGTAGTACTCCGCCATCCCCAGGAAAGACCTGACCTCCTCCTTGTTCTTGGGGGCCGGAGCTTCAACGATGGCCTTCACGTTCTCCATCTTGGGGGTGACCCCCTGTTGCCCTATTTCGTGGCCTAAATAGGTCACCGATTGCATTCCCAACCGGCATTTCGACCATTCCGCCGTGAGACCTTTAGCTTCCAGTGTCCGTAATACCTTTTCCAGTGTCCGGTCATGGTCCCTCCTATCTCTGCCCATCACCAGTATATCGTCCTGGAAGTACTGCACGTCCTTGCAGTCTCTGAACAGTTGGTGCATCATCTTCTGGAAAACGGCCGCCGCCGAGGCTAGCCCGAACGGCATGCGACAGAATCTGTAGCACCCAAACGGGGTAATGAACGATGTGAGACTTTTGCTGTCCGGGTGTAGGGCTACCTGGTGGTAAGCTGATGTCAGGTCGATGGTGGAGTACCACTGGATTCCTCTGGTTCGTGCCAGCATCTCCTCTATCTTGGGAAGGGGAAATTTCTCCACCACTATGTTCTTGTTGAGTTCTCTCAAGTCTACGCAGAGCCTGACCTTCCCGTTGGGTTTCATCACGACCACCAAAGGCGCCAACCATTCGGCACAGGTTATGGGTTCTATGATGCCCTTCTTCTCCAGATCTTGGAGTTCCGTCTGGACAGCTTCCCTTACTGCAATGGGCACATTCCTCACCTTGTGTGCTACTGGTGTGGCTCCTTCCTTAAGTACTATTTTGTGTTGAAATTTCTCCATTTTTCCTACTGCGCCCCCAAACACTCTTGGGTAGTTTTCTTTCCATCTGTCCATGTCCAGCCATTCCACCTGGTCTGTGAGCAGGATCTGTTCCTTTCCTCCTGGGTCGAGTTTTATGCCCAGGTCGCCCTGGTCCAACCATCCCAGGACGGAGGGTCCTTTCTCGGCCACATACAGCTTGCACCACGCTGCGCGGCCTCTGAACTCAAACAACAGACGTCGGAACCCTAGCATGGGAATGCGATCACCATTGTATGTTACCGGTCGTATGTCTAGTTTCTCCAGCCCAGGGCCCAACTTGGGTTGGAATTGTTCTACCCACACTGCACGCTGTACGATGGTGAATGGGGATCCGGTGTCTGCCACAACAGAGATGGTTATGCCGCCCATGGACATCTCCAGGACCGGTTTGGTTGATCTCTTGGCATCCACGCTCAGTACCTGATCGTATATGCACAGTACGGTGACCACCTCTTCCTCCGTGGCGTCTTCCTGGTCTTCCGCGCTTTGGTCCATGTATTTCACCACTCCCTTCTGTTGTTTCTTCCGACACACCTTCTCGTAGTGGCCCATGATACCGCAGTGCATGCATTTGGCTCTGAAGGCCGGGCAACGTCTGTCGTGGGCTTCGTGGGACCAACTTCCACACCTGTAGCATGTTTTCTTGCTCTCACCGTCCGCTTGTTTCCCTTGCCATCTGCTGGTCCCTTTGGTTGTGGGAGACTTGGTTTTCTGGTCCCTGCGGTGATCTCCCTCCTGTATCCTGTTCACCATGGTTGGGGTGCCTGTGTCTTTTCTGGTCGCATCGGCGCACCTCTTTGAGAGTTCCGCCCTCTTCACTATGACCATTACTTCCTTGAGTGTGGTGTCCCCACTCGCCCACAGCTTGTCTTGCACGTTTGTACTGGTGGTGTGCATGATCACCTGATCTTTTATAAATTCGTCTTCCCACAGTGCGTACCTGCACGGGGCTGCTAGCTTCCTCAGTGCTGCTACATACTCTTCGATGGATTCCCCCACCTTTTGTTTCCTTTGCTGGAAATTATATCTGTCTACCGAAACACAGACGGTGGGGCGGTATCGCTCATCCAGGTCCTCCACCGCGTGCGCATACACATCATCGTCTGTGTCTTCTCTCTTCGTGGGCACTAGGCTCTTGTATATTCTCAGCCCTTCGGGCCCTAGATTTAGTAGCAGGATGCGTTTTTTCCTCTGGGGCGTGAATTTTTCTTCGTTCTCGTCCTCCAAAACCCCTATGAAATTGTCTATGTATTCCTTCCAGTCCTCCCATTTCATCATTGGTTCACCGGGTTTCGTTAGGAATTGCACCGGTGCAATCGCATACCCTGCCGGGGTACTCATCTTTGCTTCCTTGGTGCTTGTTTCGTCGGTGGCTTTGCTCGGGGGGCTGCCTGGGGTGTTGTCGTTGTTTCTTGTGTGCTCGATCCTCTGAGGGCTCTTGTCACTGGACCCCACTTCCTCCTCTTTGGTAGCCAGTGCAGCGCTTTATGTGCTTGATTACGTGCGAAGGCAGCTCGTGTGCTTTTGTTGGTTGTGGACGGCGTCGTCTCTTTGGCCTGTATGTGGTTCGGTTATTGTACCGTGGCTCTGCCACGCTCCTCGGATGCTCTGTGCCTGGGGTCGACCTCCGCAGTTGGCTGGGGCGTATCCCGTGACTTCCCCCTTCCAGGCGGCCTGTGCGGTGTTTTGTTTGGGCTTGATGGCCTGGTGGCGTGTCTTCCTTTGACTCGTGGGGCCACGTGGAGTGTTGCCCTCTACTGCGCTTCCCCCGTCGGTCTGGTTCCCGTCCCGACCTCGTCGCCACTGTGATGTTGGTCAATGAACACTCGGAACACGGTGATCCTTCTGCTATGATTTATTAGCACAACTTATGAGCAGTTACACCGAGGAGCGCCGGCCACCACTATGTACGCTCACTGCCGCGCACTCACTCTCTCTCTGCCGCTCCGCGCTCACACCTGCGCGCGCATCGCCGCGCCAACGTGCGTAGCCGCGTCACGTCACGTGACGCGCTAACAACTAGACCGCTACAGTAAGTTACACGGAACACGTTCAGTTTTGTGTATTTGCTATAAAACTCATTGTTGCACGATACAACCGTGCCTACTGCATGGAGCACTCATTTCTTGAATGCAGCGCTGGAATCGTTCTTGCATGTGATTGGCCACGCTTGCTTCTGGATTAGATTCGCTCACACGGTGAACCTGCAATGCTAATAGATGACCGGGTTTGTCTCTCTGTAGAACATGCGAGTCAGCGTGCTGTCTGGCTGCAGCTTCCACACGAGGCACCTGAAGCAAGTGACGGGCACTCTCAAGGAGAAGTTCCTGCTGGTGGGCGGGGAGTCTGTGATCACAGGGACATACAGGTACGAACAGGTGCAAACATGGCGCAGAGCTGCAAAATGCCAAGTAAGACCTTATTATAAGCGTTGGGGTAATTCCAATATGAGTGGAACATCCTGTCTGTGCCCAGTTCGAGATTACAAGCATTCCAGTAGTACCCCGTGCAATAACACCCTACTCGGTGATACTGCTTTCAATAACACACCATCGCGTTTCGCCAAGTTAAACGTAGAGAAAGGTGCCTGAAGATAACTCACAGAATGCTGTTTGCAGACAGATTTTCAGGGTTAATTGCGAACTATATGATACTTCACAAATGTACGCAAAAGTTGTTAATTTATTTAATCGTTAAATCGTTATGTTGGCTCTGGAATTTCTATTGGATGAACCTTTAGAAGATTTTCCAAACATTTGTCCGGAATATTCTCCAAAGAATTCCCCTTCTCCTTCGCAGAATTCAGAAACTATATACCAAAAAAAGTGTGAATTGTTAAAAAAAAAAAAAAGAAACATTAACACCTGCAGCACCTTGACATGATACGTTTCGTCTACTTACCTTTAGCCTTCATCAGACAGTTTTGGTATTCTTAGAGAGAGTGAGTTCATATCAGGGAGATCCAACCTTGCTTAACTTTAAGAGCTCCACTATTTAGCCTGTTTATGACGTCATAGGGAGGAGTTTAAAAATCAGATTGTCTTCACAAGGCAACTGGGCTTTGTAGCCTTCCTGTTATAGACTCATACTCGTACGGTACGTCATGTGAGGAGGGTGTGTACAGAGCAGTGCTTCATGGGTGCAAGTGGTTACAGGTGGTGGGCAGCTGCTGTCATTTTTTGGACCAGAGCCTATTTTCCCTCATCAAACTTTGACCTTGAGCAAGAGAAAGAAAAGAGAAAAGCTAGAAAGTAGGAGGAAGAGAAAGATAAGAAAACATTGACAATGTGAGAAAGTATGGATGAAAAAGAAACACCAAAGTGAGATAAAGTGGCAGGAAGTCCAGGGTGGTGGAAGAAAGAGGGAAGAGGTAGGAACAAGACGAGGCAGCCTTGGTTTTCAGATACTCACGCATTTCGCAGAGCTAGAGGTTGGCTACAAAGGGAAACTTCAGTCCCCTGACCTTCTTGCTTTGAAAATTGAGATCTGAGAGAGACGGTAAATTAGAGGAGGCAGCAAAGGAAAGAGATGTGGAGGTTACAGATGGAGCCAGCTGAAGATGGATGCAATAATTACCAAAGACAGACACAACTGTCTATTCCTAGGATGTGGTAGTTCTAGAAGGAGGATTTCATGACATCTCTCATGCCAACTCCTATAAAGATTTTTTTATTGTACCACTAATACTGGGGCACATAGTTACATTTCAGCTAAACCCAAGGCTTTCTGCCTGGTCTAGGTTTTGCAAGACTCTCCTAGATTTATGGCAAGGAATCAAACTAAGATTGTCTGTAGAAATACAAAAGTGACCGGCATCAACAAGATATATGTGGTATTGACACGAATTTCAAGCTCAGTAAAGTATTGTGTGAAAGTGAGTTGAAAAATGACGTGTACAGAGATGGTCTCAGTGAGTGCATGGAAGCATCATCATATGACAGCGTAGGCCCTTATTTTATATTAAAAACAGAGCTTTGGTCTATACCATTTCCTGCTAAAAGGCAATATATCCCTCCATGTGTTCCCATACCTGGCGTGTAACGCAGTTTGGTGCTTACTTTTCCTCCATGTTAATTAACAGTAGATATTTCAGCTTCCAGGCTAATGTGCTGCATAGCTACATACATATAAGGTCCCAAAGGCGTGACCGATTGCATTGCAAAGGCTTGTAATACATTGCAGTGTCCCCTATGGTAGGCCCTCAATAGTCCATCGGGCAGGGAGCAGTGTATTTAAAAGTTGGATATGTACTTTAAAGTTTTACATGCCCAAGTAGTGAAAAACACTTGTATTCATTTTTTTTCACTAGTGCGTGGCCTACCTCTGCCATAGTATAACATATGTTTTCCTTATCAATCAATCAATCATTTTTCTTATAAAGCGCATTTACTCACCCATATGGGTCTCAAAGCGCAGAGTGGGGGGATGGGGTGGATCTGCGGTTCATTCGAAGAGCCAGGTCTTGAGGTCCTTCCTGAATTGCTGCAGCGATGGTGATTACCTGAGGTGCATAGGCAAGGAGTTCCGGGTATTCGCAGTGAGGTAGAAGGATCTTTCTCCAGCCATGGTCTTGCGGATCCGTGGGATGGTGGCCAGGGCCAGTTGGGTGGAGCGGAGATGTCTGGTGGGAGCATAGAAGGAGAGGCAGGGGTTAAGGTATGTATGTCCAGCATTGTGGTGAGCTTTGTAGGTGTGCGTAAGTAGCTTGAAGGTAATTCTTTTGTTGATAGGTAGCCAGTTAAGGTTTCTCAGGTGGCTGGTGATGTGGCTGCAGTGTGGGATGTTCAGGATAAGTCTGGCGGAGGTGTTCTGTATGATCTGCAGTTTCTTTAGAAGTTTCTGGGTGGTGCTGGCGTAGTGTGCATTGCCCTAGTTGAGTCTGCTGCTGACGAGTGCATCGGTGACTGTTTATCTGGACTCATGGGGATCCACTTGATGATCTTATGAAGCAAGCGCAGCATCTGGAATCAGGAGGACAAAACAGCGTTGATTTGGTGGTTCATTGCGAGAGAGGAGTCCAGGATGATGCCGAGTTTTTGTGTCTGGTCCGTGGGTGTGGGGGGCTTCCGAACGTGATGGGCTACCAGTAGTCATCCCAGGTGGACAGGGTGGAGCCCAGATGAGGACTTTGGTCTTGTCTGAGTTAAGCTTGAGGTAGCTGTCCTTCATCCAAGTGGCGACTGCCTTCATCCCATTGTGGAAGTTACTCTTGGTGGTTGTGGGTTTGTCTGTGAGTTAGAGAGTCAGCTGGGTGTCGTCGGCATAGGAGACGATGTTGAGTCCGTGGCTTCTGACAATGGCTGCAAGCAGGGTCATGTAGATGTTGAAGTGGGTGGGGCTCAGGGAGGATCCCTGTGGAACTCCGCAGCTGATCTATGTGGGTTCTGAGTTGAACGGTGGAGGTCTGACTCTCTGCGTTCAGCTGGTGAAGAAGGAACATATCCATTCTAGGGCTTTGTTGCGGATGCCGGCGTCGTGGAGTCTTGAACAACAGAGGGTGTGGTGGCAGAAGCTTAATAAGTGATAACTTTCCATTCCAAGCAGGTAGACAGGTCACATTTGTGTCTAAAGACTTGTACTTAAGAGCCCTCTTTCTGAAAATGCCACATTTAGAAAGTTACTATTTTTTGGTCCGAACCATTTGATACCTGTAGCAAAATGGTTTTGCTACTGGTACCAAATGGCTAGGTGCAGCCGGCAGTTGGTCTTTGTGCATTGTTCCCAGACAGTGAAACAAGGGGACCATAGATGTTGTCAAGATGGGCCACTTTGACTCAACGAGTGGTAAGAGCTGTCCCCTACCATACTGGCACATCACAAAGACTCTGCCTGAGCACTCCCACAAAAGGGTTGACACTGGTATTTTGTGTCCACAGACAATGTGAGGCCAGGATAGGTAGTCAGGAAATTCCAAACATCTCTGGGGGTGGAAACCTCTAGAACCTTCTCCTACTAGGCACCAGGTATAAATATTGGACCCTTAAGCCCAAATCTTCAGACTAAGAAGAAGAAAAATTGTGCTGCTTTGCTGCAAGAAGGAATTCAACTCTGCTGCCCTGTTGTGCTGCCCTGCAGCCCTGATGCCGTCCTGCCTTTGTGAGACGAACTGGACCTGCATCTTGAACCCATGACTACCAGAGTGACTCCAAGGGCTAGTTGGCTGGGCTCCTGATCAGGGCTGGACTGGCCATAGCGGGCACCGAGCATTTCCCCAGTGGGCCGGAGGAGTGGGGGGCCTGTTTTGTGGCAGCAGGGGGCTGCTTTGCTTACAGGGTGCCGGTTTTGCAGCAGTACTGCAGAATCGGCCCTCTGTAAGAAAAGCGGGAGCCGTGCTTAGCAGCAAAAAACCCCCTACCCTCCCGTTCCCAGGGTCGGTGGAGAAGCAACCTGCCAGGGCTGGTTGCTGTTCCCAGTCCGGCTCTGCTCCTGATCAAAAGCTTCAGGTACAGAACAGACTTTCTCCATCTAGAACTCTGCACCTAGACTCTGTCAGCTGTGAGCCCTGCCCTCCCAAGTGGTGCCACCCAAGTACTGGACCCTTGGAAGTGGGCCTAAAGGTGCTCTACCAGCCCGACTGTAGTCCTAGTGGAGCCCACTGTACAAAGCATTGCCTCCCCAAGCTCCACATCGGGACTGCTGCATGAAGCATCTCCAGTGCAGCACCTTTCATCAGCACCCACAGCCTCCCACCAACAGCCACCCAGCACTGCTGCTGCTGCCTGATGCATCCTCGACTCAGACCTTCCATTGCGAGACCCTCATCAATGGCATTCTCGAAGATGACGCAGGGCTCTGCATCTAAAGCCATGCAGCTTCTTCTAATGCAGCTAGAGACAATGCATCTTCAATGCAGGACTTTGCATCGCAAGTCTCTCATTGACAACATTCATGACAACAATGCAGGACTTCACATAGCAGCCTCTCAGCTCCTACGAACAGCCACTGCACAATGCATCCTCAACGCTGGGCTCTGCAACTGGGATTCAGGACACTCTTGTTCAGCAGGCCTATGTAGGTGCATAAAAAGGATGCCTTTTGCTGGTCCTCACTTTGCGCTCCATCGACCTGTACGTGTGACCTGTTCCCGGCATGGCATGACCAGATAACAAGAGCTGGCACTAGTGCTTTTAAGCACTATTTTCACTTAAATCTGTAAAGTTGCATATCTTTGGTTCTACTGATTGGATTTTTGTAGTTTTGGCTCAAAAAATGTATTAAAAAGTACTCTGTCTGTGTTGTGTTTCACTTTAGCACTGTTTGAAGAGGTGCATAAATACTTTATACATTGCCTCTAAGTTGAGCTTGACTGCTCTGTGCCAAGCTACCAGAGGGTTGAGCACAGGTTAATTTAGGGTACGCTTGTGTTTTTTCTTCTTCCTGACACAGAATGTGGTTGCTGTTTGAGTAGAGTTTCAATCCCCCTTAACCAGTAACCCAGTATTCTTACAGCTAGAAAATACAATATTTGAATAGGTGCCTATGTTGATGTGATTAAAGTTTAGTGTAGTTGATAAAGTTGCAGATTCATTTTATCGTGCCATTCCTGTCACCTGATGTTGTTTGCAGCCATGAATCTGTTCCCTTGAATCGTTGAATCGGGCATGCACTCGAAGACAACCTGAGGGCCTCCTTTACTATATTTTGACACACTGCAGTGCAGGAAGCCTTCCTGTTGTGCTGCCATGCGTCCAAAATAAAAAGGCAGGAATGCACCGTATTCACTAAAAACAGTGTATTTCTGTCCTTTTACCCTGTGCCGGCACACAAACAACAGCTGTGCGCCAACACAAGCACCGTTGTGCCATGTTGTAAAGGTACCTGCGTAGGGATTATTGTTTTTGTGCAGGAAGCCACACCTTCCTGCAAAAAAACAATAATTGATGGCATTTTCCTCTTTCCATACGTGCACACACAGAAAGAGGAAAAACTAGGAGATAAAAGTAATTCTCCTGGTTGCGCCACTCCTACGCCACCCCTGGAAGGGTGTAGGATTCTGACACATTCCCAGCTTTCCAAAACTTTGCAAATCTGGGAATGTGTCAGGTTCCATGGATGTTCCATGGGAACAACCACAGCAACACCCATGGAATGCCCCTTTCACGCAGAGTAATGGAAAAGTGGCTAGTATTTACAAGGCTATGACTTTACGTGGCCTTGTACATATAGGCAAGCCAATTGCGCTGCCTGTTTATCAAAAAAAATGATGCACCGCAGCGCAATGGGCTTGTAAATGAGGCTCAGATTCTCCAACAAAAGTGACTCATTAGATCTTTAGAAGGCGTGTAAGGAAAAAGGTGCTGGGACATTTGTAACAGCAAAAGCACTTTATTTGAAAGGCTTGGCACAGAGGAAGATTACCTTTAAATGAAAAACATAGTGCACCAAAGAGCAAAACTGACCAATGACTGAAGTGAGAATGACGCTCCAGCACAACCAATTAAAATATGCAAATTTAAAACAAACAAATATCAAAGATCAACTTGTTTGGTTTGTGAGCCACAATAGAACCTACAGTACTAGCACACCAGAGTGTTCGAGAGCTATAAACCAGTCTTTCAACATCCTCTACTGTGAAGTCATTGGTCTTGAGGCCCAGGCACCTGAAATGTACTTAAGTGTGGAGATGACAACCATTATTGTTCTTAGACATAGAACATCAGGTATGTGCCTCCCACAGAAGTGGTAATAAGGAATGAATGCATTGATAGTTATGGTTTGGGAGGGTCTGATGGAAGCAGCACAGGGGAGGGACGCTAGATTGTTCTGGCATTTGATTACACACAATGGCTGCAAAGATTTTGTTTTCCCTGAATGTCATATACCCGAGGTGGAGCATTTCATGAACCTCTATGCAGAGCCACTCTCCAAAACATCTCCATCTAGCCATGACACTCAGCCCTGTAGGAGGGCTGAAATGAAGGAGGCAGTGTCTTTTACCATCTAAGAATCCGTCAATGCATTGAAGGAGCAGAAAGTGGGGAAAGCTCCTGGGAGTGACAGGATCCCTTCAGACTTGTTCTGTGCTGAATCTCTGATATCGGTTCCCTATATTAATATTCTGACCAACTCAATCCTGGTGGATGCCTCTATACCATACTCATGGAGAGAGGTTGAAATAATACCAATTTATGAAAAGGGCTCAAGGAAAGAACCAGGTAGTTATCTCCCTATAGCCCTGACCGATAACATGAAAAAAATATATAGCAAACAACTTTTGGTAAGACTTTAGGATAGGACTAGATTCAACAATGCCCTATCTCACCTCCAAGCTGCTTCAATCCCAAAAAACAAGCACCGGGGAACACATTTTTCTGTTTTTGACCTTAAAATGGGAAGCTGTCAACTTAGACTGGGGGGCGCTCTTTTCTGATCGTCGTGTGGCATTTGACCGTGTCCCCAGGGTGAAATTCTGAGGAGCCCTCACAAAAATTGGGGTTCTCTTAGGGCTAGTGACGCTGATGCAGAACTTATACACTGATCATTTTGCCAGAGTCAGATGAGGTCCACGGGGGAAATACAGAAAACTTTCTAATAGGACGTGGTGTTAGGCAAGGGTGCGTTCTTGCTCCCACATTATTTTTATTATAGCCCCCCCGTAGCGGGCTATACCGGGTATTAAAGGCCCGCTCCAGTGTTAAAGGCCCGAGCCGAAGGCTTTAATAGCCAGTATAGCCCAGCTACGAAGGGCTAAAAGGCTATTAGAACATTCTGCCACTAGCGGGCAGAATGTTCCAACAAATAAAGCAAAGGCCTCTCGGAGTTTGAGGGGCTTAAATTCCCTTGGGCTCCGAGAGGCCTTTGAAAACCACATCGGAACGTTGCTTTGCGGCCCGTAAAAGCATGGAGCACTCCATTGTCTTCAATGAAGTGCTCCACATTCCAATGTTCTAAAATTCATTAATAAAAGCATACCCTATTTAATGAATTATGATGGTTCCCTAACTGTGCTCCACGGCACCCCGGTGCGCTATAAAAACTAGCCAGGGGCGCCGCGCACCAAGCGCACAGTTTGGGAGCCACTGCATGCCAGTTAACAGAGAACCTACATTCCCCCTTGTTTTTTCCCCAAATATCACTCTCATCTGTTTCCATATGTCGGCATGTATGCCTTCAATGTGTCTTATTAATGTGGTTGAAGCAGAATGACACATTGCAGTAGAACAAAGCATAGGATGGGCTGGAAATGGCAGCTCCTAGATATTACTACGTCATTCAGCACAGCGGGTTACATGAAAACACACACTGGACAATAGCCCCCTCTCCACGGGTGCTTGACAGGTGACGAATTCGGGGGCATATTATCAAGGGCTGGCGATATAATTATCGCCGTTTTAGCGTCCGTTTTTGGGCAAAAAGCAGCGATAATTATATCGCAATATCATCAAGGACACGCTAGCGCCCGTTTCCAGCACACCTACCATCGCATCGCTAATGAGATACAAGGTAGGCGTGGCTATCGAAACAACACGGGTAAATATCGCAAAGGCAGTTTTGCGAAATTACCAACAAGTTGCAGCGATAATTTTAATTGCACTAACTCTGCCTTAACGCAGGAATTTTAATGTCTGTTGAATTCCTGACTAAGGCATACCTAACATGGGGGGTGGATTGTGCGGCTAAGGGCACAGGGCCTTATTAGCAAGCCTATCGCCGCTTTCCATGGAACATCGCTAGAAAACCAGCGATGTTCCATGGAAAACCCGCTATCGCTGGATTTCTTATCGCCTTTGAGATAAGCGTTGATAATACAACGCTATCTTGGCGATTAAATCCAGCGATAGCTGGCGATAAAAATAACAGCGGTAAGCACGCTTTGCGCTATTTATCGCAACTCCTTGGTAATATGCACCTAGGTTTGGAAAGTCACTTTAGAATGCATTAAAGAGATAGTCGTCCCTTGTCATATGTTTTGTCTGTTGCCATAAAATTCAGATAAAAATAAAACTCCGAACTAGAAATGCTCAGCTGCGGAGTTCAAACTTTCCAACCTTTCAGAAATTCACTTAGACTGTTGTCGTCTGCAGATGACAAGGCACCCAAGGTGCCTTCACCGTTACAGTAAATTATATTGTACATAGAACATAAAGTGTGATAGATTATTACCCCTTGCTCTTGCTCGTCTTCTGAGCCCTGCATCACTCCAGCCGCAGATGGGGCCTATTGCCACATAAATGTGTGTCCCGAGCTCACCACATTTGCAGTTGTGGGATTTATTTGAACAAAAATGCGTTCTGGGGGCAGCGTGATTGAACAGAACCAAACAGACTTCACTTCCTGCAACGAAAGGTGAGAACAGAAAACAAGTGGGGATCACGTGATACAGTATGAGGGAAGGCCTTTCCGAGGACTTGTCCACAGGGAAGGAATGGTACATCCGTTTTGTCTCAATCTACCTCTTATTTGCTTTGCTACCACTTAAACATTCTCCCCAGCACGTTCCCAATTCAAATAAACAAAGATGAAGAAGCGCCTCATTTCTGGACCTCCACTGAAGAAAACAGGGGGATATTACCAAGAAATTGCGATAATTATCGCAAAGCGCGCTTAGCACTGTTTTTTTATCGCTGGATTTCATCGCGGAGATAACGCGTTCTTATCAACGCTTATCTCCAAGGTGATAGAAAATCCAGCAATAGCGGCGAAACCCAGCGATAGCGCGAGAAATCCAGCGATAAATCCAACGCGCTAATGAAAAGCTTGCTAATAGGCAGGTGAGGACTTAACCTTACAATCCACCTCCCATTGACTAGAATGGTTAAGTCAGGTTTTTAGCAGGTGTTAGATTCCAGCGATATTCGCGGTTAGCGCACATTTTTTTATCGCTTCGAGGGCATTGCTAATAGGGGGAAGCTGGGTTTGCGATTGTTTTCAGCCGCTTTAAGTCGGGGACGCCTACTTTGCATGTCATTAGCGATTTATATAGCTGACATGCAAAGCGGTACTAAAATGGTTGCTTTCGCCATAAAGCTGTTGCTAACAGCTGTTAGCGACAGCTTGCTAATAGGGCGATAGAAATATCGCCGCTTTAGCGGCAAAAAGTGCCGCTAAAGCGGCGATAAGGCCCTTGCTAATATCCCCCGCAGTGTCAGACTCAATTCCCAGGCTTGTCTAGCATCTAATATAGAATTCTCTGCCTCACTAGGCTATGTTAGACGCTATTTACCACGACAAATAGGCGCTCTGTTTGAAAGAAGGCACATTATCGTATGTATGTGCAGATTGCGCAGGCGCCGTCTGCGCACAGGCCCTCGTCTGAAGAAGCCTGGGTTGGCCAGAGCGACTTCAGGCGAGGAATGCATGCCTTTCAGAGGTCCAGCTGGACTGTGGAAATCACTCAGTAATGTCGCAACTGCTGCCAAATAATTGATGGGAATCCATGTGGACAACAGGAGGCAGTGCTTGCGACTCACCTGTGGCCAGAGCAGAAGCTATTTACCATCATTACATTTAATTTGTAGGCTCCCTGGGCACAAGTTGTGATATGAAATGATGCCTGATCGGAAGACTTTATTTTTTTTAAACGCGTGGGGGGCTGGGGGCAGTTGGAATCGAGCGGGCGGGACAGTCAGGGAACTCGAGGACTCAAACACCAGGGACAGGAGAGAGGAGACAGACGATTTATATACAAGGCATGTCCGCAGAGACATGAGACACGAGTGTCCACACATGAGGCTTGAAGACTGGGACAGGAGGCATGAGGGCAGAGACAGGAGGCATGAGGGCACAGACAGGAGGCATGAGGACACAGTCAGCAGGCATGAGGGCACTGACAGGAGGCATGAGGTCACAGACAACAGGCATGAGGACACGTACGGTAAGCATGAGGGCACAGAGAGTAGGCATGAGGGCACAGACTGGAGTTATGAGAGCACTGACAGGAGGCATGGGGACAGGCATGAGGGCACAGACAGGAGGCATGGGGACACAGTCAGGAGGCATGTGGGCACAGACAGGAGGCATGAAGGCACAGACAGGAAGCCTGAGGGTACAGACAAGATACATAGGGACACAGCCAGGAGGCATGAGGGCACAGATAGGAGAGAAGGACACACAGGCAGTAGGCAGGAACACACAGACATTAGGCAGGAGGCCATAGTCAGGAGGAATGAGGTCACAGACAGGAGGCATGAGGGCACATACAAGAGGCATGAGGACACAGTCAGGAGGCATGAGGATATAGTCAGGTGGTATGAGGGCAGAGACAGGAGAGAAGGACACACAGGTAGTAGGCAGGAACACACAGACATTAGGCAGGAACACACAGACAGGAGGCAAGTATACATGGGAAGTAGACAAGAACGCACAGGCAGGGCATGAGGGCCCAGACAAGATGCAAGATTACATAGACAGGAGGCAAGAGGACACAGGAGGTAAGAACACACAGTTTGGGAGCAATAACACACAGGCATGAGACATGAGACATAAGGTACGCATGAGAACACAAAGTCAAGAGTTAGGGAGGAGCAGACAGGAGACGTACACCAAACACACTCGTAAGGAGGACAATGTTAAAAGGCAGCAAGTCAGACCAGGGTTTACCTGGTACCATCAGACTGGAGGCAATGTGCAAAAAAGAAAAAATTATATGGCACACGCAGACCTTTATCAGTGCACCCAGGATCTGAAACAACCTTCCGGTATCCATCAGGGCCTCACAAACCCTGCAAAGGAATGAACTAAAGACACTACATCACAATGCAGTAACAGTTCACTTCTTCGAGAACCCTGTGTCCCTCCAATCTGTCATTGACACTGCATGGAGTTCTGTAGTGGATCCGATTGGATTACATCTACGATTACAATACCTTCATCTACGTCATCCCAATTATTTTTAGGGAGAAAAATAAAAGTACTCTTGAGGCAGGGCGTGCACACCCCCCCCCTCCCCCACCCACCAAAAAAAGTAACATAATGGGGAGTCACAGCCTCCGGCCGATAAGTTAAGGGAGCAACAGGTTGAAAAAGTTTGGGAATCACTGATATGTGAATGATGCTCCCAAAATTGCTGGCTCCAAAATACCAACTCTGGTATTTGCAGACAATGCTGTGGAACTAAACACTCAACCAATTTTCTAAAGATCATGTCCTTGAAATAAACAAGTCTAAAACTAAATACGAGGGGGCAGATTTACAAGCCCCATGAGTGACTTTTGTGCAGCCGTTGCATCACTTTTGTTACGCAGCTGCGGTGTAAATGTTGCGGCCCATTTACAACGTGACGCATCTAGGGAGATGCGTCAGGTTGTAAAGCCCTACATCACATTATACCTGTGTCAGGTATAATGTTTGCAGGGTGGGCGTTCCCAGCGCAGAAAGCCATGTAGAGCTGACAGTGAAATCTACAAGATTTCACTGCGTCACTCTACCCCTTCACTATGCCAAAATCCCTATGCCTGCTCAGACCAGGCATAAGGAATGACGCAGGGCTTTTTGAATGGGACTCACCCATCTATTGTGGTGCATTGCGGGAGTTGCGGCCCTTTCATGAGCAATTCCAGCAATGCGTCACTTTTGCGCCAACTGATGCGTCAGAATTTCTGACGCATCTGTTAATCCTTGCGCCATGGAGCACTGTATTGTAAATACAGCGCATCCATAGTGGCACAAGGCCATTCGGCACTGACGCAAGGAAACTGGCACATCTATGCAGATGCATCTGTTCCTTGTAAATCTGCCCCATGATATTTATTGTAGATGGCGGAGGCCTGTCCTGGATGAAGCACACACAGGGGCAGATTTACAAGCCCCTTGCGCCACATTTGTGTCATTTTTAACATGGGAAAAGTAATGTACGGGTTGCGCAAGGGGCTTGTAAATAAGCCCCACAGTGTTTAAAGGGCTGAGGTGTATACTGGTCGGTTTGCTGTAGAGGTCCCTTGATTTAACCCTTCAGCCGGCCGTGACCGGCCTCCAGCTGCCAGGGCCATACTGGCCGTAGCAGGCACCAGGCATTTCGCCTTTGGGTGGGGGCCGGTTTTGGGCCCCTGTGGCTGTCTTTGTTATGGGGACAGGCAATATTGGCCCCCTGTAACAAAATCGGCTGAAACTGGCTCTAGCAAACAGCTCCTCCGCACCCCCCGCTCACTCTCATGGGGGTTGGCCTAGCAGTTTGCCAGGGCCGGTATCGGTTCCCAGTCCGGCCCTGCCAGCTCAAACCTGTTTCCTTCATGCCCAAAAAATGTCTGTTCTTTCAAAGCGCTAAAAGTATTTTATGTGATTAACAATGTAAAAAAAGAACTGGATATAAGGCCCAAAACCTGCTTTTGCTAAAAGGCTTTTAAGACCGCAGAAACCATGTCAATCGCTTTGTTGACACCAGAAGTGTGTGTAGCTCACTGGATGAAGTGGCGGGACAGCATTTGTAACTGTCATAACTAATGCTTCAGCCACGTCATTTTCATGTTACTCTTGCGGGGATATTATCAAGAAGTGGCGATAATTATCACTAACTGCCATTAGCGTGAATGTTTTTTAACGCCGTCTACCACGGGAAATTATCGCCGTGTTAGCGGCGTATTAACAACACACCACTAACAGGCCATAGTTTCTCTTACCGGCTGAAATGTCCGGTGATAAAATTAGCGGGACGGCGATAAAAATCCTCGCGCTAACGTTACAAAAGTGGTGATAAGCCCAATAGTGATAAAAAAAACGCACGTTAGGCAGCCCAACATGAGTGATTTTTCCCTCTAGCTTAAAAAATAGCCTAACAGTCCACCTCCCAGAGAAAAGATGCCCCAAAAAAAGTTTCATGCAGATTGGAGCAGCCAGAGCCAAGTGCAGCACACATCAATAACCCCCTCAAGCCACCTAACATCCAGGATCAACAGGATGAGAGCCTGGATGCCCCGCTGGACCTGTGTCTTGAGCCTGGATGCCTCCCTGGACCTGCGTCTGGAGCCTGGATGCCGCGCTGGACTGGCGCCTGGAGCCTGGATGCCCCGCTGGACCTGAGTCTGGAACCTGGATGCCCCACTAGACCTGTGTCTTGAGCCTGGATTCCTCACTGGACCTGTGTCTGGAGCCTGGAGTGGGATGTGGAGGAGCTGTGGAGTGGAGGAGCAGTGGCGGGAGACATTGATGCATGACGATCGCCAGTACCTGGTGGTGAAGTCTGGTAGGTCGCATGGAGCCACGTGGCTGACCTGTGTGCGAAGACCGCCTTGCGAGCCTTGGAGCAGTTAATGGTAGAGAAGCTCTTGCGCACCAACGTAGTGAGGTCCGCATCACATACTACAATCCACCACTACACCGGGGGGCATGGAGGGGATTACCAACGGTGTGTGCCGTCTCCCTGCATCACAGGCCGGATGATGTTGGGCTGGCTATACGCTGTGGAGGCTGAGACCCCTGTGCTACAGTGAATTTATGTGGCTTGAGCGCTGTGCCTTCACAGCTAAGGAGACCCTGCTGCACCAACTGCATTGGGAGGTCCACCAATGTACTAGGCTGCGACTGCTGTACCCAGCCAAGTGAAATCACACCTGGCTGTGGCTCCTGCTGGCTGAGTCACAGATTTGGAGAGTGCAGTGGATTGTGCCACGGTGTCAATGTCCAGGTAAGGAGAAGGTGGGACTCGTAGAGCAAGAGGGCCGGGGGGTGAGTCGCTCATGCCTAACACACGTAGATGACACACCCCCAGTGGCAGCTCTTCCGCTATGGCAGAAGAGTATTGCCACACCGCCTCAAGCAGTGCAGAAGAGGAACAATCATCACATGGTGATAACTCAATCAATGAATCAATCAGGGGAATTGTAAGTGTGCTACTCACCCGTGAGGATATCAAGGCGCTAAGGGGGGGGGGGGCGCAGAACTGTTAGCCAAAGAGCCAGGTCTTGAGGGTCTTCCTGAAGGTGTTCAGGGAGGGGGCGCGTCTTATGTCTGCCGGCAGCTCGTTCCGGGTCTTGGATGCAATGTGGGAGAAGGATCTGCCACCTCCTCTGGCTCTGTGGATGCACGGGGTTTCAGCCAGTACGAGTTTGGAAGATTGGATGTCTCTTTTGGGTACGTGGAAGTTGATTCTGTCATTGAGGTATTTGGGTCCATTGTTGTGTAGGCCTTTGTCGGCAGGAGTGAGGATTTTGAAGGTGACTCTTTTCTCCACGGGGAGCCAGTGGAGTCTACGTAGGCGTTGGCTGATGTGTTCATGCCGGGGGATGCCGAGGATGAGTCTGGCGGCGGTGTTCTGTAATGTATGGAATTTGCAGAGTAGGGACTTGTAAATGCCGGCGTAGTATGCGTTTCATTAGTCCAGTCTGCTGGTGATGAGTGCATGGGTGACTGTCTTCCTTGACTCCGGGGGGCTCCATTTGAAGGTCTTGCGGAGGGTGTTGAAGCAGCTGGAGGTGGCGGTGTAGACCTGTCGGTTCATGGTGAGGGATGAGTCAAGTGCGATGTCGAGGTTTTTGGCATGGTCCGATGGGTTAGGTGGGCTTCCGAGGGCAGCGGACACCAGTTGTTGTCCCATACTGAAGGGGTGGTTCCAAGGACGAGGATAACTGTCTTCTCGGCGTTGAGCTACAGGCAGCTGTTGGTCATCCAGACTTCGACATCACGCATTCCTTTCTGGAAGTTGAGTCTGGCGGTGGTGGGGTCTTTGTTGAGGGAGAGGATGAGCTGGGTGTCATCAGCGTAGGATACGATGTTGAGGCCGTGTTGTCGGACGATGGCGGTGAGGGGGGCCATTTAGATGTTGAAGAGGGTCGGGCTCAGAGATGACCCCTGTGAGACTCCGCAGGTGAATTACGTGGGTTCAGAGAGGAAGGGTGGCTGATCCTTTGGCTTCTTCCGGTGAGGAATGATCGGATCCAGTCTAGGGCTGTTCCTTGTATGCTGGCGTCTAGTGTGTGGTGAGAGACAGTGTCGAAGGCCGCTGAAAGATTGAGTAGGGTGAGGGCTGCAGAGTGGCCTTGGTGCAGGAGGGTGCAGATGTCATCTGTGGCGGCGAGTAGAGTGATCTCGGTGCTGTGGTAGATGTGAGGAGGACAGGGATGGTGGGGGCCCCCGAGTGGATGCCTTTCATGGTCGAGGCGATGTATTCGGTTGTGACCGGCGTCCAGGTGGAGATGGTGGGCTGACTGGTGTGTCGAGGGAGTTGGGGGGCCTGTGGCGTCTGGTGGATGGTCGGCAAAGTTTTTGTAGAGTTTTTTGATCTTGAGGTGGAAGTAGGTTCCACACTTATCGCGGAGGTCTTGGGACGGGGTGATGGCTGTGGATTTTACTGCGTGGGTTTGTGAATTCATGAATGACCTTCAAGAGTTGCTTGTAGTTGGTGGAGTTGTTGAGGATTTTGTTGTGGTAGTCCATCATGGCGTCCTTGTAGGTGGTGTAGATTTCATATGTTTTGGTGTTTCTCCAGTTCTTCTCCAGGCATCTGCAGGTGCATCTTGGATCTTGGAGATCGGTGGTGAACCAGGCATCTTTCCTGGGGTGCTGTTTGTTAGACATGCGTAGCGGGGCGAGCTTGTATGCGCAGTTGGAGATCCATGTGTGGAGTTCTCTTGCTGCGACTCTGGCATCGGATGTGTTGGAGGCCAGGGTGGTGGTTAAGGTCTGGCGGCAGTGTAGCAAGGAGACTTGGCCGTGGGTCGTGTTTTGCGAGGCCTGTTGTCAGTCTCTAAGTTTTCCGTGGTTGAGTGCGTGGAGGGTGGCTGAGCTGTAGCAGTGGCTAGCTCGAAATCCAGGGTTCCTGGGGCTAGTCGAGGTCAGGTCACGGATGGACGCAGACAGGCTTGGCTTAGGCGCGCCTTCTGCACGCCTGTGGCGCATGTCCACTGCGCAACCGCACAGCGTCCGCCATTTAGAAGGGGGAAGGAAAGATCAGCTGGGAGGCGGAAATGGGCGAGGACACGGTTGCGGGGCCACAGGGGCAGCAGCGGCAGGAAGCCCTCAGGGAGGGGGACCTTCAACTGATGTAATCATGCTATGTATCCTAAGGGGGTGGGAGGGTGGGTAGGACGGGTCCAATCACAGAGCAGGCCATGGGCGGATTGGCATGCCCACTCAAGCGTGCAATGACTGTTTAGTCGGCCCACTCAGGCCGTCCAAAGCATGTGCTCTTCCCTGTTCGCAATACAGGCTGCATTACAGCCTGCAAGGAGAACATGGCCACCCCTCTGGCCCCTGGCTGCATGATTTGTCCCGCTGCCGATTACCAATCCCACAGCTGCATCGCAGTGTTGTGATTGACTTAGGGGAGGGAGCCTGGCTGCCTACTTCTTTTCCCTGGAAGCAGACGCAGGAGAGCAGGAGCTACAAAGACACGGGACACAATTTCAAGGTAAGACTTCCCTCAATAATTTTTTAACAACACACGCTCACACACACATCCCCACGTCTACGCACCATACAGTGTTATTTCCGGCGTTTACCACCTCACAGCTGTCCAGCACACCCCGCACTTCTTAATGGTGGCCGCTGTGTGCCCATGCACAGCGGGCGTACCACTTGTGTGCTAAAGGCACATACGTAGTTGTGATGCATGCCATCACCTCGTATTCCATTCCAATGCATACTAATACTTGGCACATTGCAACAGTAGAGTGGGTGTTGCATAGCGGAGACATAAAGATCAATGTTCCCACTTCAGTGAGTGCAACCCAAAACTAGCCTTTGCACCACAAACCCAATCGTGAACCCTGAAATTCCTTTTTTGAGCCCCCAATACACACACAAAAATCACATTTGAGACAAATGCACACCCCATTTTTCATATTTTACCCCAACAAACACCCCATTTTTCATATTTTACCCCCAAAAGCTCCACATTTTTCATATTTACCCCAAAAAACACCTGATTTTTCATATTTTACCCCAGAAAACACACCCTTTTTTATATTTTATCCCAACAAACAACCCATTTTTCATATTTTACCCCAAGACAAATGTACATTTTCAAATTGTACCCCAAAAGCCTTACACACCTGAGAAACTTTAAATGACCCCATTACTGACTTCACAATGCATTGTGATCAAATGCGATGTTAAGGCATCCGAGTTGTCGGAGTTGCGTTGTTAACGATGTACTGCCTGCATTGTAATGGTCGTCTCCCGTGCCAAAGGCAACCCATAGGCTATGCCGTTTGCGTCCGTCTGCCCCTGGACCTCGCTCAGCACCAAGGAGCATTCCTCTTGGACAATCCAACGCCACAACACCAGCGCCCTCCTCGCCATCAACCCTGGACGCTACCTCGCCTTCCAGGACCAACCTCTGTTCCATGCCGGACATCGCCTTCACCATCACTGACGGCTGCAGTATCACCCGCAAGGAACACCCCGACCATCAAGAAGGAGGCATTGCCGTCACCTACAGAGGCACACTCCAACTGACAATGCACTCTAATGTGCCATGGGTGACCATGGACCACGTCAACTCCCAGTTCCGGACTAAGACCAAGAAGATCCTCTGCGGCACTCTCATGTTGAGGCCCCCCATTCTCAAATACCATTGTAGACCTCATTGCACCCCAGGGTCTCCCATTCACCGACGACAACCAACTCGGTGAACTCAAGTTCCACCTGGACAGCCCCAGTGACCAGAGCACCACCCCTTCCTGGGGAGGGTCACCGACATCAGACGCAGCAGCAAGTCACCTCAACAGGCCACATAGTAGGACACACGATCAAGCATGTCACCTCTGCCAGCGGATACTTCAACTACAGCCAAAACACCGGACTCTCCTGGACTGACCATCATTGGTAACATCACGTCTTCACCTTGCCCACCAGACGCCACCGCCATCATCGCACCCCCTCGCAGCTGGATCAAGGCCAGCGAAGAACATCTCGTCAACTCTCTCCGCACCAACACTCCACCAATGCTTCCAAACGAGGACAACGCAGCGTGCAACCACCACAGATGGATCTACAACAGCGCCGACATTTGGGCACCCCTCATGAACAGCACTGCGTCAGTACCTTCTGCCTGCCTGATAGCAGGCATGAGGGTGAGGCAGTGCCACAGGGATAGGCTGGCCCCATGCATTGCTGGAGTTGCATCATGGTTGTGACACGACTGCAGCAATGCGTGACCTTAGCGCAGGCAGATACGTCAGAATTCCTGAGGTATCTTTTATTACTTGCGTCATGGAGCGCTGTCCAGTGATTACAGCGCATCCATGCTGTCGCAAGAAGGGTGTGGTGAGAAGTGTTGCAACGCTGTCTTGTCGCAGCGCATCAATACTTGTCATGACTGTGCCACAGGAATACGCACTATCTTATTGATTGTGTGCATTCCTGCACTGTAGTTTTGTCGCAAGGCAGCGCTGCAACATTGCTTGTAGCACTGGCCAGCGCCAAAACCTGCAGAAATATGGGCCAAGTTTTATCATCATTTTTAAGACCAGCTATTTTCTGGTCTTAAGTAACTGGCTCTAACTGCAGTTAGAGCCAGTTTTTTGGCTCTTCAGAATTTCAAGGAGCCCCTTGATAATATGGAGTAGTGGTGTTTGCGTGCCTTTTTGCACGGGAACGCCTACTTTGCACGTCATTAGCGATAAATATCGCTAACATGCTTTGAGATAAAAAAACGTGCCGCTATCGCCAAAAAACTTGCGCTAAGGCCCGTTAGCTGCAGCTTGCTAATAGGGCGCTTGGTGGCCGCTTTGGTGGCAAAAAAGTGCCGCTAAAGCAGCGATAGGTCCTTGATAATATGCCCCTTGGTCTTTATGGAGGAAGAACACCAAATGCGCAGGTATTTGTCTAAATTATAGCTTTCTCTTATCAACTGCGTTCATATTTTAGCCCATATTTGTAAAGGAATGGCACAAATGAGAGGTTAAATCAAAAAGGGGGTCACTGTTCCGGGAGTAGGGTGTAAATTATCACCCAATCGTCAGGAGGAGAGAGTTAGAATAAAGAAGATAATGAGATGAAGAAGAAAAAAGGGAGAGAGGCAGATGTACATCCCTGGTATCAAGGAACTAGTCCCGAAGGGGAGGGTCAGGTCTTGCCTCTTTGTTAGCCCTCACACTTCCCGAAGTATCTCATGTTTCATCACCGGGCTTATGCTCCTCGTCGGGCCAGCGCTGCAATGCCCGATGGGACACCTCTTAAAAGGGTCACTTTCACGGAGGTCATTTAAGAGTAAGCCGACAGGTGAGTGCGGGTATGCGGGCTAGAACCAAGGGAGGAGGGGGTGAAGTGCGTGCAGTGAGAATATAAGAATTAAAATACCTACGGGTATCCATGTGGAGACTTTAAATGACATGGTACCACTGGTAGAATAAAATACCAGAAGGTTGGTGGGTTACTGTTGGGCTTAATGTGCCCAAGTAACTATTAAAAGTTCGACATGTTTCACGCCTAGTGTGTCCAAAAAGGATCAGTGGCGTTTCTTCAGGACCTAACTGATGTGAGGTGGTGCACGTGAGAGATGGGGTTCCAGAGAGAAAGGTAACCCGCTAATGTAAAAGGTACTAAAGGGTTAACCACATGGCTAGTGCCTTTGCTTGAGTGGTTAAAATCTCGACTCGTAGATTTGCCCTAAACAAAAGAAGTACCCTCAAGTTAGGGGAACAGTGTCCCAAGGCTAGTGGAGAGAGAGAGAGATATAGAATGGAGCAGAAGGGCAAGAGGTAAGAACAGGAATCAAAGGAGGTGTGTGAGGAAGAGAAGGAAACAATTACCAGTGGAGTGAGAAGGGATAAAAGAGAGAGAGAGACAAATAGAATAGGGAGATGGCCGAGAGATAGAGAGAGAGCCAAAGGTGTGATTGAAATTGAGAAAGGGTGAGAGAAGCAGGGGAATTTGAGGGAAGAGGGTACTAGTAGGAATACAGACAAGAAGGAGGTAGGCAGGAGAGAAATGAGGAGAGATGCAGCGAAAGATAAAGGGAGGGTGCAGGGAAGGAGAAAGGAAAGGGTGGATTAGAGAGAGGGAGAGCTAGTAGAATGCAACGAAAAGAGAAAAGGTAGGGAAAATGAAAGGATAGCCCATATACTGGTTCTCTCACAGTCATTCTGTATGAGGTTCCAAAAAGTAGGGGGCATTTATTTTTTCTGGTTCTTTCGCTTGTATATGAGAGGGGCTGAAGTGGGTGAGGTCACAGCTTTCTGGAAGGTGAAATGGTGTAGCACGCTCCAATGAACGGCAATTCCACCAGGGGGCAGTACAGCCACTGCCTAGAAGTTATTGTAAATTCTAATAAATAAGGCTTTGCAAATTCTAAGATAGTGAGAAACAGTTACCCCTTAAATAAGAGCAACTAAAATATTTTTTTTACAAATGAAACAGCGCCGGGACTCATAGCGGTTTTTCAAAAAATAGACAAAATGCATTCATTTAAATCTCATAGAAAATGTGAAAGGTATTTTGGGATTTACAATAGAAGAATAGAACACAAGGTAATGCATGATTTTGCTGCATAAACCTACGCTGCACGTTGCTAATGCTGGAATATATAAAGAACTGGTTCCGACCGGAAAGAAGTCTGCTCATCACGTGGCTTCCGGTGTGAGGAGGAAGAGACGTTCAAGTTTATTTTTGCCTAAAAATGAGCGTTTGTAAAATCTTCAGAAACATGACTCCCGTTTGTGGTTTCTTTCATGCTGCTGCGTATCGCGATTCCATAATGATAACTGCGAGGTTTGTATTATCACAAATTGCACACACTGGGGAAGTAAATGTATAGGTCTGTAGTGACATAGTTTGGTTTTTGTCAGGTATATTTCAAAGTTGCAGTGTGAGTTAGTTAAAGCATTCCACAGGTTTCTTTTTTTTTTTAACAGGTCAGTAATCATAGCCTGGCGCTCTTTGACTACTGCGCAGCTGGGGACAATATTTTGTCTTCTGTAGAGGTTATATGTTAATCGCTCTCCTTTTTAAGTTAAATAAAAACCATTTCAGTGAATTCCGTGGTGTCTGTATATATGGTATTTCATATATTATTTGCTACAGCTGTTTGTAAGAAACACATAATTATGGATTTATGATGACAGATGTTCTAACTAATCTCTGTAATCAACTGTTTGACTCTTGCCATGCCTGCCCTCTTCTTGCTGACATCTATTCCTCTTCCATTGTGACATCATCCCCTAAAGCACACTTACACAGCACTTTTCTCAATGAAAATAAAAATGTGGTTATAAAAAAAAAAGATATCCAAGTATACAGATTGGGTGGTCTAGTGAAAAGTACGGTAGCGTCATATAAAGACTATGGGACAGATTTACAAGAAACTGACTCATCTGTAGGGATGTTTTCTTGTGCCAGCCTGTGATACCCTTGCGCCACCATGGATGCGTAATTACAATATGGCGCACCATGGCGCAAGGATTGACAGATGCGTCAGAAATTCTGATTCATCTGTTGGCCCAAAAGTCTCGCATTGCTGGAGTCATGTCGCAAGCCCGATGCAACTCCAGCAATGCATGTTGAGAACTATACATATTGTACTGCGACACTCCTTAAGCCTGCTTCAAGCAGTGGCGTCCTAGAAGTGGCGCAGTGAAATCTTGTAGATTTCAATGCGTCACTTTTACGAGTCTTTCCTGTGTGGGAATGCCCACACTGCATACATTATACCTGACGCAGGTATAATGTGATGCAGGGCTTTACAACGTGCATCATCTCCCTTGATGCGTCACGTTGTAAATTGGCCGCATTGTTTATGCCGCCGCTGCGTCACAAAAGTGACGCAATTGGCGGCGCAAAAATGTAGCGAGGGGCTTGTAAATCTGCCCCAATGGGGCTTATTTACGAGCCCTTTGCGTCGCAGGTACGTCACTTTCACCATATTAAATTGACGCATGGGTGGCGCAAAGGGCTTGTAAATAAGCCCCTATGGATTCACGTGTGGTCATATTCCTCCATCTTCTATTTAGGGCAAGGTACACAAAATTTTAAATTGTGTTTCTGACAATAACAGCAGACTGGCAGGATAATTTACACACTGGTTGGTGGTCTAGCAGCCTGCCTTCTCAGACAGGCAGGGGTCTGTGTGCTTTCAGTAGAGCTGCTGTACTCGAGGCTCTCAGGAAGGGACTGAACTTTGCTGAGCGGGATGCATGTTTGTTGCACACACTCTGCTTGTTTTTTGGATTTTCAAGAAACAAACTCCCATGTAGGGGTATATTTCTTAAAAACAAACTTACAGATGTCCGGATATGAAAGGAGTTTTCTCTCTGCGTGTTAGAGTCGCTGTTTTATTTCCCTGCCCTGGAACGCTCTGCCTTGCACGGTAGCCCCAGGCAGGAAAATCCAATCTTAGCTGTCCTGCGCTGGATAGTGTGGGGTAAGGACCACTATACCCCTACAGCCCTGTGGCAGATGGGCCCTCAGGTCAGAGGTTTTCAAAAGTCTAGAAAGCTGAGAATCCATAGTTGAAAACCCTGCAGTTCACCCACTGCAGTCTAACGGTCCGCAAGTTTGGTAGGGCGGGAAAATCATACATTTATCTCAGTGCTCTCGCTCTGCCAAATTGTCAAATAAATCCTTGAGGCATTATGAATGGATGAATGAACACAGGGCCTTTACCATGTAAAAAATATCTTCCCTAAAATCCTCACCAAACCAATGAAATATTGTCCTTTCAGCTTTCCATTGTAGCTCCCAGTGTCCCGCTCAATTAGTTCCCCATAATCTCAAGTCAGTTTCTGTGATTGCCCAATTCCATCTCTTACGGTCAGTAACAGCACCATGACTTCTCCCCCGAATCCTGAAGGATATGGTTAGAAAGGAACAGCCAGATTTCTAAATTGTATTAGCTCCAGTATGTGTGGGCCGAAAAAGGATGCTTTAATAGAAACATTTTTTTAGCTGGGTCTTCCTTCCAAGTCCTGAGCCAGACATTTTGTGTATCTTCATCTTCAGTGAGATAATTGAGCAAAAACATTGTCTATGATGTCTTGACTTGAAGAGGAAGGAAGGTGAGAATCAGGAAAAACCATGTTGGTGGGACACCACCTCCTCCAAGAACTCTCTCATAATAACATAGCACGTGTATTTGTAAAACACAACAGATGTTTTTTGTTACCCAACTCAATGGTACTCATTATATTGACCTCAGAAGGATGAAAGGCTAAGTGGACCCGCTGGGATTTACACCTTCGACCATGAGGTCGAACACAGGCCCCTGGAGTGGACACATTGATCCATTTCCTTTCCCTAGATCACCTGGCTCAGGATCCGCCTCATCAGATGGCCGTGTAGGAGAAGGCTAAGATGCAGAAGGGGCTTTTAGAGCACATCTCTCGAAATAGCGGCTAGACTCTTAGCTATCACTAATAGCGTTGCTTCAGGATCCACACCAATAGGAGCTCAGGCGCCAGTCAGAGTACCAGGAAGATCAGCAATCTCTGTAACGTCTGACCCAGAACTATGACTTGGAGGATGTCTGTCAAGGGACGGTGTTTGTGCTTACAGCCCCTGAGATCTGGAAGGGCCTCGTTTCTTGAAAATTCCTGTTTCTTTTAAAATAGATCCTCCTACGGGGACAGAGTCTTCTTTACCCCAAAACTGTAAACATACTGCAGTAATCCAAAGGCAAAATTCCTTAGCACTTCATCCCTCCCTTATGAAGCTATAATGCTCTTCATCATACCCTTCTGTCTTGCAGGTCAGTAACCGTCTTCCTCAATCCCATAGAAGCCACATCATGATCATCATTCTTAACGCCACCTTGTAAATATGCCCCTTTCCACTGTAGTCCACTGCGACAAAGAGGCGGGCAATGGGTGTTGCTGTGGACATTCCCCCGTAACACCCATTGCTTTTTTAACGCTGCCCCAGATTTACAAGGACGTGTAAATCTGTGACAGCGCCAAAAACTAACGCCATGCAAGAGCAGGCTTTAGAAAGGGGCACTCGTAGAAATGCTTTTATTTATCCTCATTTTTGCTTTTTCCGTGTGTTGTGCATGCTGAAGCACACATAGAAAAAGCAAAAAGCCACTAATGATTGTTTATGTGCAGGAAGGTGTCCCTTCCAGCTCATAAACAATCATTAAATAATGGTGATTTATAACTTCTATGTGTGTCGCATTCTACAGCACACATAGAAGTAACAAATAGCCAATATGGATTGTTTATGTGCAGGTAGGAACACCTTCCTGCACATAAACAATCATTCCCTACAACACAGGCACCCTTGCACTATGGTGCAAGGGTGCCTGCATTGGCAGTAGGCAGCTAATTTTAGCGCCAGTGCTAGGAAAAACATAGGGGTGCACCGTACTGTATAAAATATGATGCATCCCAGTGTTTTGAAAACCTCGGAGCGTGGCGCTGCCAAATTTGCTTCAGCTTCGCACTCTGAAATTTTCTAGTAAATATGCCCCAAAGGGACCAAAAGAACAGATTGCATTTTGGGGGGTTACCCCATTTATTCCTTAGCCTGGTTAGGTGGTTGAGTTATAAATACATACATATATTTAAATATGGTTGTCAAGGCCTATCTCCAAGGATGGTTACTTCACAGTCAATGACTGGGACGAGGAAGAGTAATAAGGTGGCATTCCACCTTAATCAGTTTTTGCACTGACTCCATGTGTTTTGTTTACCCAAAAGAATATGGGCAATATTACCATTTCCTCTACATTCAACTACACCATATCAAAAATTGCTGTTCCACCTTAAATTGTGGTTTGCGTTGCATCCTATGTGTCTGGCGAACTATCTTTTATTAATAATAACCCATGCAGCATTCTATAAATAGCAAATCGTAACCTGCGGAAACATATTACTCTAATCATATTTTACTATTTAAATGGGAGAACAACTTGAGAACTCAGAAAGAAAAATATGTACAGAAACAGAAAAGTGGGCATATGTACAAGCCTTTTTTACAGTTGCAAACACCGTGAGTCGGAGGTTGCGACTACAAAAAGCTTTTTCATAAGTACCAATCCCATTGAGGAGTCCAAAAAATGTAATTTCGTCTGTATACCTACTCAGTATTTGGAAGGTGTTGGACCTGTCAGCAATATCGTTGTCTCTCCCAACATTTTTCCTTCTTCCTTCACTTTTTCGGACCTCAGTTTTGCTGGTCTTAGGACACTGAGCACTTTACCACTGCTAACCAGTGTTAAAGTGCAAATGCTCTCTCCTCTAAACATGGTACTATTGGCTCATATCCAATTGGCATATTTCATTTACTTATAAGTCCCTAGTAAGGTGGTACTATAGGGGCTCAGGGTCCTTAAAGGCCTGCACCGTGTATTGTACAATCCACTTAAAACGCCCTTTAAACATGTGTCAGGCCTGCTATTGCAGAGCCTGTTTGTGCAGTTTAAACTGTCATTTTGACCTTTTGCCAGGCCCAAACCTTCCATTTAAAATACATATAAGTCAACCCTGCGGTACGCCCTGAACAGCCCAAAGGGCAGAGTGCAATATATTTAAAAAGCTGAACATGTACTTTTAAGTTTTACATGTCCTGGTAATGAAAAACTCTTACATTTGGTTTTCACTTCTGCAAGGCCTACCTATCCCATAGGATAACATTGGGCTAACCTTATTACATTTTATACGTTTTATTTCCAAATGGGAAGATATGACTGGTTCAGGTTTGGTGTCTCTGGAATCCTTATTTAAAATTGAAATTCATGGCTAAGTCGGATTTAAATTACCATTCTGCAAATGCCACTTTTAGAAAGTTGCAAAAAGAACAATGCAAAAAGAACAATTGATGGACAGAATGCAGAACAATGTCATACATTCACCCCATTACAGAGATCTGGGCCTAAATGCAGTGTATTTTTTGCTCCCCATGCCATTCCAGTTTGAACCCAGCCATATGCAAATCAGTCTTGACCTTGCGCCCAATGGAAACAGTCCAGCCCAAACTGCCAGGCCAGGTCCTTCTTGGACTGGAAACAAGCATCCTAGGACCGATTTCGGGGTTTCACCCCTCATCGGCCAGGATAGCTTGACTCCAGTGGCATGGAGAGCACGGGACCCACGTCTGGGCATACCCGTCCCACTCGGGGTGACAAATGCAAAAAGAACACTTGATGGACTGAATGCAGAACAATATCATACATTCACCCCAGTACAGAGTTCTAAATACATTGTTTGTTTGCTCCCCATGACTTTCCAGTTTGAACCGAGCCATATGTAAATCAGTCTTGACCCTGCACCCAATGGGTGGGTACAGGGTCAAGACTGATTTGCATATGGCCAGGTCTGAACTGTGGTGGGAAAGTGAGCTAAAGAATGATGATGGATTCAACCTAGATCTGTGACTGGTGGTGAGTGTCTGAAACGTTTCAGCACTCCGTCCATTAACTCCTTGTGTTTGCTTTGTTCAAACTAAGTTGGCAGGGTATGCCCAGACGTGGGCCCCTTGCTCACTTTGCCACTGGATTCAAGCTAGGCTAGCTGATGAGAGGTGTTACCCCGAAATTGGTCCCAGGATGCTTGCTTCTGGTCCAGGGAAGACCTGGCTTGGCAGTTCGGGCTGGACTGTTCCCATGAGGGACATGGTCAAGACTGATATGCATATAGCTGGGTCTGAACTGAGGTAGCAAAGTACGCTAAAGAACGATGGTGGATTCAACCTAGATCTGTGACTGGGGGTGAGTGTCTAAAAAGTTTCAGTGTCCGTCCATCATCTCCTTGTGTTTACTTTCAGAAAGTTAGTATTTTCTAGCCTTAGCCATTTGGCGCCTGCAGCCTGTCTCTGGTAGCATGACTGGGTGTAATTGGTAGTTGGGCTGTTTTTGTCTTCCTCCTAGACACCCTCACACAATGGGAGCTTAGGTGTAACTAGGTGGGCCATCACTTGCAGGATGGAAGTATGGAGCTGGACCCAGCCTCACTTACAACTGAATAGACTGTGTCCTGCCTCCACACAAAGGGCTTAACAACCCTGCATTGTCACTTAAGCCAGCTTTAAGCCAGTGTAGGGGAGGTAGGGAATTTCCTGCACTTCAAAGACACTGTCTAGAAGCTTCTCCCACCTTCCAGAACCAGGGCACCAAGGTATAAAAAGGAGACCTCAGACACCACCTCTTCAGTACACTTCTGGACCTGTGGATACTCTTCCAGGTAGGAGGACTGCTGTGCTGCTGAAGGACTGCCACTCTCCTGGACTGCTGCCCTGAAGAAACTGCTGCCCTGCTTTGCAGACCTGCTGCCCTCTTGCCTGGGTGAGAAAGACTGGAACTGCATCTCTTGAACCCAGATCCCAGTGTGACTCCAGGGGCTAGTTGGCTGACCTCCTGATCGGTAGCCTCAGGGACATAAGAGGCTTTCAAACTATCTTGCACCTGCAACTGGATTCTGTCCTCTGTAAGTCTACCCTACCGAAGGTTTCAACGTAACTCCTGGGCAGATGGAAGTAGGCCAAAGGTGCGTGTCTGCGGAACTGATGCATCTTTTCTGCTGAGCGATGCAGTCTCCAGCAGAACCAACGCACCTCTTCTGCTGAGAGGCACATCCCCGAGCAGAACTGCTGCACGCTGTTGCTGCATGGATTGAATCTGTTGCGAACACTGACATAACCTCTGCAGTCCTCGGAACCATTAAATCGCCCTGATGGTGCTGCGCATCCTCAGCTCAGGTCCTCGCATGTCTCATCATCAGCAGCCTCGATGACGAAAACAGACTCCGCGTCGCAGCCTTGCAGCTCCATGGAACCGATGCATCTCTCACTGCAAGCCGCATCCTGGAGCCGAACTACACATCACCAGCCCTATGGACAGGATCCTCAACAACGAGGCAACAAGACCTCTCACTGCAGCCGTGCTGCATTGCGGATCTGACGCATCATTTTTGTTCCGCTGCGCTTCGCTCCGTAACCAAAATTTAAGGGACTCTGTTCAGCGGGCCTAACTGGGCCCCTGTAGCCTCTGGTTAAATTTACAGGATTTTTTTCACTTTGGTCTTCTATATTTATTAAAAGTTACTCTATTTTTCTAAATCTGTTGTGGGCTCCTTTTGTGTTGTGTTTTTCACTGTATTACTGTCTGAAATGTTGAAGTGTTACACAACTACTTTGCAATTTGCCTCTGAGTTAAGCCTGACTACTCTGTGCCAAGCCCACCAAGCGGGTGAGTACAGGTTAATTTGGGATTTACTTGTGCCTTACCCTGACAAGCGTCATGCTTGCTGTTTGATTAGCACTTACACTTACACTCCAGTCAACCAACTCCCCCAATTTCTTACAGAAGGGGCATTTTGGGGGCATCCCTATCAAATATTGAATTATTAACCAATGCATCAATGGTTTGTAATGTAATGTAATGTGAATGTGTTTTGTATAGCGCAGGTTACACTCCACGGAGCATCTTTGCGCTTCTGAGTGAGAAAGAACCAGATGAGATTGATTCTTGTGGTGTATAGGAGTTGCAACCAGAAGTCACAAAGGTGGTAACTGATTTGGAAGAAGATTCCTCATTGTACCCCTATTTCTTTGTGATTTTTTGTAAAGGTTTTAGGGAGTGGGCAGTGGTTCAGGGAACAACTGCCAACTCTCAGTAAAACTGTAAAAAAATGTTGTTTTTTAAAGCATCCTTATTTCCTTTGAGAAAACGGTCTGCTTTAAAAAAAAAACGGAAGAAAATTATTTATTTCAAATCATTCACATGCATGGTGGTCTTCTGACCATTGCAGGTCACCAATCCTTTCTTTTTGTCTTATTAGAATGAGTTGCAATATTTTAACTACTTCAGGAATATTAATGAGGCTGGCCAAACTGCAATACACACCGATTTCGGTATTTTAGGAGCTGACCTACAGAGTTCAGTGCACAAGATTCAGGACTGGTTGCAAAACAGCGGGTCGCAAATCCTGACCGCTTCTTCCCCCTAGCATGATCACAAATTCAAATTCAAATTCAAATAGTTTTTATTTCGAAATTTTTCATCATAAAAGACAGTACCATACTAAAAACCATGTTAAAAACATACATCAATATAAAATCTAAATAAAAAACAGTAAAGATAGAGTTCAGAACCTACAACTAATGTAGGATAGAATTCCGTGATTAATTTTTGTGCCATCAGATCGTGTCGTAGTGGGGACCTGCCACTAGGTCCTGTTTGGCCCTCAAAATCCACACCCAACCCAAGAATTTTGAGACAGCTATAACAATTGGTTCACTTGTGTCCGACTTAAGGAGTCTTAGGGCCTCAGACACAACCCTATAGACATATTGCGACAGATTGGTTTGAGCCATTTGGCCCGAGGAGCTGCGTATGCCGGGCATTCAAAAAATATGTGGGCAATAGATTCTTTATGTTCTGGGCATCTGCGACAGCAATCAGACTCCTGACCCTTCCATTTATTTACAAACAGTCTTGTTGGAAGGGAGCCAAGCCTTAGCTGGTGATAGAGTTTTCTATCACTAGGCTTTGTTACTGTATCCCAATATTCTTCTAAGGCAGGAGTTGATTTAAAATCCAGAAACATACCTGACAGGGATGTAGATGGAACATGGCAGGCGTGTTTCTGGTAAATTGTTGCCCAGTAGATGTTTTTGTAAACGTTTTTGGGGGGGAATAGGTTGTTAGAAGGATCTGTCCACAGATTACCCAATCCCATTGACTCGAGTAATAATTTAAATTGTTTAAACCATAAGATGTTACCCGAGCCCAAGATGGATTTTACATCCATGATAGCCTTTGCATAAGCCGCTAATTCAGGGGTGGTCCATAACCTCCTCTACAGAGCCACTGGCTTAAAATGCGCTAAATCATCTATTGCATGGCAGCCTAGATCCATTAATAAAGGTATCGTGGGACTTGAGCTGGGGAGACCTGTCAGTTTTCTTAGAAATGTATTCTGTATTTTTCCTAGAGCTGATAGATCAGCAAAACCCCAGAGGTCAGCACCATACAGGATCGCTGAACCTATCTTAGAGTTATAAATCTTCATGGCTGGGCCTATCCTCTTGGTCTCAGACTTTCTCTGTTCTCTGACCAGACACCCTGTGAGCTGGGCAAACTTAAGCGACAATGTTTCAATCTGGGGCTTCCAGCTCAGTTTACTCTCTAGGACAATCCCGAGATAGGTCATGATGTTTGTCTGTTCTAACTTGATGTTATTCATTGTGATGTGACCAACCACGGGTCTGTTTTTGGTGAGGACCATAAATTTAGTTTTAGATATATTAACCTGCAGGTCATGGTCATGGCAGAATTCCTCGAATATAGACAGAGCCGCTGCAGGCCTACCTGTGTCTGCGATATCAGAAGGGTGCCGTCCGCAAACATGAGTAGCGGAATCTTGATACCTCCCAGAGAGGGGGCATCAGTCGGAAAGGCTGTGTAGTACCTCACCACCCTGTTGATGAATAACAAAAACAGGGTTGGTGCTAATACACAGCCTTACCCAACACCCCTGGACACTGCAAATCTACTTGTGACCTGCCCTTGCTTACCCCAGCGAACTTGAGCAAAGTTGGCTTCATGCAGCTTAATTACAATATTCAAGAGCTCCGGGGGCATCCCCAGAGCTCTTAACACCCCCCACAATTTACCCCTGGGTACTAGGTCGAACGCTGATTTAAGGTCGACGAAGGCAGCGTAGATGGTTCCTCCACCTAAGCTTACAACTTTCCAATAGAGCAATTGGAACCTAAGGACGTGCTCTATTGTGCTAATACAGGACCTGAACCCTGCCTGAAGGGGTGATAATATGTCCTCCAGCGCGATCCAGCTCTGAATTCGTGCCAAGACCATCCTAGCGATGATTTTTTTGTATGGCATCGATCAAGCTGATCGGTCGGTAATTTCCCGGGCTTGTACGATCCCCCTTCTTGTAGATCGGGAGAATCTCGGCTCCACGCCAAGAATCGGGAATTGCGGCCCCCTTGGCTATTGCATTTCCCAGATAGACAATATAGGGGACCCAATTTTCTTTATCATGCTTAAAGAGATCAGCGGGGACGCAATCAATACCCGGAGCCTTACTGCTGGAGATCATTTTTAGTGCTGCCTCAACTTCACTACTTACAAATGTCAAGTCATGGGCGATATTCTTGGAGCTAGAAATGGGAATGAGACTAATATCAGTCAGGTTCTGCCCAGAAAACTGGGACCCAAAATACTCAACCCAGACTTCTCTCGGTACGTGGTTGGCGGGGACCTGTGAAACATTGCCATTACCCCATTTGACTATGTGCCAGAACTTTGTTAGGTTTCTTAGTTTACTGGCTGCTAGGAGGTCCTGCCAATATTGAGTGTCCCAGTCAAGTTTTGCCTTCATTTTAACTTTGCGGTAGTTAAGCCTTGCTATCCTAATGTCAGGGATAATTTTAGTTTTGATAGCAAGGGCCAATCTACGATAGGATTCCCTACACGACTTATTATACCATGATTTACACAGAGGATTTCCATGGGTCTTCTTGAGTATGTCAGGTTTAGAAAAATGCAGTCTAAGGTCACTAAAAAGATCTTCGTGGAGATTTGTTATCTCCCTGTTTATGTCTTCCTGGGTTGGGAGTGAGTGAGAAACCCCCAGAGTCCTAGTTAACCTATTAGAAATCTCGTCCAAGACCCCGGGGTCAATGGCAATCTTAGCCCAACGCACCCTGCGTGAGTTGTTAGTAAGCAGGGCGTCAGCGGTGGCAATCTCGGTTGAAGAGTTATGCTTACCGCCATTTTTTAACAGGAGGCTCACAATAAGAGGATTGTGATCGCTCTCTGGGCGGGCCATGATCACCATATCCTTTAATATGGACCAATACTCTATTTTGATAAGGGCATAGTCAATTCTACTTTTGTAGCGGCCATTGTCAAAGGTGGCCCTACCCATTTTGTCAGAAGCAGTCCGCCCGTTGGCAGCCCTAAAGCCGCGCTCTAGGCAGAGACCCATCCACTGCAGGGCTGATTCAGTCCATTTCTTAATGGGTGTGAGGTCTAACTGGGGGATGCTCCACTCGGCATCCTCCTCTGTCATTAGGATTTCTCCGTCCAAGTTTAGGGGCTCAAACGAGCAGTTCAGATCGCCTACAATTATTATGTTACTAACGGGTCTAAGGGAGTCCAAAAAGAAGTCCAATATTGGAAAGGAGTCAGAGCCACGCCTGCCAGGCTTGGCTCTGTTATACACATTAATAATGTAGATCTCTGATCCGTCTAACTGATACAGCTTTAAGGCGAGGATATCTGGACTGTCTACATGTAGTTCTTTAATTTGGTGATTCATAGATTGTTTGGTCTAGATGGTTAAACCCCCTGACGGTCTTCCTTTAGTCCCACAAACTGCTGCTTTGTGGAAGTTAAGGTACCCCATATGATGTATTGGATCTGCAGCCCAGGTCTCCTGGAATGCCAAGATGTCATATTTATCCACCAGATCGATCCACTCTACAGTGGGGATTTTGCTCTTTAGACCTGCGATATTCCAGGATACCAGGAAGTGCAAATGGGTGCCATCACCAAAGCGAGTAGGAGAGAGAGGCAGGGCCGGTTGGGATTCCTTAGTTCCAATTGGACTCGTGCTACTGCAACCTAATTCGGGAAGTCTAATGTCCTCATTCATGCAGACTCCTTGGGATTTCTCCACAGCCTGAACATATGCCCCTGTCCCAGTGATCATGGGAAGTGGGCCGGGAGGGGTTAAGACTATGGGACCCACAATAGGGACAATGGTAGATAAAAAATTCTTTGTTGATGCAAGGTGGGGGTACAGAACGGGGGCTATAGAAAGAGCCACGCAGCTTTCCCCCGAAAATACCCGGTTAATAATATTGCTGATACTAAATGTTGTCACTGTGTGGCCCACGATCTCAGTTTTCCTTTGCCAGCCTACACTACTTTCCCTATTTCTGGAACCCAGTCAATCCACCCCCTCCAAGCCACTTGATGACTCAAAATGGTTGGCCGGGGGGGGGGAATTCCTGGTTTCGTGCAGTGTGTAGGTGTCTACGTGTTGTATCCCACCCATTGTACGTAACAGGAGATTTTCTGTAAGGTGAGCTTGGGTAGAAGTAGCTCAGGCTTAGTGTTTGAATTCCCGTTTTGTCCCGCATCTCCCATTCATAACAGATGTGCCTAACCACTCTAACGTACCTGAAATTGACAAATATACAATCGCCGTTCAGGTCCTTAGATCTCCACCCCAACCAGCTCACCCTTCTCACGTGCAAAATCTCCACATTTATTTCTTGTGGGAGCGTTCGATTTTTGTTTAACCAATAGATCACCTTGTTCTTCAATTCTCTGTGAGTCTCTATTTTGTTGTGCTGGATCTCTGGGACATTAGCCAGGATAACGGTATAAGGTGCAGATTCAGGGGGCAAGTTAATACAAGGAAGCTTGGCTCGCTGAACCTCCTCCCCAGGTTCGTGGTTCTCTCTAGAGAGTGGGCGACAACCGCATACTGTGCTCGCTAGCTTATTCCCGCCTTCTCCAGCTTCTCTGGCAGCGCCCTCCCTAGTGTGACCAATGGCAAAAGTTTGGGTTGTGACGTTTGTGGGGGCTTTATGATGTATTTGAGTGTTTAAGCTAGATAATGCCTCCTGGAGGGTTTCTGTTGTGGGACTCTGGGAATCAGTGATCACACTCCGGGGCAGTTTGACCATGGATTCGTTTATAAGTTTTACCCTCTCAAGTAGGGGAAGCAACAAAGATCTTAAAAGTTGCTCTAGAATTTCCAGGGTACCTTTTAGGGGTTGATTGTCAACAGGACGACAAGGTATTTGCTTAGATGTCGTAATGCCAGGAGCAATGGTGGCAGTTCTATGTTGCGCTTTAGAAGTGGAAGATACGTTTGAAGCGGTAACTTTTGTTGACTTAGCACTTCTACCCTTTTGTGTCCCTCCCCCTCGCTTTCTTTTGTCGGCAGTATGTTGGAGATGTTTGATCTTTCCTACTTGAGGTGGATTGGGTACATTTATGAGGGGCAGAGTGGGAAGAGGGGAAGAGGGGAGGTATTGGAGTCAGCAGGACTATTAGCTAGTATAGATATACTATATGGGGTTGAATCGAAAGAGTTGCTGGTTGTTGTAATAATAGACCCACCCACTCCTGCCCGCTCCACACAAGTTCCGGAGCAGATAAAGTCGATTGTCCTTGGTTGCTCTGGGGAGACAGCAGTCATGATGGTACCCAAGGAAGAGCGTTTGGGTAGCAGCTCTAGAGACAGCCTTTTTTCGGTAAATAGAATTTCTTTTCCAGGACATTGGCTGCTCTAGTGATGAACTGGTCCAGAGTTCCAGATACAGACCTCCCGAGACTACTTTGTGCAATCTTCCTCCCATTTCTAAGGCACAGCGCCATAACAAAGAGCACGTATGAATTTATATGACACTATAAATGTTAAGCGCAGAACACCTAGATAGTAATACGTAGGCGACTTGACCAGTAGGCAACTCAGATGCATGAACAAAGCAATAAAAGTCTCACTGTGTCTAGTAGCTTAGATGAAAGGGAGGTAGCCCAGCCCAGCCTCTTCCAGCCCCGGACAGCCACAGACGGCCCGCCCTTTGCGCGGGCTCAGCCCGGTGCGTCCCGCGCGCGTCCTCGTGGGGCGAGGGACCAGGTGGGGCTTTATGCGCCGCCTAGCGCGTGATCGGCAGAGCGTCCTAGCCCAGGGACACCTGGGAGTTGTGGTGCCTGGCCCGGCGGAGCCAAGCCCGGCCGGTCACCGTTTCTGTATTCCTGGAGGGGAGCGGAGCCAAGCCCAGCCTCACGGGGCACTTGCACAGCAAAACCAAATCAGCAGGGGCCCAGCAGGAAAGCAAAGGTCTCACAGAGCAGAGCCCAGTGAGTTAGAGGGAAAGCCACACATCTGGCCCAGTGTTTCCTTTGCTCCGATGAGCCTTATGAGAATATAAATGTTGAGGCCAAGACAGGATTTACACTAGAAAGCACAGCAGCCTGCAGGGTCAGCCATCCAAAATTATGCAGCATGGAGTGATTGATGATTCTTTCATGTCTTCATTAATCAGGCTCCAAGACTGAGAAGAACGTTCATAGGTGTGAGTGAAGATGGGTTTGTTATTTATTTCCATGGTGGGTTGTGCTGAGCAGAACATGACGTGTAATGACTGATGCCCCCTTCAATCACATTTGTTTGTCAGTTTATTGACCGCAGAAATGCAATGCTTCACACATCACAGCCATAACACTGACTACTAAAATCCGAGGGATTCGTGTAGTACCTTGCCTAACAGTCCCAAAAAAGCTCAAACAGAGACTTGTGTTCCTGTTCAAAAGGTTCATGAACTAGTAGTTTGGAGTGAAATGATTCTTTCAGGGTGACATGAAGGTTAATTTAAGTGTTTCCTTCAATTAACTGTTGTGTTTCTCCCACCTTACATACACTGGCTGTCCTAGCTACATACAAAAATCAATCAATCGAACAGAATTTGTAAAGCGCAACACTCTCACCCCTAGGGGTATCTGGGCGCTGTGTCTCCGTCGAGGAGCCAGGTTTTGAACATTAGAACTACGTCATTGGTTTTCGGATGCAGATTTAACACTAGTAATAATACTTTCTGATGCACTGGTGTTTGTTTATAATGTTTTTTATGCCTGAATCTCACACTGACTCCCTCGGGACTGTGCATGATGACAGCGCCGAGGGAGGCCTTCCTTCCACACATGCTGGAGGGTGGGGCTGGGCGGTGGCTTCTGATGTAATTACAAGCTTACTTTGGCTGAAGCATATGGCTGCGGGTTTACATTGTGCAATTACTCTCTAGCCTGCGTTTGAAACACTTGCTAGATTACAGGCCTGAAGCCTGTGATCTAAAAGGGATTTCAAAAGCAGCGTTTCCAATTTTAAACTCCGAGTAGCCGTGGAACTGTCTCTGCGGGGGTTTCTGCTATTTTTGCAAGGAATGCTATCTTCAAGGGTTTCTCCCACACGTCACTTAACTTCAGGCATTAAAGAGAGTCAGGTTGGGTTTGCCTGGAATATATCACGCTAACATTTCAGAGATTTAGGCCTCTACTCATATAAACCGCATACTAGTGTGGCTATGACCTCATACAATATGTCTTGTGTTGTTGAGATATTTTAACTTATATTAACGTTTCTGATATAGGATGGTAGACATTATTAGACAGTTGATTCTCAGAAGCATAAAGAGACTAAATTAAAACAGGCCTTGGATGAAAATTATTGCATGTTGGGCAGGGGGTAAACAATTGTGAGGATGTGACTGGGAGGACAGAGGTGGGAGAGTAGTTAAAAGTGTAATGCGCTGACCCTTTCCAGGCTCAAGCACATTAGCCGAGTTTTTTTTTTGCATATTTATATAGCGCGAACTCGATCCGAAGGTATTGGAGCGCTTTACATGAGCACCGTATTTACATTACACATTCAGGCACGGTGAGATTAAGGGGCATATTATCAAGAAACGGCGTTACAATTATCGCCACTTTAGCGGCAGAAAACTGCTGCTAAAGCGGCGATAATGGGCTTGATAATATGCCCTCGTGAATTCCCATAGAAGCCGAAGTTCCTGTGTGAACATGGGCTTCTATTGGAATTCTCTGCAGCATATTATCAAGCCCATTATCGCCACTTTAGCGGCAGTTTTCTGCCGCCAAAGCGGCGATAATTTTAACGCCATGCTTGATAATATGCCCCCGAGTGATTTGCCCAGAATCACAGGATGTGGACGCGACCTCGAGGCTCGAACCCTGGTATCCAGCACCAAAGTCAGCAGTTTAGCCGACGGACCAAAAGTATTTCTCCTTGTTGCGCCAATCTAACACCTGCCATTCAGTGACATTAGTATTTAGCGCTGTAAATCTGGGACAGCATCAAAAAGCAATGGGTGTTGCAGTGGAACACCCACAGCAACACCCATCGCACGCCCCTTTATGTGATAAAGTAATCCCACAAAACACAGAATCCCAGAGTTTTATAAGAAAATCACATAAGCTATTAATAGATTCTTCAAATTCAGGATTGTGTGCTCATGGTTAGGGTCGCATTTGCCAAATCAGGAATAACAATGTAATAAAACAAAGTAATATTTACAAATCATGTATCCTCATATAGCACAACCTAATTTTTTTAATCTTCCGCTTGCTTTTTCAGCAACTCCTCTCCGGAGATGTACAATACAAATGAAATATTACTGAAACAATGGCTCAAGGAATAACACCATCACGTCTCCAGCGCAACGTTTAGTGGAAGTCCTTCTAAATGATAGTTAGGGTAGATCATGGAAGCCTCATTCACAATACAAACTTTCTAACAAATGTAATGTATGTCGCTATTATTTACATCACTCGCTCAATGCTCCGCGAAAAGAGTAGATAGATGGCTTAGCAGCGGGACCTTGATTGGTAGTGGGGAATAAGTAGGAGAAGTTGAACAGAATACTAGAACCTGCATCTATTTTTTTTTAAATGGCGGTCTACATGAAAATGTGGCATAATTATTCATAGCATTATTTACTCTTCTGAATTACCTAGGAAATTTGTTTTAGGTACAATTTCCAGTGGCCGAATACAGGCGGGCCAGGGGGGCCCCCTCAACTTTCATTCCGCCACTGATAATCTCATCAGTTATTCTGTTACAACTCTATGTATCATTACAACTAAACATTTAAAAAATAAGCTTCACACAATTGTGACTTTCAGAAAATGCCTTGCCAGTGCCAATCACCAGCATATTTAGGTGACATGGGGCTACTGACAAAGAAGCTTAAGAGTTCTTTCGTATTAACCGAGCTAACTGCAGTCACACCGCTTCTGCACCCTTTCTCCCATTACACAATTAATCATGATTAGTTTGGAGAGATCTTGAATTGGTGGCCTTGTAGGATTTGGATGGCATAATGTTAAAAACATACTATGGGTAGGGAAAATATTCATTATGATTTTCTCATATTTACTAGAGATGTACACACTCTCCATCTATTGCATCTTGTAGAGACCATTAAACGTTTAAGCAATATTTTTGTTTTAAATCCATTTATTAAAAGTCTTAGGATCGGAATATTATAGGGGCTTTGGGCCGCTCTTGGTGGATAGACTACTAGAGCTCTACAATGAGGCACTGGACAGGAATAAACTCCCACCTACAATGCGTGAGGCACTAGTCGTCATGATCCTTAAGAAGGATAAAGACCCGGACCTGCCCAGTTCCTACAGACTGATATCACTGTTGAACATCCACGTCAAACTTTTGAGTGGTGCTCTGGCTTAGCGCCTTCTCCCGTTGATTAAACGATTGGTACACCCGATCAATCTGGATTTATGCTAAGGCGGAACATGACCTATAATTTACGTCGGCTAGTGCATGTGTGGCATGCACCTGCCCTCTTGGAGGCAGACTCTGCGATCGTATCTTTAGATATTGCCCAGGCATTCAACTCGGTGGAATGGTCGTATATGCGGCGTACCCTGAATAAAATGGGAGTTGGGGGGCAATACCTGAGATGGAGTCATCAGCTCTATGCGGCCCCTACGGCCAGATTACGGGTAGGCAAAATAGTGTCCAGATCTATAGCACTACGGCGGGGCACCCGTCAGGGTTGCCCTATTTCACCGCTATTATTTGACATTTTTATGGAACCCATGGCTATGCGACTGGGTGAAAATGGGTCCCTGGGGTATACGGTTGGGGACTACCAACCATGTGGTTTCGCTATATGCGGACGATACACTGGTTTATTTGAGACAACCGGTATTCTCGGTCCCACTGCTTGTAGCTAAAATGTGCACGTTTAGCGATAACTCGGGATTACGTGTCAACCCCACAAAATCTAAATTGATACCACTTGGCAGAATGGCGGCGACTACCCCGGAATCGAGACCATCCCTGGATATTCCATGGGCGGGTGAAAGGACGAGATATCTGGGGATTTATCTGGCAAGTTCCGCCGAAGCCTTCAATAGATTAAATATTAACCGGGTGGTGGAGGGTCTGAGGGGCTCAGTTCGTTTTTTGGGCAGATTTGACACTTTCTCTAATGGGGCCCATTGTGATCACTAAAATGATTATTTTGCCACGCTGCCTCTACACACTGCAGCACTCCTTCTACCTGATTCCACGATCCTACTACACTGAGTTGGAAGTTTTGCTTGGGGACTTACTGAGGGGCAGGAAATGCAGACGTGTGAGTTTGCAGACACTGCAGAGAACGTGGGGGGCGGGGGGTGTTGAGGTTCCACAGTTGGAACTCTACTATATGGCCTCACAACTACAGTTTGTGAGTCACTGGCTCGACGATGAAGATAACTGGGAAAAGGCACTTTTGGCTGGAACATACCGACAGCATACACTTACGGGGCTCTTGATGATGGGAGGGGCGGTCCCTGAAACCTATCCGTATGTAATCCATCATGTTGCTGCACTGTGGGATAGGGTGGTCCAACGGGTGGTCCGACATGCTCCATATGCACCAGATATGCCGCTGTGGGAGATCCGACCCTTTGCTGCGATTGCCGACTCCTTGTCGATCCGACGGTGGGAAGAGTGGGGTTGTCTACTTCTGGGAGACCTTTATAGGGCAGGACAATTCATAATGCAAGAAGCCACACAAACCTGGGGACAGGGCAATTCCTCAATACGCAAACATCTCAGCTGTAGCTCAGGAGTTATGGCTGAATTTTCCCTCCGAACCACCTAAAACTCACATACTAGTGACAATGCTTTATATGGCGCTGGAACGGCGCCTCGTCTCTCACCTTTATCGTGTGTTACGTGATGACATCTCACAGGAGCCGTTAGAACTACACCGTAAATGGGACTCAATACTACCCGTGCCTCTGACAGAGGCGGAATGGAGAAAGTTACATGAAGAGGTCTATAAGATTACTGCTAATGTAAGATTTAAACGTCTTCATTACAATGTCATTCACCAGGTGTACTTGACCCCGCACACACGCCACATGATATACCCACACCTCACTGACACCTGCCCAAGACGCGCTACTGGGGGAGCGGATTTTATACACATGATCTGGCAGTGCCCCAGACTCCGGCCTTACTGGGATGGTGTTTTGACACGACTGGGGGAGGCGGCAGGTTGTATTATATCACGGGATATCAGACAGGTGACCTTGGGCCTTCTACCTAAACCTAAAAATAAGGCACTGTCTAGGAAATTTGTGAATTTGGGATTGGTGTTTACTAAACGTCGAGTAGTTATTAAATGAATGCGCCCTGAGACCTTTGGTGATTTGTGCGCTTTACAAAAATTTTTGACATTTGACATTTGACAATGCAACCCCAACCCCGGATATATACAGATTGGCTAAAGGATATGAAGGATTGGGCACTGGCGGAGTTAATTAGGATTAAATTTGTGAGAAAAGACGACAAAGCAGAAGACGATAGGATGGCGTGGAACTCCATGATAACAGATCTCCAGGGAGACCAAGATCTGACCTCCCGGCCGGGCGGGGGGGGGGTACCGCACAGAGCGATGCGACTGTGAATAACTCAGACCGGGAGATGTCGATACCCCAGTAGATGATGCACACTGCATCGAGTGTGATCATGACTGTATATATCATGTGGCTCCAATGACGGGATGGGATTAGGGGGGGGGGGGGGGTTTGTTTAAGTTGATTATAGTTTTACAAAGTAATGGCACTAAAATTGGAACACACCGCAATCTTTCAAGCTGTTTTCCTTTGTTTATGTGAAGTGCGGGGGTACCCTCACAAGCTTATGTTCAGCTCTCTTGGATTAAATTGTAGCTGCCACACAGCGGGATACTGTACATTGTGGTATGATAATGTATGTTGTATTTGAGACTAAATGCCAATAACAAAACAATTACAAAAAAAAAGTCCTAGAAGCTGGACAATAGAATGGAACTCTATTATAGCTAGGTACAAACAAGAATATTGCCCTTATTACCTTTCCTTAAGGTATGAAGTTATCAACTTAAGACTACATTTATCTTTAGTAAACTAAACCTTAGGTACTTTCAATCAATCAATCAATCAAAGTTTATAATGCGCAGCTACTCACCCGTTAGGGTCTCAAGGCGCTGGGGGGGGGGGTGTAGCTTGTGCCGGTGAGGTGGATTATAAAAAACAAGTCTTAAGTTCCTCGTGAAGCTGGGGAGGGAGGTGGTTTGTCTGATGTGGATGGGTAGGGAGTTCCATGCGGTGGCTGCGAGGTAGGAGAAGGAGCGTCCTCCTGTTCTGGTTTTCCTGATACGGGGTACTTCTGCGAGAGAGAGCTGGGCTGAGCGTAGGGCCCTGTGGGGTACGTGGAGGTTTAGTCGCTGGTTCAGGTAGGCTAGTCCGGTGTTGTGGAGGGCTTTGTGGGTGAGGATCTTGAAAGTAATTATTTTCTCTGTAGGGAGCCAGTGCAGTGTACGTAGGTGCTGTGAAATGTGGCAGTGTCAGGGTAGGTCGAGGATCAGTCTGGCGGCGGCGTTCTGGATTTTTTGCAATTTGCGGGTGAGTTTTTTGTTGATTCCAGCACAGAGTGTGTTGCCGTAGTCCAGTCTGCTGGTGATGAGGGCGTGTGTGACGGTCTTTCTATGTTCGAGGGGGATCCATTTGAAGGTCTTGCATAAGAGGCGGAGGGTGCAGAAGCAGGTGGAGGTGACTGAGTTGATCTGATGGTTCATGCTGAGGTCGGGGTCCAGGATGATTCTGAGGTTGCGGTCTTGGTTGGTGGGGGTAGGCGGGTTTCCGAGGGTGGGAGGCCACCAGGAGTTGCTCCATGTGTTGGGTTGAGGGCCCATGATGAGTACTTCTGTCTTGTCTGTGTTGAGTTAAAGGCAGCTGTCTCTCATCCAGTCGGCGACTGCTTTCATGCCTTTGTGGAAGTTGTGTCTGGCCTTGTTGGGTTTGTTGGAGAGGGAGGGGATGAGTTGGGTGTTGTTGACGTAGGAGATGATGTTTATATCGTAGCTTCTGACGATGGTGGCTAGCGGGGCCATGTAGACGTTAAACAGCGTGGGGCTGAGGGAGGATCCCTGGGTCACTCCGCAGGTCGTGGGTGTGGTATCTGTGAGGAAGGGGGCGAGTTTCACTCATTGCGTTCTGCCTGAGAGGAAGGATTGGATCCAGTCGAGGGCCTTGTCTCCGATGCCGGCTTCGTGGAGTCTTCTTATCAGGGTTTGATGGGAGACTGTGTCAAAGCCCCCAAGAGGTCGAGTAGGGTGAGTGCTGCTGTCTCTCCCTTGTCCAGTAGGGAGCGGATGCCATCTGTTGCGGCAAGAAGGGCTGTTTTGGTGCTGTGGTTAGACCTGAATCCAGATTGGGAGATGTCGAGGATGTTGTGGTCTTCAAAAAACGTGGTGAGTTGTCTGTTGACTGCTTTTTCAATAACTTTCGCAGGAAATGGAAGCAGGGAGATGGGCCTGAAGTTTGTGAGGTCGGTGGGGTCAGCTGAGGGTTTCTTGAGGAGGGGGTGGATGTGGACGTGTTTCCAGTCATCGGGGAAGGTGGCGGCAGCTAGTGAGCAGTTGAATGTGAGGCGGAGCTCGGGGGCGATGGTGTCTGCAGCTCTGTTGAAGATGTGATGGGGGCAAGGGTCCGTGGGGGCCCCAGAGTGTATGGACTTCATAGTTTCCAGGGTATCTTCGGTGGAGAGGGGTGTCCAGGAGGAGATTGTAGGTTTGTACTTTGGTCCTGATGCTTTGGCAGTTGATGCAGGGATGTTATACTTTATACAACTTTCCATCTACATCCCCAGTCCATTAAGAATATGTAAACAGATGCATAAGACATAGATACAGTTTATGTAGACTATGCTAACAATGGGTGAAAATGGATATTAATTTAATTCCTGTCTTCCAGGTCACAAATGAGATCAATGACGGACAGGTAAGAGTGGTAATGTAATGTTGTAGTGTTAGATTTTGATATTATCTAATAATGACTTTGAAAAGACTTTAAATAAATATTCTGTTTAGTGTAAGCATTATCTTAAGATTTAGTGTTTCTGTTATTGCATAAACAAAACGTAGATTTGCTAAATAATAGCCCCTCATCGTTCCTTCTGGACTGTTCTTTTTGTTGCAGTTTAGAAATTCTTCACCATCACATGGAATAAAAACTGCAAAATGTGACATACAAATAAGGGTAACTTTAGCCAATGTTTCTACAGTCTAACCTTGCTAGAGCTAAGGCACAGAAACTTGTTTTAAATAAAAATGAAATAACTTATACAGAATTTAAAATGATAAATGGATAAAACAGCCTTCCTAGTGTTAAAGTAATCTACGACTCTTTAATACCCAGCTACACATGATGTTAATCCTAATCATAACAGGTTATTCTCTATAAAACTCTTAGCTAATACTTGAAAAAAATCTTCCAAAATTTCCTAGACGAAAGCTCTCTGCTATTGCCAAACACGCGCTTAAGTCAACAATGCCAATGTCCCTAGCATTACCATACAGTAATTAGTCTGGGTTGTGTTGTTCATGGTTAAGAAAAGAAGGGAAATTGAGTCTAATGGTCTACTGGAAGGACTGAAACCAGAAACAACATATTTTAACACTCGTGATGTTCTGGTGCTGGGTATCATGTAGCCGGAAAATTAATCTTCCAGGGTGCATTACATTGAGCTATTGTAAACTATAAAGCCAGAATATGTGCTTACAAAAGCTTTTACTACAAAGCTGGAGAAGGATGCATCTGACTTTGACCTAATAGCGCACCTACTTTCAACTGCATTAATGAGATTGGGAGCAGAGAGGAAGCATTTGAAAGTCATGTACAAGGTGTGTCCTTCATATGTCATGTTGCTTAACCCCTTGTGTGCGCACGAAGTCTCCCGGCCGTCGTGCATTACGGTGGGCGTGTGCGCACGACGGCCGGGAGACGCAATGGGTTAAAAAAGCAGAACTGATTGTGTGTTCATGTTTCTGTCCTGAGTGCCAGCAGCTCCTCACACCCTCACCTACTAGCCACTCTCGTTTTTCGATGCAGCAACTCAATTACATCAATGCCTGAAATATTAATCATCACTAATGGTTCCCTGAGAATTTTCCTGAGTATCTTGCAACCCTAGGATTAGTGTTTAATATTAATGTTAAAAAAGTATTTTCAAGGGTTCTCTTGAGTCACCACACGCAGGTTCAATTCCCCGTAACTATCTTTTGCTATAGTCTTTGGCCTGTCCCTCACTCTTCTGTGGGGGACTTCTCAAGATTACCTGTCCAGACCCAGTTGCTGTGGTCATGAATAGTAACTTTTTCATTTCTTTTCTGTAAGTTGTTGCCTGGGTGCTAGGTGTTTCATAATGACTTGCCTACTTGGCACTTCCTGGTGCTGGGCAACTCCCATGGAACGGTCTCACCTTTTCCAACTTTGCTAAGACTGTATAAAGACAGACTATCTGAAGTGAATGTTCTCCTCCAATTATCTCCTCAGTGTACTGACTCCAGTGCCACTAATAAATATTCTGCCACTTCTCAACAATTTGCAAACCCATTGATTAATCATTAGATCACACAGATGGCAAGTTCATCAAAGACCACACATCCTGCTTTGCTAAAAATTTCCAAAAGGTTCATGAATATAGTCTTTCGGGAATCCCATTTCTCAGAATGTGATTGTGTAACATCTTGCCGTTGCATATCAAGTAATTTCATCTCATATAACAACATTGCTAGCAAACCTTCTACTGATGCTATCTGTTGTCCAAGACTATTTCTCGTCTTTGCAGATGGGGCTCTCGTTTCCTGCTATGACAGACTGCGCCTCAGGGTCTTCTTGGATGATTTTTGTTCTCTAGTTGATGAGTTACGCACAGTCCTCTGGTTGTAATACATCATCCCACGGAGACCACAGTCAACCTAATGTGTATGGATATATGTTTGCTAACCTGCAACCCATAAATGTATGTATTAACTTTACAAGAAAATTGATCGCAAAGACTACTTCTATTACAACTTCTCTTTCTGAAAGTCTTCTTAGCCTTTACTTTCATTCAAGAATCTCTATGATCTCCAGTTCTCTGTACTATATATCTTTCATTATTTTCCTTCACCTTTCTTTTATTATCACTTACAAAATGTGCATTGAATGAATCCTATATTTACAGTGAGAGCTATGTTGAACATAATCTTTTTATAACTTTTCTAAAAAAGAAATTCTGATGGTTCATTGTTGAATTAGTTAAACAGTGCTAAAAGCTAAGTGCACCGCCATGGATATAAAACAACGTACTTTCGCGGTAAGAAAAAGAACTCCTTAAATGAAATTAACAGTTTCCCTTTATTTCTTGGCCAGGGTCCTCCCATTAATCCCAGAATCTGAAATCTAAACTTTGTGATGCATTATAACACGGATTTTATCTCAACAAGTCTGCCTGCTGACTAGCAGTGTTCTTCTTCCAGATGGACTTCTCTACAGCTCCATACAGTTCTGCATGCTGATTCCACCACATGTTCACACCTGAAAAGCAGAAGTTCAGACCTTCAGGCCTTCCCTTCTTCAAAGAATGACGTTTGTACAAAATGCTCCTGTGCCGATAGTCTGCATGAACATGGACTTACCAAAGTGCCAGAGGAAGCAAAAGGGGCATCAAACTCCTGTTGTCTTCCTGCAACTTCATAGAGTTCACACTTTGCACCATTCCTTGCCCTGTATGGCTTCCTATTTGCTGAGGAAGGGGCTCCAGAAAGGGCAGTGGGCGATAACCTGAGGCCGTATTACAGATGATGCCCCGGGGGCGCAACGGGCGTTGGCGCCTGCTTTGCGCGCCACTGAGGCACTTTGGTATTATAGAAGGGGACACAGACGCTTGTGCGTCCCCTTCGATAATACCAAAAGTGCTGGTGAACTTAAAGCGTCAGCGCTATCAACGGAGGGTGTTCCCTCATTTGCATAGAGGTGTGCCCTATGCAAATGAGGTCATTCATTTGCGCCCGCGCCATATTACAGACACAGGCGCAGAGTCAGTGCGGACAGTGCGCCTCTTGACAGTAGCCCTCTGCAGGGGGTAAAGGGAGTCTCATGGACCCCCAGACATCCACTAGCAGGCGGATGCAGTCACTGACTGCACCCACCTGCAAGGGGATCTCTAAACCCCTTTGAAAGTGCCGCCTGCATTGTGAAAACACGGAGCGACTGCTTTATCACTTTTGAAAGGTGCGCCGGGCGCAAATAGTGATAATGTGTAATACGGCCCTTGGAGTCCTGTCTTATTGCGGCTCCTGATATTGCCTTCATGATCCATGAGAACAGGTTCATAAGCTCGCTTCCAGTGGTACAAAACACTAAGCCAGGAGATGCATCTGGTATTTTTGGCTACCCTTTGTTGCTAACCAGGGTGGCTTTGGGAGTAAATACATTTTCTGACCTCTCCATTTCCTACTTGTGGATGATGTGGTCTGGAATTCTCTGCACCTCGAAGAATGACACTCAATCTGATTGAAGGTACACATTCAACATGCCCTGCTATTCATGGCGTCTACAGATTTGTGTTGGTATTGCGCTGCGGCCCCTAAACACACTCATTCAGATATCAGTGAAAATACTTTCAGGAAAATTTTGTGAATTATACACAACACAACAAAGTAATTTCTACTCCTGAAACTAAACATATATGTATCTAAAAGTTGCAGTAAAATTAATTTATCTCTATGGCTAGACAAATGCACATTAGCGAGATGTCTGTCAAGCATTTCCTTTTATCAAAATTGAAAACCCTGCGGCATATTCACAAAGAAGTGGCACAGCACAGCGCTGCAGGTAATTTCGTAGCACCACACTGCATCATTTCAAAAACACAGGAATGGGTCGTGTTCACAAGAATAAGGCACACCCCTTTGTTTTCCCTTGCACTGACACTATAAAAAGCTGCCTAGCGCCAACACAGACACCCTTGCGACTTGGTGTAAGGGTATCTGTATTATATGGATGATTGTTTATGTGCAGGTAGGAACATCTTTCTCCACATAAACAATCATTAAAGGTAATTTGCTCCTTCTATATGTTGCGGTGGAACATCCACAGCCACACCCATTGCACTCCACTTTCACGCAAATACCGGTGAAAGGGTAGCATATTTACAAGCAGCGTTATGCCACACAAAGTGTCATTGAAACAGTGGAGACCGACGGAAGCGGCTCCCCACAGGCGCGTAGCGGCTGCACACGGTACTGCTTTCTGGACTTGCTACATCACACAGGCACAAGGATTGTCGTGGCAATTTATCAACTGTCTGGTTCCACGAGTCGGAGCTATTACATTAGTCCCAGCACCTTGAATTCCCGCAAATTTTGGCTCCGGAGGCCTGGCTGGACTACACGGACTGTTGTGTCTCCAGCTTCCTGCTTAAACAGCTTCGCCATCTTGCTTACCATTCTTCCCTGTCAGCTTCCTCTCGCCTCACTGGGTGCCCGGCTGGGACCCATGTGAGTACCGGTCTTTTCACTTTTCACCTCCCTGAGTTGCACATCAGCCACGCTGGCAGATATTCCTTCATTTCAGGCACAGGCCGCACCAATAGGCTCCGTTACAGCCAAGTTGTTGCCTTCATGGCTCACCCTGACCATTTTTCTCCTTTATTATAGATGTCCCTATACCATTAGGTCCTGAGACACCCCTCATTTTCATAGGGGTTGAAACGCCGTCAACAAAAACAAAGCGAACCATCCATCAGCTCCTATTATCATATAAGGACGCTGGTTTTATTACTCATTACCTGTGATGGTCGACTTTAATAAATGTTGGAAACCAAGTGTATGTATATGTCACAAATAAGTCACTACTTTTGTAGGTTCCATGGTCACTGGGTACACATTGGACTGTTTTTCAGAACATTTGGATATATATTTAAATAAACAACAATTGTTCGCACCAGATATCTAGATGTATATGGTCTTTCTCCTTTGGACATCGACTTAACCCTTACATAAACTGCGATTGCGCATTCTAGTATCACCATTATTTACATTGTTCCACAGGAACCACTGATTCTGTTAAATACAATACTTACCCTGGTTCCTCGTGAGCAGGGTCCTCCTTGTTTCCTTTTCTCGCTTTGACCGTATAGAGTGGGACATTGCGCCACTGGAGCGTCCTATAAATTGACGCTCCGGTGGTGCAATACCCTTGCAAATATGCCCCCCTATGCGATTACTTCAGTATTTTTCTCACAGAAGTAATAAATGAGCAGTTAATGTACTTAAAAGACTGTCCTTTGGCTTATGTTGCATACTGTACAAGAGCAATAGGAAGTGCCAGTATAATGTGCTAAAAAAGTATGTTAACTCAGGTGATAGAGTATTGTAGAATAATTGGTAATAATTGTTTAATTGTAATGTGTAAGACGACTGCAGCTGTCCTAGTATCTTTGGAAGCGGACTCTTTGGCACACCTTGATCTGGATCTTTTTTTGGCGCCTTGAGCTGTGTCTCCTGTTACATTTTCTCTTTCACTCCAGTATAATTACTCTCATTTGCTCTTCCTGCAATAACGTTCAACAATGGTTGGAGCTTTGCCAGAGGTTCTAAAGTTTACCCGGTAGGGCTGGAATGTCTTCATTTTCTAACGCACATGTGCAAGTTGATGCTTTCGAGTGCACTGTGATTGCATGCTTTCGATCGTTCTACAAAGCCCCTCTTGGTGTGATGCCCTTTTTATTAAAACGTTTATGCTTGGAAGCTGAAATACAGAGTGGCAAGCGAGCCTTTTCATTGCTGTTCTGTTTGATGAAACCATAAATCACAGGGATGTGGCTCACAGGGAGCTGCTCCTTATGGTCCACTGTGCATATGTAATTTTAGGTGTGGGTGCTGGTTCTGGGGAACAAACTAGGCCTTTCGATTCAGGTCACTTAAGGAAACCCCAGAATAGAGCAGCCCTGCCGTAACTACCTACTAGTATTTAGTAGAGCACGCATAGTCTGGTTCATGAAGGTAAACTTGCACGTTTGTGTAAGTTTACTCTTTTTTGGTATTCGGAGAACTGCATTTTAATTGTAAGTTTACCACTGCAGAGTAAGTCAGGGAGGAGGACTCCAAAAATAACAAGCATTTGCAATGCAATCAGTCTCGCTTTAGGGACCTTATATGTATTTAGCTATGCAGCACGTTAGCCTCGGTGCTGAAACATCTACTGTTCTTTAACATGGAGTTTGCTCCATTAATGGTGATTTAAATAAAAAATAAAAAAACACAACCCTCGATCACACAAGCTGGGTTCATTCAGGTAAGAACTAGGCAAAACCAAGCATGGAGATGGGACTTTGCAACAATAGGGAATGGCTTGTCAGAGAACGTCAACTGATGCCCGCTGCTATGCAAGGTTCTGTTTCTGGCACTGTAGGTGGCAGCTTCTGAGCCTATGTGCAGTCCTCCGGATACACGCGCTTCATTTCTGTCACTAGACTTATTCTATTAAATTGGTAGATGTTCAATAACATATTTTTAAAACAATGGCATCATGTTCTGGTATTTAGATGGTACCCGATAGACATCTCTGAAACGAAAGCTTGTAGGTCAAATAAACCTCGGGGAGGTGCAATTCTCCTTGAAACATTAGTCAGATGAACTGTTATTCTTTCTCCGAGTGGCACATCTGGCTGGGTCAAAAGTGGCAGAAATCGCTGTGCTAATTATGACCTTGCTGCCTTGGCTCATATACAAGAAAGTTTTGCAGCTGACGGCCACGCACGGGGGGGGAGGTCTGACATGGTGGTGAGTAACTGGTGTGTAACCGGTCACATGCAGCATGGAGCGCTATACACATGTGAATAGCTAAATGACAAGGTTTCCATTTTACACAGAGATGCAAAAAACATTAAAGAAACATTCTAGTGGAAACAAGAAAAGCAAACACATGGCTCATAGAACAAACTCGACAAAAGCAGGCTTCTACGTCAATATAACACTTTTAGAGAGAGTGACTTGGCACATTTCTCTGTTGCATCAAAGATACATAGGATTCCTGGGTAGTGCCCACCCACAGCCATGCTCTGTTATTGTCCCCGGCAGAGGCGCAATTAGAGCCAAATTTCAGGGGGGGGCGGGGGGGGGGCTAAGAAAAAATTTCAGGGGGGGGGGGGGGCTGACTCTTCCAGCAATATGCAGAGTGGAGATGCAGAGGCTCAAAGAAGGGGTGAAAACACAACAAGGCCTACAACAATTTATGAGCATCAGAAAAGTGACAAGTCAGCCTTTGCAAAGGGCCTTTCAGAGCGCGGAAACACGTTTCTGGGTTTGGTACCTTTTGAACCGTTTGAGCTCAAACACATTTTTTTTTGTTCAACTCAGCAGATTATGCAGCAGGCGAATTGTGTGGCAAATGTATAACAGCTGTGACCGCACAATTCCAGTGGCCCTTATTGTAGTCAAAAGTTTTTCACCAAGACTGTTGGCGAGAACTATAAAGCGTACTTCTCATACAAAATTACATTAACATCGGCTGAAATCTAAATTACTTTAAATATTTGATAAACGCTAATATCAACTCGTTCAGCTTCCTAAAATCACGTGCATTCCTACCGAGCAGTTTGGTTATAGAGAGGGCATTCCAGCCAATCCTGTCCCACTGCAGCGAGGTGTGCCGACCTGTGGGACCAATAGAGGTTGAAACAGAGCAGGAAAACAGAGATAGATAAAGAAGGGGTAGAGCTACAGGTAAAACTCACCTCTTTTGTGGCCGTTTCAAAAAAGCAAGGTTGTAGAAGCAGAGTGGTGCCGGGTGGGTAAGTTTCACCAGCTGGGGGGTGGAGTCACTGCAACTGCGATAATGTCACCGAAGACGCCTCCTAAAGATTTATGCGCACGTGACACAGTTAAAGACCGGATAAATATCAACTTACAAAGAAGTTTATGTGAGGGGGAGTTATAGTTCTCTTTGAGAAGCCTATTCCTGAGTGCTAATCCCACTAATACGAGTCATGCGACCCTCTCGGCTGCGTCACAAATCGACTCGAAAAGGCTAACGGCAAACAAGAGTGCGGCTTTGAGTGTGCCCGCTAAGCTGTCTGAGCCCGGGCTGCCACAGATTAGGCGGGAGAGGGGTGAGGGGGGAGAGGGGCTGAAGTCCTTTGAGCTCAATGGGCATTGCGCGCCTGACTCCCGGTCTTCTGCACAGTTGTGTCTGGAAGTGCTGCGCTTTCAAAGTGAAAGTGGGCATGCACGTTCAATTTCCAATCACGAGCCAGCATTTGCCATAAACCTAACCCTCCCACGTCATGGCAAACCAAGATAGTGTCGGCCTATCCAGATGGGCCATCCTAAAAGTGGACAAGGAGGTAACCAAGAAGCCAGATTTCCAATCATGCGCCTTCGTTTAACATAAACGATGAGGCGAGCCAAAGGGAAACAGGGGCGGGTCTTCAAGTCCCTTCTGAATCCGTATTGATTGCAAAAAGCCCTCACAGAGCGAGCAACGCATGCGCGCTGCAACGTAAGGCGACACCTAAAAAGCTAGGCATGCCCTAACCTTAAATGTGCAGAGTTCTCCACCCCAACTGTGGAGCTTCCACAGTCGTAAACTTACTATTGAAATGCAGTTTTGTGAATACAAAGAAGAGTGACCTTACACAAACGTGTATGTCTCCTCATGTGAATCAGGCCCAAAGCCCTAAGATTCTTGGGTAGATAAAATGTAAGGCCACCAATTATGAGGTACAAAAGGACTCAAAACACTAGCAGAGCAGGGAAGGGTTAAGCAGAAGGTCACAAGATCCTGACTCCCACTTAGATACAGCCCAGAGACAGAGCCTGATTTTACTTCACAACCTTGAGAATTGTAATGGCAGGATTTAAGCTGTTATGTCCTGTTAGAGGTGGGATATAAAAAAAACAAAAATATAGAGTGAAATAAAAGTCATAGCCTAAAAATCGTTCACCAAATTATTGCTCCATTAGGTGTCATAATTTTATTATTACTTCCTATAGGGAAATAAGTTTTTAAATGATATTATTCAGGGTACTGTATTTTTGTCAGACAATATTTATCACCAATTCTCTGGTAGTACACACACAAGGAATTCCAGAAGGGAAACTCTCACTCATTTCACACCACACTATGCTCACTCTCTTAAACCAGGTCTAGGCACCAATGAAACCCCCCCATGAGTGCTCACCCAAAATATGCATTGTGCACTAAGAGACCTAAGTAATTGAAGCATGCAATTAGGAAAACCATGAAACATAGCACATGCTAATTAGGGTGATTCTGCTTACCATCTAAACCTCAAGAAGAAAGCTTATAAACCTGAGACCAAGAAAAAAAGATTCTGTGAATGATTTGATACGGGGGAGTACTTCAGAGTGCATGTATAGTTTTTCAAAAAGATTGACATGGCTGAAGCGTAAGTCGATTCCATTACTCATATCACAGACCAACGTTGGTCAACATGGGACATAATAACACTAGATTTACAGGAAATCCATCTGAGACAAATTTGTTTTCAGTTAATGGAGAGTGAAGTTATTTCCTATTCTCAATGTTGTGCGCTTTTTTTATACATCCAAACAGTCTCAATTGGATCCCTTACCTCATATGCATGTTTGCGTGTTCGCATCTACTTCCAGTGCAGCAGCTACCACTCTCTTATTTTATTAAGCTGGTCTGTGCTTGTTTCCCTTATATTTAGGCCTCATCTTCAAAAAGCATGCCCAGTGCTACGAGACGCATTGTTTAGTTCAGTGGTCTTACAACTGCCCACCGCATACCATGAGTTGTTTTCCCTGTTACTCTCATTTGCGATCTTTTGATTGCTTTATCTCTTGTAGGCTCTTCTTCCTTTCCTGTAGTAGCTCCTCCCGGGAGCATGGCCTGAGTATGTGATTGTCCTCTTCTTTGTTGTTCCTTGTCTTTTTGCACTAATTTGTTTAATTTTGTAAGTGTCTCAGTATTTTCCCTAGACATGCACTGTACTTTCTTACTTTTCACACAGGCATATGGCTTCTCATTTATGTTGCTTTTACCCTATCTACTGTCTCTATTGATGCCTTCATTACTTATACCTGCAACTGAACTAGTCTATGCAACCCTATTTCATGCCACTCCACACAATGCCATTCCACTCTATGTCACTCTACTCTACACTATTCCGCTCTACTCTACTCCTCTCCACTACACCAACCCCACCCTACTCCATGTCACATTACTCTGCACCACTCCACTCTATACCTTGCCAGGCCACTCTATGCCATGCTACTCTATGCCATGTCACTCTACTCCACTCCACTTTATGCCACTCTACTTTACCCCACTCTATGCCACTCCACTCTGTTCTATGCCACATCATACCATTCAACACCACTTAACATTGCCCCACTGTCCTCTCCTTCATGCCACTCTACTCCACTCCACCACACTCTATGCCACTTTACTCATTGCCACTCTACTCTATGCATGCCACACTACACTACACCAGACCACTTCACTCTGTTCCATGCCACCCCACACTACATCACTTGATGACACTCTAAGCCACTCTCCTATACTCTATGCTATTCTACTCCACTCCACCCCAATCTATGCCACTGTACTCTACGCCTCTCCACTCTCCACGATGCCACTCTACTCCTTTACACTCCGCACAGTGCCACTCTACTCTACAACTTTCTACTCTATGCCACTCTACTACACTCAACTCTACACTACCCCACTCTACTCCATACCACTATACTTCACTTCACCCCACTCCATGCTACTCTACTCTGTGCCACTCTACACCATTCTACTCTATGCCACTCTACTCCACACTACTCTACGCCACTCTACTCTGTATCCTTCTACACTATGCTACTCCACTCTATGCTAGTTCACTCTACACAATGCCACTCTGCGGCACTGTAGGCCACTCCACTATACGCCACTCCACTCAACTCTACTCTGTGCCAATCTAAACAATGACACTTTACTTTATGCTACTCTCCGCCACTTCACTCTATGTCACTCCACTCTATTCCACTTAACGCCACTCTACTGTATGCAATTCTATTGTACGCCACTCCACTCTACACCACCCTCCTCTATGCCACTCTCCTCTATGCCACACCAGTATGTTTTAGCCATGCCGAACGACAGCCACGCTGCTGTACAACATGCCTAAAGAGATTGACAAAGCAATAGCTCTTACATAGGTGAGAACTATTGGCTTTGCCAGTGTATGTTATTTTAGGTCATCCGTTTCTCTGGTGTTAGTTCATTGGTTTAGCGGTAATCTCGATCTTTGCTTTGGCTGGTCCTTTCTTCTAATCCTTTAGCTCTCACCCTTTGGCTCATGGCTTCCCTACGTAGTTCTTGCAGTTTGTTTCTTCTGTGGATCTTCATCTGGTTTTCAATTGTCAACGAATGCTCGTTCTTGCTTTCTCAGAAAGCCTTCTACCAATTATTTCTTATAATCCGCCACTTTTTGTCGCTTTGGTGATCAGCCCAGTGGCAGTATCTGAGCATTTGCAAATATAGATTGTTTCTTGCGATTGTCTGTGTTTATTTTCACGTGTTTATTGGTGTTTTTCTGAGTTTGCAGTAGGGCAGAAAGCCTCCAATTGGCCTCAGTTTGCCTCACTCTTTAATATTAATACTACATTGGTTTGTAAATAACGCTACATAGTGCAATTATGCCAGTTCCAATTTCTGTAAAAGCATGTGTAACTATAACTTTATTGAATGGTTCCCATCATATATACCTTCGAAGAATGCAAGGCTGAGTAAGTACTGCAGACCTTCAAACAATTGACCTGCATATCAAAGCAGAGGTCAGAGGTTAGCATTCAAGTCGCTGAGCCACTTTACAAGCTGAGATCTTGTCCTGGTCTCAGGCACCTCTTCTATGTCTATTGCTAGCTGGACTTCAGTATTCAGCACTTCGGGCGTGTGTCTGTGCACCAAACAAAGAGTAACGGAATGTGTCTCTTCCAAGGTGCTGTGTTCTGAAGTCCACCTTTCGTTCTTGATTTTCAGAGTTTTGCAACTTGTACGTGGTTGTCAATAAGAATCGTTCATGTAGCGCACAGCATGGACTCAAGGCACGTAATGCACAGCTTGGGAGACTGCTATATAAATACTGTTTTCTGCATCAAGTCAAGCTGATTACAAGCTGGACATTTTCTGGCATCTGAACTCAGTCCGACAAGCATCGGGAAGCGTGGGCACCAAATGTCATATGCTGACACTCTTGAACCTTTCCAAAAATATAAATAGATGCATGTTGCACTGTGGACGCCCCTTCCAGTGATCACAACAAGCAAAGGCAGCTTTGTACAATTAAAACTATGAAATCATTCACAGTCACTGGCTTGGCTCACAGCCCAGTAGGGTCCTGACAGCTGTCCAAGTTCCCATTCACTAAGTAAAGTCATTCGGGAGTAACTGGCGTTCCCTCCAAAGCGCCTAGACTATTCTGTGCCTAGCGCCGATTGGGCTGTTCTTAAACTTGAAGTTAAATCAGTGCTTATTTTGAGCCGGTGGTTGTTGGTTGGGGCCACCGACTCCCATTTTTGGGGACCAGTACTTTTTTTTCAGTATCAGATGTTCAGGGGAGCAAGACAGGGAAAAATACACAAAGCAGAAAGAGGGAGGGAGAGAACGACAAAAAACCCATCACAAAGGAAACAAGCATTTACAATGCAACGGTCTCGGCATTGTTAAAGTTGGAGCTATTGGCATTGCTCATGACATTATTTTTGTTTATGTTTTTGTTTTTAAAACATTTAAAGAAACGGCATTGTTATTTACAATGTCAATAGCTTAATCACTCTCAAATGCGAGACCTATTGCATTTGCAGCCACACACAGCGCCACACACACAAAAGCCACCCACATAGCCAGAGCCACTCATATAGAGCAAGAAAGACCATGAAAGGCGCTGCGTGCTCTTTCACTGTTACGTATCACCATTTAATGGAACAACTTAGTAAAAACTTGTGACCATAAGAAGTATGAAAATAAAACAATGTTGTGACATTAAAAACTCCAGTTAGCTCACTGTCCGGCTGGGTAAATGTTAAACAGCCACGCCCTGTTGACATGTTAACCCTAGTGATCTGCGGGTTAGCATGTCACCAGGACATGAAAGTCTAGTCGATGGCTTTCAATTGGCAAGGGTATTCTGGCAGTTGCAGTTCATCACAATCCTTTGTAGAAGGAATACATGGACTGGAAGGCTATGTCCTTGATGACGCAGTCATCTGTGGTTTTTCTTCTTGGTGAAACAGGTCCAGTTCACAAGAGTCGTGTTTACTAGACCACTGCATGATAGGTTTCAGAAAATCACTACTTTGTATGCTTGGATGGAGTTGGTAACTGCCATCGTGGTGTTTTAAGCTGGTGCAAAAAAGTTTACATGGTATGGATAGTGGCAAAAAATAATAGCTCCTTTTCATGTTTCACAAGCAAACTGGCATTCTCACTAGTGCATGGGTGGACGTTCGACCCAGGGACTGCCTGCTGGTGGTGGTGGTGGGGGGATGATATTGCACAGTGTGGTGCGCTGCACCGGGAGACAGGATTACCGCATGGGTGAATTGTGGTAGCCCGGGTAGTCCATAGGTGACCAGAACACTGCATTTAACGGTCAGCAGTGTAGCGGAGCACGTGTGGCTAGCTGGAGTGCGCTGGGCCTTTTCACGTGCTCGGCTGGAGTACTCCCTGTGAACTTTGTTGTTGTGAAGACGCGCTGTACTTCTAGGAAGGAGGTCTCAAACGAGAAGAGGGGCGGGCCAAGCTGGCCTCGGGGCGGTGGGGTAGCAAGGCCAGATCAGGTTGCCACCCATCCTGACTCATAAGGGCCCACCCCTCCTTGTTCCTAAAATGTTTACATTTTGCTCGTCAGGCCCTTCTTTCTTAGAGCCGCATGTCCCGTGTACTTCAGTGGTCTGGCTTTAGGACCGGTGAAGTTACATTTGCACCTAAAAATACTGCTTTAGAAAAGTGTTAATTATAAGTAACAAAACGGTCGTACCCTTTGTGTTTAGTCAACACAGTGAGCGAGTGAATGAGAACACGTGACCCAAAACCAAACCAAAGATGTAAAGCGTCCTAATAGTGAAAGTCTGCTTAGTGCTGATGTGACAGCACTTACTTGTAACCCTAAGATCTTAAGTATTGCTGCTGATTGAAGATTATTCAAAGGCGAAATAAGACCTTTCTACCGACTATAGTTCTAGAATCAGGAAATAAATCCATGTTTATATTGTGGCTAATGCGAAGAAAAAAACTAAGCAAAACCGCACTAGGTGTGTGGTGAACTCACAGTAAATAGCAACCTCGAAAACCAACTGTTGAAATGCGGTGTGTGTGGTGGCTTCGACAAAGCTGTCAATGCAAAAAGGAATTTTAGACGTAATTCAATTGTGAGAAAACTGAAGAGAAAGGCACCCTGTGTAACAGATAAATACCTGGGAGTGATGGTCAGCCAATTAAGTTAGACATAATTTGAACGACGTTGTAATTGACCTCGAGCGAATGTGTGTAATAGCTCGAACACTGGTGCTTGGTAGAAACACGGAAACCTGTGGTGAAACAACGCGCAGGTAAATAACGTGCTGGAACAAAACGCATGTATGTAGAGTTCAAAATCTAAGAAATGTTCGGAAGGAATGCGTCCTGCTTACCAAATCTGTCCTGGAGAGTAGCCGAAATCACTGCAGGTTGAAATCTGTCTCGGTAGAGTTGTGCGTGTGAGAAAACGGAAGACAACAAGACCAGCTATAAATAATGGCTAAATCACGTAACTCGCGAACAAAGTCAAATGAAACTGAACAGTACAGAGAGACTGAACCAAAGACGGAGTATGGGCGCCATCTTGAGAAAGGAACAGAAGTAATATAACCAATACAGCAAGGTAATAGAAACAAGCACACCACTGCCTTTCTCCGAGGCGAAGCAGAAATGCCTCGGAGAAAGGCAGCGGCGATTTCGGATTCGGGGGCGTGTTCTCCTCTTGCCATTGGCTGGAGGAGATAATTAGAAAAGTAACGAAAAAACACGCCCCCGAATCCGAAAAGGGCGGGGCCTGTTCGAAGTGACAAAGCCTCTTCTCCAATGGCTGGCCAGCATTCAAGAGGCCAGCCAATGAAGAAGAGGGGAGAAGAGGGGCGTGTTCAAGCCCCTCTTCTCCAAAACATTAAATCTCCGACTTCCGGTTCTGCCTTCGGCAGACCGGACGGTCCTCGACCTAAAAAGCAGGCACTTGCAAGAACTAGATAAAGGGACAGGGGGTGTCTGGTAGTGAATTTAAAGGCATGAAGTGGATCTAAGGCTATTCACCCTTGTTAATCAGCACAGCAACATTGAATTGCACCGGCTGCTGGCTTCTGACCAGAGTTTCAGGAACCAGCACTGATTCTTGTACACATTAAGCACTGAATTACATTCACTGATAGACACGCTGGAAAACACCCTTCCTCTTTCATGGCCCCCTTACAAGCACTGCTTGGCCATGTAGTTTCGCAAGACAATATGACAAGCCTCCGATTTGAAAAAGCTAAATTAGAACGTAGTAATTGTGAGAAGAGGGAAGTAGACATGAGGCGCTGTGGTGAGGGTTAGGGCCAAGCCAGCCCAAGTCAACTTCTGGCCCCCATAACCTTGCTAGGTAAGAGGCAGCACAGTAAGGCCAGGTGATAGTGATGGAGCACACTGCCTCGCATGCATGCACACAACTCGCCCAGGTGCATTGTGGTAAATGCTGTGCATAATAACACTCACTTTCTTTGAAAGTCTTCAGTATTCACCATTGTTGTTGCAGCCAAACTGAGTATCTTTAGACATAGGTTTCAGGTTATTTGTCCTTCTTCAGTAGGGAGTAACAAGTTACATTTCGGAGTACTGGCAATAGTGCTCACTGTCTTCTTAGGTTTCTGTACCACTCCCAGAGCAGAGGTGCATCTCAGAGCTCCTCAGCTCCCCAACAAAACAAGGAGGCAATTACAAAAGGGGGAGGGAGCACAGTGCTCTGAATACCAGCGCACAATTCGCTCAGATACATTGTGGTAAATGTAGTGCATGATAACACTCACTGTAGTTGAAGGTTTTTTTGTTTTTAACACAAACTTTATTGTATTTTTATATATATGCAGGTGCCACCGTATGGCAAGTGAAAAATAGTACATATACCAATCTTCAAGGCAGGAATTGTCGATAATTACAGTGGAAATACTAAAAATGTGAAGCAAAACAAACTCTCCATACAGATGGCAATTGGAATTTGAGCAGAATAAGTTGCAAACATAAGTAATCAACCCCACCCCTGCCCACACCCAAACTTGACATCGTTACTTTATACATGTAGATACCTACATTGTGCAACAGGGTGGAGGCATCCAAGTGGAGACAGGACCAGTGAGACTAGCGAGCCCTCTGAGAACAGGCATGAGTAACAGAGGATCTCATGAGTCACAAGGCAATTCACATTGCGTGATACAGAAACGTAACAGGGTAGTTTAGGGAGATTACATCCTAGAGAAGGGCGGTGGCATTATATCATAGAGGACTGAACATACAATAGATAGGGCTCACACCAAGGTAAATTAGCCATCCGCAATCTCCTAAACCTTGAAGACTTCAAGCAGGGTATTCCAATCCATTGCTATGGGCTGTTTCCGCAAGCCCCGCTATTCTTCCCTACACAATGCACCTCTGTCAGCTGCTCCCCATCGTAGCACTTTCTCCTGCCAATGTGAGACAAGAGGCATCAATGGGGACTTCCATCATCTCGTCAGAAAGCACTTTCCCAGTAAAAGGGCTACATTCTGCAAAGCGTGCCACCACTAAAATCCCAGAACAGTGTTCCACCATGTGCCAGTGGTCTAACTCAGTCAACTCCGTCAAAGCAGTTTGAATATCTGTCCAGTAAGAGGATAGGGAGGTACAGGTCCATAACATATGCAGAAGACCTTATCCAGAATGTGGCAACGGGGACAGGCAGAGAACACAGTGGGGAACATAGAGTGGAGTCTATGTGGTGTAAGGTAGGCCTGGTGCAGGATGGAGAAAAGTACAAATTTGAAGCTGGAGCTGCGGGGAAGTTTCCTGGGTATTCAAGAAGGAAGGTAATGATTGTGTTGGCCATTGTATACCTAAACACTGCATCCTCCAAAAGCTGGGGCAGCATGGACCAAGTGCGGATAGGAGTTGGCACCCGCCCCCATGACAGAGTAAGTTCTAGAGGATTACGATAGTGTCTTATTCAGGTATGTATCATGAGTGACCTGTGACTGGAGAGAAGTGGTGCAAAGGACTTTATCGAGGCATGCATGCAGTATATGTGGGTGCGAATAAAATGAATATTCATGCATGCCATGATTACGTTGATGCCAAACGTCAGACAGGAAACGCTCCTGAACCCATCGCTGCAAGGCGCTAACCTGCGGGACCTAATCAGCATCAGGTAGAGAAGGGTGGGAGCGGTCTTAGTCAATATCCATAACAGCATTAAAGTCCTCTCCTATTAGCCAGGGATAGTGAACCCACTCTTTGAGGATCGTTGATGTGTCATAACAACCTCATGCTCCACGTTAGGCGTATAAATACTACCAAGTACCACCGATTGATTGTTCAATGTTCCTCTGACAAGAACTTTACGGCCATACAGGTCAATCGTGGTATCTAACACTCCAACGGGAACCCCTGCAATCAACCATAATTGCCACACCATGTGCCCGGGCAGAATAAGAGTTATGAAACAGCTGACCCCCTCCATTTGTTGTGCAGTTTAAAGGCTTCATGGATAGTAAGATGGGTCCCCTGCAAATAAACAATTAGCACCTTACGCCGGTGCAAATGTGCTAGCATTCTGTACCTCTTCTGCACTGACCCCAGGCCCCTAACATTCCAAGCGATCACTTTATAATTACTTTTAATAGACAACATTGTGTAGTATGAGGGAACAAATAGACCCACACTCCACCCAGTGCACTATAGAACCAAGTACACAAATAGCATGTGACGATAATGTTCATTTGGAAACCTGACCCCTCCACCAAGGGCTTCCCAAAGAAGTGATAGGAAACTAACAACATGTAACAGATCTTTATTTTTAACCAACTAAGCAGTACTATTTTATACACCTCATGAGGATGGACGCCTGGATCTCAGCGCTCCAACCTATAAGCATGTGATCAAATATAGAGGCTCGAGCCTGTAGACCTTGCCATTGGTTCTGTGTAATAGCATTAGGAGGTCCTTGTTGGTAAATACCAGAACTGTATAATAAATATATTGTGGCCTGCAGGGAAATATTGCAGTTTTCCAATAAAAATAGGAAAGCTGTGGTGGGAAGTATTGACACTGCATAGATGTTTCCCAAGTACTCCAGGAATGCTATTGCAGCCCTGCTAAGTGTTAGAGCGAACCAGTATCTCATGTTAGCACCACTGTCCTTAGAAGTAAAAGTAGCTATACTGAGTAGTATTGGTTCTGCCCAGTAAATGTATAACAGCCCTTCTGAAGAATAGCTGTGCTGTCCAAGTAAATGCAGAACAGCCCTCCTGAGAAGTTCTAGCTCTCCCTTATGTGCTTTGATTCATTAAGTACCCTTGTCCTTACCAGCTATTTAGATCAGTGGCCCCCATGTTAAACCCTGTACCGAACCAAATCTGGAACTCCTCTCTTAAAACGGGCACCTTTCCGGCCATTTGGAAACAAGCATTTTTACTATCATTGCTGAAGAAACCTAATGCTGACCCGGCTTTGCTCAGTAACTTCCGACCAATTTCCCTGCTGTCTACACCTGCAGAAATGTTAGAGAAACTCGCTCGGTGACAGCTAGCCGATTTCATAGAGGCGAATGGCCTTTTTCACGGTACTCAATTGGGCTTATGACCTGGCTACAGCACGGAGACTGCTTTGGTAGAAGTGGCCGAACCAGACAGAATGACTGTTGATGGTGGCGCATCTGCGATGATATGCTTGTTAGACCTACCAGTAGCATTCAGCACAGTAGCACACCCCATCCTATTAGAAAGATTAAGTCAGCTTGGTTTCCAGTGGCCAGAACTTGCCTGGATTCGGTTCTATCTCGAAGACCGCTCCCAACAGGTTTTTCTTTACCCATTCCGATACGCACTAAAACCTCTACTATGTGGAGTGCCTCAGGGCTCTGCACTGAGCCCGCTGTTCTTTAACATTTACCTGGCTCCACTGTTCACTCTCATTGTGTCATGGGGGGGTGAAGGTGGTTTTCACTGAGGATGACACTCAATCGGTGTTCTCTTTTAAAGAACAATCCGCTGCTGCCTTCCACAAGTTCATGGAGTGCCTGAAAGATATCTCTATATTGATGAATAGTAACTGCCTGAAATTAATGACAGATAAGACTGAGGTCTTGTTTTGTAGTCAGAAACTTCCTCTCCCTTCGTGCCTCTGGTGGCCCATTGAGCTGAGCCCCCTGCCAGTTCCGAAAGACTCAGCAAGAAATCTTGGCATCAGGTTGGAGACGGATCTATCTTTTATGGCGCAGGTTCGACAGATTTCTTCAGCATATTTTGGGAAGCTGAGAATCATTAGGAAATGTTTACATTTGCTGCCGAAGGAGAGCCGCAGGATCACGGTCCATGCTCCGGTGACCTCTCTGTTGGACTATGCCAACAGCTTATACATAGGGTTGCCAACATACCTGATTCATAGACTTCAGATGATCCCAAATGCAGCAGTGAGGCTAATTCACGGAGTCCCTTCTCCTCATCATATCCCCCCACCGCCTGAGACAGTTGCATTGGCTTCCGATGGCTAGGAGGATAGAATTTAAGGTGCTGACCTTTGCTTTTCAAGCCATGTGTAGCATGGGCCTAGGCTCTCTTGAGCTAAGGTTCAGACCATAATGACAGGAGCGGACCTATAGATCCAACTCGTGTTCCATGATACAACAGGACCCAACAAGGTGGCAGGTCCTTTTCGATTAGGTCCACAAGATTGCGGAAATCTTTGCCAACCCAGTTACACCAGATAGAAACAGAACATGAGTTTAGGAGGGCCCTAAACACCTGGCTCTTTATGCAGGGTAGTATTATTGGCTATTCTTTCGCTGTAGTCTGCATAGCACCGGGACACCTCTGATGGAGGTAGCTGCACGCTTTACAAATGACTATTGATTGACTGATGAGTATAGCAGAATTACTGGTGCTACTGGAATGGTGATATACTAATAAAGATATATTAGCATTGGTGAAAAGTGATCTTACTAAAATTGTAGTAGCAAATGGGTTCCTTGAAGTACATTCTATCAGTTGACTGATATGCAGAAACCACAACCCTGCTCCCCAATAATGACGAGTTGCCAGAATTAACTGGTTTTCATTTCCAGTATTGGTCAAATTTTATTGAACCTTAAAAATACACTATTTGACATATATTTCCACGAGCCCTTCTATACAGAAACCCCACAAATTCACTACTAAATAATATTTACATTCAGGACTGTTTTGACCAATGTTTCTTTCCCAAATGGACTGCATGCTATTACTTTTAGCAAAAAAGGTACCTGAGAGAGACATCATATATCCTCCTTATAACCGTAAACTTGACACTTGAGGTTTCACTGCTTCTAGTTTCTCATAGCGCCAAGACACCTCCGGGCAATCATTGTGCTTTATAAGTAACTTCATTCAATCATTCATTCATTCATTATAAACTAGCATTTAACTACTTTCTAGCTTTTATAAATGTTACATGCCCATATATATGTTTTGTCGCAGATTTCCCATAACTTCGTAAGCGAAGCTCAATAGATCACCTACAAAATGATTTTCTCTTTTCACGAAAGTTCCTAGACAAGTGAGCTTTCAAATAGTAACTATGATACTAGTTTTGCCAAACATAGTATAACACTAAAAACTAAATATGATGTTACTCTGACAACAGAATTACATTATCGAACATAATTCTGCAAGAAATCTCATTCTAATCTCCCCAAAACATTTACTCTTTTGTGATTAACGGAGGCCACACACCCCAAAATGTATACTCAAGGACATGGGCCTCTGTGAGAAAGTGCCTTTTTTGGTATGATGACTTTCATGTGTTTTTTTACTGAATCTGCTGGTTTATTTACTCTGTGCACTTTAATGATGCCAACCAGGCTCAGTGAATGAGCTCTGACCCCTAAAACATGGTAACATTGGCAAACTCTTGAGTGGTATATTTAACTAAGGCCAGAGCATATGGTGCAAGAATACACACTTATGGCATGCAAAATTAAACGTCACCTGTGAACTGCAGCACTTATTGTGACTTCAACTAGTGTGACAGAGAGAACATGGACTGCTACCGTTTAAACGTGCGGTTTGATCTATCAAGATAGCCTTTTTTGACAGAGAAACGCCTACAATTTCAATATTAGTAAGTCAAAAGGAGGGTGCATGGTATTTGAAAGTGGAACATCTGAAATTAAATATTTTCATGTCCCTAAAGTGATAAGGGCTCAAAAACGTTTTTCACCAGCCCCTGGCTGTCTTATACAGAAAACTAGAGTACACATTAAAATAGTAATTCTGGGACCAGCTAAATAATTAGTTGAACAACTAATTTTAATATTTGTAAAAGTCCCAATTCAATGTGAAAAGTTACTGTTTCCCTGCCAGAAACTCCTGTAGGCAAATTTGCTCTTATTCTCCAGAAGCTGTTTAGCCATTGCTTCACCTTAATGAGGTGTGAAAATGGCCCCCAGAGCAGAACCAATGGACTGTGTGCAGGTAGATGCTTTTCTCTCCCTTGTAGGAAGACCAGCTCGGATAGACCCAGGAACGTCATTAACTTGTTAAAGGGCCTGCTATTTCACCAATAAATGAAGGAGATACAGAGAGAAGATAAACTTTTGTACCCTCAGCAGGCTGGTTCCAGTCCCAGTGGGGGGAAAAGCTACCCATAGCACTGCTTTTGAGTAAAGACAGAGGTGGAGACTTGTCACCTTACCAGGCCATTCCACAGGGTAGACACAGAGGCTATGCACTAAGGAGAAAATGATCCTCAATTTTGGATTTTGAGAGTAAGGTGCACTGTGGGATTGTTTATAGAAGGGCAAACAGGAACTGCTACAAAAGAGTGTAGGGTTGGCTCAGGGAATTTTTACCTCATTGGTTAGGGAGGAGCTAGGAGTCAGCCTCACCCGTTGTTAGTCTAAAGCATAAAAATCACACCCGCAAGCCACCATACTCTAAACACTACTGGACCTGTGGAAGAACCGAAAAAGATGTCACCTGCTGTTGGAGACCTGTGAGGAGATCCCTTTAACAAAGAAGAGTACTCCAAAGGTCAGTTGGCTGACCTCCTGTGTGTGCCTACATGGGGCACAACACGCTGGAATTGGATTGGACTTTGCTGGTAACCTCTCTTGGAGTGAGAACTGATCTCTAAATACTTTCACTTAGGTTCGAGGTCCCTTGGCTGTGTCTAACTGGACTCCTCCTACAGTTTCTGAAAAGCTGTAGGACTTAGAAAACCTCTGACTTCCAGATGTCAGAGGATCAAAACCAACCACTAGCGCCTATGCATCTAAAGTGCAACTTAGCTGAGCTAAAGAAACAGGTTTCTCTTGCTTGGAGCTTCACAAGCAGCAAATCCGTTTCAGTGGGTTTTTGGCGAGAACGTATCCTGCTTCGTGGAACTCATCATCGTATACAGCCTGCAGCCTTGTCCCACTGGAAGAGTTTCCGAATAAGAGACAAAGTCGAAATGTAGAAATCTTGACCAGACAAATACACAAAAAATATCTAGCTGACATTAGGATTTCCCTGGGCAGAAATTGTAAGCTTTTCCCATTGAGAACTTTTCCTGCCAAAACCCAGGGCTTCAGCTGGACCTCTTCCAATGGCTACCCAGCTTCAAGAGGACTTCCTTGTATATCCTTTAAAACCTTATCCCTCTGAAGGATTTTGACTTCCATTTCACAAAATAAGCCCTAAGGTAAAATCTTTTGACCGGGACATACCTGCTTGGCATATCCGACCGATGCTCCATCGTGGTCAGCCTAACAATGCACCTAAGTCCCTGTTATCTGTGAATTCTGGCACTTTTTCTTTGTACTATTTGCCTTAAATCTTTTAAAAAATATCTCTTTGGTTTCCTTTTGTAGATTTTCATTGTTTTGGTGTCATGTTGCCTATTCAACTTTTCTCTGTTTCTCTAAATTGGAGTGAGATATTCATTGTGTTTCGTTGTTGACTTTTTAACTCGTTTTGTACTTCAAAATGCTTTGCATTTTCTCTAAGTTACATGTCTGGTCTGTGACATAGGTACCAGGAGATGAGTTCAGGTGCAAAATACTGAACCTTTTATTGTACCTTTTAGGAATAGTGTCATTATTACTAGTGGTGGCCTACCATCTGCCCTCACTAATAATCCACTTTCTCACACTGTTTAGAAGGTTTGTTCGATGTATTTAAAAAAAAATGTTTTACTGGTAGAGCTATAACGTGAATGAAAGGTAACATTTTAAAAGTGTGCTTTGTGCTTCCTGGGAATTATCTGTCTAGCCTCACAGCCCCTGTTCCATAGACACAATATACAACTCTGTAAAGCTGTTAACAACCCTCCTTCGGGACAGAAATGGCTTGGCCTCTGGCAGCAGAATTGTAGGAGTGATAACAGTGGTCACTTTACAGGCTTTAGTTGTCAGGGAAGCTGGAACATTGCAACTTCCTGCAAAAAACATTCCTGGACCTGAGAAGTAACATCTTGAAGAAAGCAGCCTGGCAGCAGGAAGTGAGAAGGCTCTAGCATTTCTGTCTCCTGCTAGCACCTAAGGATTGGAACTACTCTCCAAGAATCAAGTGGCTGGCGTCCTTCTTAAAACTACAGGGACAACAAAAGCAGGAGTCTTGACTCAAAGAAGGCCCAATTGACCGCTGAAGACTTAGCAGGACCCTGGCTGGAGAGAGTTCTAGTGCCTAGATTCCTGCGTTGAGAACATGAGGGCTGCAGAAGTCACCAAGAATGTTTTCGTCTGGCACTCAATTCTGCTTGGGATTTAGGCTCTTATTTACATTATTTATTTATTTATATGTTTTATATGCACTAGCTAGACCTCTTGGGTATCAGAGCACTTTGTACACAGAAAGAAAAAGATTGGTGAAACATGGTACACGGATGCATGAAGAGATAGGCATAACATTTTGAGACAGAATACATTGAGTGGTAGATTAGGTAGGTGATACAGTCAAAAGAACACCAATCCTTGATTGTAAGGAGATTGTTGCATCTGAGTTCAATAGGAAGAGCATTCCACATCCTGGTTACATCACCCGAAAAAGATCTGGACTGGGTGGTTTTCTTTTTCAATTTCGGAGGCAGGAGAAAAAGTGAGTTACAGCTTCTCCAGGTTCTGGCTCTTCCTGCTTTCACAAGTTTGCTGTTTAGGTAGTTGGGAGAATGTGTGAAGGGTTTTATATGTGATGCATGCAGACTTGAAAATACATCTACCTTCAATAGGAAGGCAGTTGAGGGATTTAAGGATTGGTGTGGTGTGTTCAAACCATTTAACACCTGTAATGAGCTGGACTAGCATGTTTAGGACTGACCCTAGTGGGGCTAGGTGAGCTTTTGGCGTCCCTGCTAGGATGGCATTCCCATAGTCCGGTCTAGAGAGGACTAGGTATTGAACTATTATCTTGAAAAAATCCTGGGGGATGAAAGGTTTGATTTTCTTGAGGTGTCTTAGAGTGTACAGTGCACCTTTGGCAGAGTTTTTGATGTGGTTGTTCATTAACAAGTTCTTGTCCAGGGTAATGCCTAGTGACTTTACCGAGTCGGAGAGGACGAGGGGGAAGTTTAGGGTATCCAGTTCTTGAGCCAAGATTGGATTGGTAGTTGGTTACTTTTCGGAGAGAAAAGTATTAATTCAGTTTTGTCTGGGTTCAGCTTTAGGTGCTTAGAATGAAACCAGGTTGTAGCTTGGTTAGTATGTCATTGAAGTGTGGGATGTCACTGGGTGATTTGATTTTGTAGTAGAGTTGCGTGTCATCTGCATATAGGTGATATTTAACTTCAGCTTGCTTCAGAATGCTTGGAAGTGGTTCCATGAAGGGATTGAAGAGGGATGGGGTGAGGATCGAGCCTCTGGGGACACCAATCTTGACTCGTTTAGGCTTAGAGAGGTAGGAGTTGATTTAAATGTGTTGCGATCGGTGTTGAAGGTAGGAAGAGAACCATATTAGTACTTTGCCATTAATGCCAGAGCGTCTTTTCTGAGTCTCAAGAAACGCTGCATGATTTATTGTGTCGAACGCCGCAGATAGGTCAATAAGGACATGCGTCACCTTCATTTAAGGATCTGTGGATATCATCTGAGATATTGAGCATGACTGTTTCAGTGCTAAAGCCTTTTCTGAATCCCGATTAAAAGGTATCAAAGAGGTTTAAATCATCAATATGTTTGTTGAGTTGTTGGAGAACGCATTTCTCCAAGGTTTTAGCTAGGAACGGGAGATTAGAGATAGGTCTGAGGTTATTGAGATTGTTAGGGTCAGTCCCTGTTTTTTTTTTTTACTATAGGTGGGATTTGTCATAGTTGGAGGGAATCTGGTACACAGCCTGAGGTAAGAGAGAAGTTAATGATTTTTGTCCAGAAAGGGAAAATGATGTGGTTGAGATTTTGTACTATTGTGGAGGGGTGGGGGTCCGAGGTGTGTGAAGTGGGCTATAAGCTTGCAATTATACTGAAGACTTCTTTTCCAGACATGGTTTTGAAGTCTGACCAATTGGCATCATTTTTCGGATGGGTGGGGACTAGGTTATCCTCTGCAAGATTTAGATCTGTTTGGTCAAAGGTGAGCATAGTGGGGCAGGTTAGAAGGGAAGTATGGTTCGGGTTTTGGAAGAAGGATTGACCAATTTTTGTGACCTTATATGTGAAGAAGCTAGCAAATTTCATTGCAGAGTTCTTTGGTGGCTATTAAGTCCTGCAGGGGTGCGCTGTTAGTTTGTCTTTTAACAATGTTGAAGAGTTCCTTGGGTCTATTCCTAGCCTGGTCTAGCTGGCTGCGAAAAAAGAGGCCTTTTCTCTTTATATGACAACCATGTGGTTCTAAGTAGATCGAGGTGCATAGTCTAGGGGTTTTGTCTCCATGACCTTTCTGCCTGCCTCAGTTGTCTTTCATTATTGAGATCCGCGTTGAACCAAGATTTTGATTTGATGGATCTCAATTATTTATGTGTGAGTGGTGCAACATGATCTAACACCTCCATCATTGTTGTGTTAAAGTGTGCTGTGAGGTCATCGGCTGTGTGAGGGGAGGATGAAGCTGTAGATGGGCATGAATACTGGATCCCAGTTCAGTGATGGGGACTTCTTTGATGTTCCTGGTCCAGTGTTTAGGTTTGGCAGACCGTGCTGGTTGGTCTCTGGTGTGTGCATCGATATTAAACAATATGAGGTGGTGGTCGGACCAGTCAATGGGAGGAATCAATCTCAGTGAGATCAGCTCATTTTTGGTGATGATCGCATCCAGAGTGGCTCCTTTGATAAGAGTTGGTTTACTGCAAAGTTGTTTAAGGTCATTGATTCCAAGCATGTTGGAGAGGTTCTGGACTGTGTTGTCTTCTGGGTTATTCCAATGGATATTGAGGTGCCCCAGGAACACGTCTTTTGTATCCATTAGAGAGAATTGTGTTACTAGGTCAGTTAGTTCTTCGACGAAATGGGCACGCTCGCCTGGTGGGTGTTAGATGGCTTGAAATTTGATGGGTTCGGAGAGTTTGACTGTAAGTTCAACACCAAGGTACTCAAACGTCAGGTATTCTGCATTTTTTAATGTGGAAAGTTGTATTCCTTCTTTGTGAATGATAGCTACCAATCGGTCTGTCCTTTCTGATGATGTTGTAACCTGGAGGGGTGAGTAGATCTGAATGGGGGTAGAGTGGTCATTGAGCTAGGATTCGGTGAGAAAGGCTATATCTATTTTTCACTGAGAATAACTTCAGAGATGTCTGTGGCGTGTTGTACTGCTGATCTACAGTTGAGAAGCATGCATGATAGAGGACAGGCATTATTATTGCTGGAGTGTACTGTATGAATAGTAGTGTATTGAGCAGGTGGTCTGGGCGAAAATATAGTTATCTGGATTCTGTTTGTGCCAACTATTACTGGGATGGAGGAGGGAGTCGAAATCTGTCTCATTAAAAGGTAAGAATTATTGATATCATCGGCTTCCGGTATTGAGATGGGGTGGAGAGACCTGAGATGAAGCTGGGCCTGCCCCCCCAAAGGAGTAGGGAGCCTTGTGCTGACTAGTAGGGCCATGGGGGGGTCAGTGTGGGCGGATGGCGTGCAACTGCCCGAAGTGTGTGACCATAGTGGCTTAACCAGGCTAGGAAGGTCTTGTCGCAGATGTAAGATGTCGGCAGCTAGAGAGTCAATTTTTTTCTCCATTCGGATCAGTCATTGTGTAAGTGAGTCAATTGTGTTTTTAGCCTTCGATGGAAGCATTGTATGTCTAGGGTCAGTGGAAGGAGAGGGTACTGGGAGTACTGGGGAACGGGGGAGGATGGTGTTATTGGGACTAGGAGTGTAAATAAATTGAGCGGGTGGAGTCAGGTCATTGATGCTTCCAATCTTACGATTGAGAAGGGGCGTTGGGATTCTTGAGTCAGATGAAGGCGAATGCGCAATGCTTAGGGGGTGAGTGTCCTTGAGGCTAGCAGTGACGGTGGCAGTGAGGAAGGTTTGGGCTTGTAGATAGAGTCAGTATTGGAGTTAGAGATATTTTGAGCAAGCAGAGTCGGGACTACTGTGGTCTGGAGGGTCCGGAGGGTAGTGTCTATGGTGAGTTCACTAGTGGACCGACGGTAGTTGGTGTCCGATCTGCCTAGCTCGAGATGAACCTTGAGGGGTTTATTGACTGAGTAATTGCTGGTCAGGGTGTGGGTTGTTGCAGTCATTATGGTGGATGTTTATTGCAGGAGTGAGATAACGAGGCTAGTGTGATTGTAATGAGTAATAGTGGATGTCGCCGCGTTAGAGAGTGAGTCGGCGGGAAGGGAGAATGGGTCGGTTCTGGGTTTTTTGTCGGAGGCAAGGGGATATGGCAGAGTGGGTGAAGCGTTTCTGTTGAGCTAATGTGGAGAATAGTGCAGGGAAGTGACAGTCAATAGTGATGAGGTGAGAGTCGGTGGCCTGTATGAGAATGTTTCCTGTCCTGAAGATGGAGATGGTGAGTCCCCCTATAAATGTAGGGGAGACGGCCGTGGACATTTTTTAACTATAGGGTATTTTGGTTGACTTAGTGACTTGGAGGTGAAGAAGGAAGATGTTTTACCATTTTGTTGGGCGATTTGTGTAAAAGACGAAGTCTGTTTTCTTATTGCCATCTGTTGTGCGGTGGTAATTGTCAACTATAAGTGTTTCCGGGTGCTGTTTCAAAATTCTGTGCTGTAAGTTTTTTTATGGTCCATGAGTTGGGTCCGTAAAACACGAGTGCCAAGTTTTATTTAAACCCTGGTGGATGATTCTATGATCTATGATCTGCTGAGCATTGGAGGCTATGGCCTGGAAGAGGACAGTCCGCTCTATTTAGAGATCCCTGCCATCCTGAAAGGTTCACCTCTGTTACTACCATGTCAACTCACTTTAAAGCATTGCTTTTTTCGACTGGCCCCCATGTTTGAAGGGCCCTCTCAGCAAACCCTTTTGTCCAGAGAAAAAAAACTCCCAAAGCAGGAGCTTGTTTTCGATGAACAAAAAGTAAAGGGCCACTATACATTTTCCCTTCCAGTTTCCCACCATGCCTCCCGTAGTGGACATGGGTTGGAAAATGATTGTTGGTTGTCCTGTCCTTAATAAGATGGGATGAGCATTAATGTGATCCAGAGGCCTCTGGCGGACAAACCATTGCAGGTTGGGTTACCATCGGCAGAGCCAGCAGAGGCTCCATTGTAGGTAATCTAACAGTTTCCCTAGCTTAAATAGAGCAGGAGGTGCATTTCGTCCTCTCCACTAGAGCCTAAATGAGGACCTTCGTCATGTTTTCTTCAACAGAAGACAAGTATATGAAGTTGAGGGTTACCCCAGGAGGGTTTAACATGAGTGGGAAATATATCAAGAACCTTGATACCTTGCTCACTGAAGTTGCACCCTCCAGCCACAAAGAAAATTATTCAGGGGACAATCTTGGTTCAGTTATCTGACCTTGTGGATTCCTGCCTGGCTACACTTTCTTACCCTTCTGGGAGGTTTTGAGACCCAAAAATTAAGTTTCACCAAAGGCAAAACTTGGAACCAGTAAGGAGGTGGCAAATCGTCCCTAGCTACACCTTGATGGCTACTGTATTCTCCTGTGTCCCATTCAGGGCTTTTGGTGCCATAACCGAAGGCTTCAGCAGAAGCTCCACAATAAACTATCTAACTTTCTGGGACACTTGCTGTCTTCTGCTACAGGCAATCTTCAGGGGAGCTGCCCCTGCTACTTGTTTGATGGAGCACTCTGTCTGACAAATGGATGGTCTGCCTGTCCTGTTTAGGGTGGGAAAGACTGCCAGCTATCTGTTCACGAAACCCCTTTTACCTTTGACAACAGAAAGCTGCCTTTAATGGTCCAACGGAGAAGGGGTTGTTTGAGATAAGGCATTACACTGCCCACCCTGTGTGTGTGATGTCCTTTTTTTCTGTTTATCATGCTGAACAGAAAAAACAAATGACCTCCCCCCAAAACCATGGAAAAGACACCCTAGATTTGGGGGGTCATTCATTTTTTGTTTTTCAATTGAAAAACAAAACGTTTGTTAAAGTTTGGTGGATGCCTATCAAAACTAAAGGCAGATGTTCATCAAACTTTTCATACCTTGACAGGAACCGGCATGATGGTGGTTTCAGTCAATGTATAGTAATGATCTCTAAAGTTGGCTGATGGTAGTTCATCATAATGATGGACATTATGTCCTCTGCCAACATGACGAATGCGGTACTAGCTGCCAAACCCTAGATTTGTTCCTTAGATGTCTGACACACGTTAGACACTTGTTGGCTAGGAGTGGGCAATTATGTCTTGGTTTCTGTGAATGCTGAGTAGGCCAAAACCATTTTGGACCAAACCACTTTACACAGCTCCAAGAGTGACTGTGAAGGCTGGCAGCAAAGTCTTTGACAGATGTGTTTATTGGTCATTTAGAGTCCCTATACACCAAGGATACATTCATTTATCCAGGTGATAATGTGAGCCCCTGCCCAATATGTTGAAAATTTGAGATGAGTTTGTAGATTTTTCTGGTTTAAACATGAGCTAATAAATCTTTTTTTTTTGACCCACAGGTGCACCCGCTGGGTGCATGAAAGATCAGTGCAGTGATCTGGAGCTTCCATGGCAAACTAGGGAATTAAAATATTTTGTTATACCTGTGGTACGCACTCTTAAAGTCACTATATAGTTATATATAGGACAAGTTAGGGACTTCGAGGGGTAATACAATTTTAGTAATCGCTTATACTCTTTAGGATGGGTCGAGTCACTTTAGCTAAAATGGTGGCACTTCCTAGATACTTTGATATATTACAGTGTTCTTGTGCTTTGTACCAAAAACCATATTTCAAATATTAGATAGTTTGATAACATCTTTGATCTTGGCAGTAACACTCCAGAGTTTAGCTCAGCGTACTCAAATTTCCCTATGAACATGGCGGCTTTTGCCTTCCTGATTTTGAGCATTTAGCTTCTCAACTACAGCAACTGGTAAACTGTCAGGACGAGAAACAAATCTGGAAAGATCACCACTAGCTGGCTGTCATGGAAATGTTGTTTTTAAAATATTGTTTAGGTTACATGTAAAGGTTGGCCTGATGTGTGCCAGAGTTACAAAACTGGTTTCAAAAGATGTTGCAGATTTGGAAATAGATGGTTAAAATGGTAGTGGTAATGAGACACACTCCTAACATTGATGAATCACCACTGTGGGACCTGCCACATTTTTGTAGACTGAGAGAGTGGAATGTGTTGAAGAAATAACTAGACAGGGAATGTTTAGATATGGGACATCTATACAAGAAGTTGTATGTAACTTTTGAGAGCACTGGATTATATTGTGGTTAGCAGATAAGCCATTTTTTTATGTTTTAAAAGTCGACAAGCATGGCCGATCGATCTAGAAGATGCCCTGGTGCAAATGTGCCTGGGGGTAGAGGAATGTGGATTCCTCCTCTAGAGGCAACCTGGTTGCATATCACAGGTGGTGAAGTCTTTGAAGCTCACCGCTTTGATGTGCCACTTAACTAGTCATCCTGTCAGGGAGGGAGGTGTAACCTCCTTTCCGTCCAGGCCATTATTTCTGACTCCTGGGAGAGGTCATACCTCTTGGCAGGGGATCAGATTCCTGTTTTGGTGGCAGCAGCTGCAGGCTGGTAGCCTGAGCACTGGGAAAGTTAGGGCATCCAAGTGGTCAACCTCTAAGGTAGCCACTGGGTGCATGCCACATCGTCCTTAACTCGATATTCATGTCAAAGGGGATGAGGCAGGTTGTTTGATACCAAACATGACATATTTCGGGGTTACCGTAATGGAGCTGCTAACTGCAGAATTGCCGGAGTACCAGCCCATATTATCCTGTGGACCACCTATCACTTATGAATGAATGATGTTACATCGTGGTCTTCAGACCACGATACATTTACAACGCAGTCATTAAAACGCAAGTCATTACAATTGCTTGCGCTGAAGGGCCCTGGATATTTTATTAATAGTGCAGGATATTTGCCACACATGCTGAGGGTAAAGTTTAGTTCAAGGCGTTTGCACTGTTCCTGCAGTCTGCAAAGACAAGCCTCCTGTCAGTAGTATTCTTGAAATGATGATTCCAAAGTGAGGGACAACGGGGCAAGTTTAAAGAGGTCCAACATACGAGCCCCAACAGACCTGTTTACAAGAAGGGTACGGAGTTCCTCTGAGTCCAAGGAAAGGAGCAGGAAGATACTAAAGATGGGATTAAGCCATGGGTAGCCCCACACAGAAGAGAAAGGAAGGGGAATTCCCCTTTTCGGAACTAGGACTCTCATACACCTAGCAAGCTAGGTGTCATGCTTCATCATCTGAGCCTGCCCCTCATCAGGTCGGCGCTGCAATACCTGACGGGCACCCAGTACGGGGCTCTTTGGCGGGGATCTTTTGTTCCTGCCGTTGGGTGCAGTGGGGGTGAGGGGCCTAGTGTGTGTAGATTACTTACTTTACTAATCTAGCAGGCTAAAATGCACATCAGGATTATGGGCTCATGTTTCTTAACTAGCTGAAGAGGCTAGAGATCTACACTGAGATGATCACCGGAACTCCATGAATTACTATAATTGTAAAAGCGGCTAGATTCCGGAACTGAGGCACATCTGTAGAGCCATCTGGGTTTGAAACACTAGCAGTAGAGCAGAAGAAAAGATGAGGACTGAGGTACATCAGTAGAACATTCTGAGTTCTAAACATTAACAGCAGAGCAGAAGAGGACTAAGGTACATCTGTAGAACCAACTGAGTTCTAAGCACTAGCAGTAGAGCAGCAGAGCAGATCAGAACTGTGAGGACTGAGGTACATAGGTAGAACCTTCTGAGTTCTAAACACTAGCAGCAGAAGAGGAATGAGGTACATTGGTAGAAATATCTGAGTTCTAAACACTGGCAGTAGAGCAGCAGAGCAGATCAGGACTGAGGTACATCGGTAGAACCATCTGAGTTCTAAACACTAGCAGCAGAAGAGGACTGAGGTACATTGGTAGAACCATCTGAGTTCTAAACACTAGCAACAGAGCAGAAGAGGACTAAGGTACATCTGTAGAACCATCTGAGTTCTAAACACTAGCAGGAGAGCAGATGAGGACTGAGGTACATCGGTAGAACCATCTGAGTTCTAAACACTAGCAGCAGAGCAGATGAGGACTGAGGTGCATCTGTGAAACATCTGAGTTCTAAACACTAGCAGCAGAGCAGAAGAAGACTGGGGTACATCGGTAGAACCATCTGAGTTCTAAACACTAGCAGGAGAGCAGATGAGGACTGAGGTACATTGGTAGAACCATCTGAGTTCTAAACACTAGCAGCAGAGCAGAAGAGGACTGAGGTACATTGGTAGAACCATCTGAGTTCTAAACACTAGCAGCAGAGCAGAAGAGGACTGAGGTACATTGGTAGAACCATCTGAGTTCTAAACACTAGCAGCAGAGCAGAAGAGGACTGAGGTAAATCGGTAGAACCATCTGAGTTCTAAACACTAGCAGCAGAGCAGAAGAAGACTGATGTACATCGGTAGAACCATCTGAGTTCTAAACACTAGCAGCAGAGCAGAAAAGAAGGTACATTTGCGGCTGTGTGTTTGCTCGTTTAACATCAATTGCTGATAGAGATACAGGTCAGGAATGACTACCTTATCAGAGCTGCATCTGCTTCCAGTACCGTAATAGCAGGAGGAACTCTCGCTCAATACATGGGGTGATTTAATAAGGCTGCACGCGCAGTTTCACTGACGAGAAATCTGAGCCGCCTTTCTGGACTCACGGCAGCTGAGCTCAAAGGCCTCCTCCACGACTACCGAATAGAAGGCAGAGGCTAGCCTGTGTTCCAGGCACCAAGGATGCCATGGTTAACAGAGTTTTAAACCCAGAAAGGCTGGCAAATATGGGGTGCGGCTGGGTCACAACCGTTTCCGTCTTGACACCAATAGTTATTTTGTGCATGGCTTCCAAGAGTGACTACGAATGTATTTAACGACACATTCGTGAATATTGCTTGCCGGTATCATATTTTGTGTTTTTACTCTCTTAGAACTGTTTAAACGTGTTGAAGTGAACTTGCCACCATTTCTCATGCTGTGGAACTCTCAGCAGTCCAAGCCGCATCAGTTCCCACAAAAAAACGTTTGCATTTGGGATAAAAATGTTTTGTTCATGAAAACAAGAAGTATGAGTTGTGCACAAGTAAACATCTATATTCTATCTTCATGCTGATATGCCAATATTTACAGAAACTGCTAAGTTGTGTCGTGCAAAAGGACTGTTTTCATAAAAATATATTTAAAGCAGATATTGATGGATAATTCATGTTAAGTTGTCGAGGCCTATTTCTTTAATTGGTTTCTTGGTACTGCTAGCTCTGTTAGGGGCATATCAGCAACAACCGGTGATAATTATTGCTCAGTGCTCATTAGAGATGCAAAGCTGGGCGTTAGGAATCTCCACGCTAAAGCAAGGTTAGCGTGGCCTTGCTAATTAGGCAATAAAATTATCGCCGCTTTTCGGCCGAGAAAGGCCGCAAAAGCGGCGATAATTTTTTATCGCCAGCTTGTAAATATGCCCCTTAGGGGCATATTTACAAGCTGGCGATAAAGAATGATCGCCACTTTTGCGGCCGAGAACGGCCGAAAAGCGGCGATAATTTTATCGCCTAATTAGCAAGGCCACGCTAACGCGTGAATCCTTGCTTTAGCGTGGGGATTCCTAACGCCCAGCTTTGCATCTCTTATGAGATGCAAAGTGGGTGTTCCTGACCTAACATTACAGGAAAAATGTCGCTAAGCGACATTTCTCCTATCATCAAGCCCCACGCTATGAAGCATAGCGGAAAAGTAGCGATAACCCCTGTTATCGCTACTTTCCTTACGCCTGCTTCAGGACTGACTTAGCCATGATATCCTATGGAAGGTGGATATCATGGCTAAGTTTGTGGGACCCTATCAACAAGCTAACGCCACATTGCGTGAGATTATCGCTGGGTTTCCAGCGATAATCTCACGTTAGGCAGTTAGCGCGAGGATTTTTATCGCTTTTGAGATAAGCGTTGCTAATAGCACGCTATCTTAGCGATAAAAATCCACGCTAGCCGGTGATAATTATCCTAGCGCTAAGTGCGCTTAGCGATAATTATCGCCGGTTTTTGCTGATATGCCCCATAGTTCGTAATTGTATGGAAGCTTTTCAGCATCTTGCTCAAAATGATGGGAAAAATGCATTCTTACTGGTTTCAACCGCCCTAACCAATTTGAAACGACGTAAACCAAAGAAACCATGTGTATGCCACTAATTCAAACCATTCATGCACCCCTGGTTCGCGTGTTAAAATCAATCCGAGTGCTCAGAATAATGTTAAACAAGCATTGGCATAGCCAATAGGCCTCGCTTTTGGACATTATAAACCTTCAATGACAGCACTGCTGCTGTCTGAAAAATCAACATGTAGAATTGGAGTATCCCACTTGATCCTGTAATCTGTAGGTAGCTCAGCAATAATAAGGGTCACTGGAATTATGCAATTGTGTGGCGTGGCATTTTTCACATAATTATAGATGTGCCGCATTTGCCACATATTCCATAATCTGCTGCATAATCTGCAGATTTTAACACAAAAGAATTCTTTATAGCTCATATGGTTAAAATGTTTTTTAAAACGCATCAATACCTGTTGCCGCACAGAGGCAGGCCCTTTTCAAAGGTGGACGGCTTACCTTTCTGTTGCTTATCGCTATTTTTGGTTGGTAAACAGGTACTAATGAGGTACAGCCAATGCCATAATGTGTTATAAAAGTGTGTATAAGTGTAGAAATAACAAAATAACGAAGTAATGCTATCCAAATTCATCCTCCATTATACGGCATAATTTGCCTTTTCTTGCCGCATAATTTGGCCCTACCCTGCCCCATATTTCCAGTGACCCTGGCAATAGCTGACCCTGTATGCCCATTTGGTTCCCAAAGTTTATCAAGTGATTGAAATTGTGCCCCTGGTGGCTCTAAGGCCCTACAGACACAGGGCAGCCTTCCTTACCCAGTCACATATCTTGCCTCTTCAACTGAAGAATGGTCCTGTCACTTTAAACACATGCATGTAGCTATTTCAATTAAATGCCCTCGGACACGCATGATTTAGGGACCTCATAATTTAGAGTCATACAAAGCGGCTTTGTAGAGCTGATGACATGTCAGTGCTCCCTGTGGATCCGGCCACGTGATATGCATGTGGTGTGTGGAAAGAATGGGGGCATGTTAACAAGAGAGATATCGCCGCTTTTTCGTCACTTTGGGGCATATCAACAAGGGCTTTATCTCTGCTTTTTTGGCTTCAAAAGCCAAAAAAGCAGAGATAAAACTAGCACCCTATCAACAACAGGGTGCTAACATGCAAATTTGCATGTTAGCACCCTTTTACTCTACGCTTCCCCTTGCATCTCTAATGAGATGCAAAGGGGGCGTTCCAGAGTAAAATAATAGGAGAAATGTCGCTAAGCGACATTTCTCCTATTATCAAGAATGTCGCTAACCCTGTTAGAGACAAAAAAAGCAGCGCTAACCGCGGTTAACGCTGCTTTTTTACGTCTGCTAATTTTCAGACTTAGCCATGATATCCTATGGAAGGAGGATATCATGGCTAAGTTTGCCTGTCCCTATCAAAAAGGTAACGTGTGATTATCGCTGGGTTTCCAGCGATAATCTCACGTTAGCCTGTTAGCGTGTAGATTTTTATTGCTATTGAGATAAGCGTTGCTAATAGCTCAAGGCGTTTGCACTGTTCCTGCAGTCTGCAAAGACAAGCCTCCTGTCAGTAGTATTCTTGAAATGATGATTCCAAAGTGAGGGACAACGGGGCAAGTTTAAAGAGGTCCAACATACGAGCCCCAACAGACCTGTTTACAAGAAGGGTACGGAGTTCCTCTGAGTCCAAGGAAAGGAGCAGGAAGATACTAAAGATGGGATTAAGCCATGGGTAGCCCCACACAGAAGAGAAAGGAAGGGGAATTCCCCTTTTCGGAACTAGGACTCTCATACACCTAGCAAGCTAGGTGTTATGCTTCATCATCTGAGCCTGCCCCTCATCAGGTCGGCGCTGCAATACCTGACGGGCACCCAGTACGGGGCTCTTTGGCGGGGATCTTTTGTTCCTGCCGTTGGGTGCAGTGGGGGTGAGGGGCCTAGTGTGTGTAGATTACTTACTTTACTAATCTAGCAGGCTAAAATGCACATCAGGATTATGGGCTCATGTTTCTTAACTAGCTGAAGAGGCTAGAGATCTACACTGAGATGATCACCGGAACTCCATGAATTACTATAATTGTAAAAGCGGCTAGATTCCGGAACTGAGGCACATCTGTAGAGCCATCTGGGTTTGAAACACTAGCAGTAGAGCAGAAGAAAAGATGAGGACTGAGGTACATCAGTAGAACATTCTGAGTTCTAAACATTAACAGCAGAGCAGAAGAGGACTAAGGTACATCTGTAGAACCAACTGAGTTCTAAGCACTAGCAGTAGAGCAGCAGAGCAGATCAGAACTGTGAGGACTGAGGTACATAGGTAGAACCTTCTGAGTTCTAAACACTAGCAGCAGAAGAGGAATGAGGTACATTGGTAGAAATATCTGAGTTCTAAACACTGGCAGTAGAGCAGCAGAGCAGATCAGGACTGAGGTACATCGGTAGAACCATCTGAGTTCTAAACACTAGCAGCAGAAGAGGACTGAGGTACATTGGTAGAACCATCTGAGTTCTAAACACTAGCAACAGAGCAGAAGAGGACTAAGGTACATCCGTAGAACCATCTGAGTTCTAAACACTAGCAGGAGAGCAGATGAGGACTGAGGTACATCGGTAGAACCATCTGAGTTCTAAACACTAGCAGCAGAGCAGATGAGGACTGAGGTGCATCTGTGAAACATCTGAGTTCTAAACACTAGCAGCAGAGCAGAAGAAGACTGGGGTACATCGGTAGAACCATCTGAGTTCTAAACACTAGCAGGAGAGCAGATGAGGACTGAGGTACATTGGTAGAACCATCTGAGTTCTAAACACTAGCAGCAGAGCAGAAGAGGACTGAGGTACATTGGTAGAACCATCTGAGTTCTAAACACTAGCAGCAGAGCAGAAGATGACTGAGGTACATTGGTAGAACCATCTGAGTTCTAAACACTAGCAGCAGAGCAGAAGAGGACTGAGGTAAATCGATAGAACCATCTGAGTTCTAAACACTAGCAGCAGAGCAGAAGAAGACTGATGTACATCGGTAGAACCATCTGAGTTCTAAACACTAGCAGCAGAGCAGAAAAGAAGGTACATTTGCGGCTGTGTGTTTGCTCGTTTAACATCAATTGCTGATAGAGATACAGGTCAGGAATGACTACCTTATCAGAGCTGCATCTGCTTCCAGTACCGTAATAGCAGGAGGAACTCTCGCTCAATACATGGGGTGATTTAATAAGGCTGCACGCGCGGTTTCACTGACGAGAAATCTGAGCCGCCTTTCTGGACTCACGGCAGCTGAGCTCAAAGGCCTCCTCCACGACTACCGAATAGAAGGCAGAGGCTAGCCTGTGTTCCAGGCACCAAGGATGCCATGGTTAACAGAGTTTTAAACCCAGAAAGGCTGGCAAATATGGGGTGCGGCTGGGTCACAACCGTTTCCGTCTTGACACCAATAGTTATTTTGTGCATGGCTTCCAAGAGTGACTACGAATGTATTTAACAACACATTCGTGAATATTGCTTGCCGGTATCATATTTTGTGTTTTTACTCTCTTAGAACTGTTTAAACGTGTTGAAGTGAACTTGCCACCATTTCTCATGCTGTGGAACTCTCAGCAGTCCAAGCCGCATCAGTTCCCACAAAAAAACGTTTGCATTTGGGATAAAAATGTTTTGTTCATGAAAACAAGAAGTATGAGTTGTGCACAAGTAAACATCTATATTCTATCTTCATGCTGATATGCCAATATTTACAGAAACTGCTAAGTTGTGTCGTGCAAAAGGACTGTTTTCATAAAAATATATTTAAAGCAGATATTGATGGATAATTCATGTTGAGTTGTCGAGGCCTATTTCTTTAATTGGTTTCTTGGTACTGCTAGCTCTGTTAGGGGCATATCAGCAACAACCGGTGATAATTATCGCTCAGTGCTCATTAGAGATGCAAAGCTGGGCGTTAGGAATCTCCACGCTAAAGCAAGGTTAGCGTGGCCTTGCTAATTAGGCAATAAAATTATCGCCGCTTTTCGGCCGAGAAAGGCCGCAAAAGCGGCGATAATTTTTTATCGCCAGCTTGTAAATATGCCCCTTAGGGGCATATTTACAAGCTGGCGATAAAGAATGATCGCCACTTTTGCGGCCGAGAACGGCCGAAAAGCGGCGATAATTTTATCGCCTAATTAGCAAGGCCACGCTAACGTGTGAATCCTTGCTTTAGCGTGGGGATTCCTAACGCCCAGCTTTGCATCTCTTATGAGATGCAAAGTGGGTGTTCCTGACCTAACATTACAGGAAAAATGTCGCTAAGCGACATTTCTCCTATCATCAAGCCCCACGCTATGAAGCATAGCGGAAAAGTAGCGATAACCCCTGTTATCGCTACTTTCCTTACGCCTGCTTCAGGACTGACTTAGCCATGATATCCTATGGAAGGTGGATATCATGGCTAAGTTTGTGGGACCCTATCAACAAGCTAACGCCACATTGCGTGAGATTATCGCTGGGTTTCCAGCGATAATCTCACGTTAGGCAGTTAGCGCGAGGATTTTTATCGCTTTTGAGATAAGCGTTGCTAATAGCACGCTATCTTAGCGATAAAAATCCACGCTAGCCGGTGATAATTATCCTAGCGCTAAGTGCGCTTAGCGATAATTATCGCCGGTTTTTGCTGATATGCCCCATAGTTCGTAATTGTATGGAAGCTTTTCAGCATCTTGCTCAAAATGATGGGAAAAATGCATTCTTACTGGTTTCAACCGCCCTAACCAATTTGAAACGACGTAAACCAAAGAAACCATGTGTATGCCACTAATTCAAACCATTCATGCACCCCTGGTTCGCGTGTTAAAATCAATCCGAGTGCTCAGAATAATGTTAAACAAGCATTGGCATAGCCAATAGGCCTCGCTTTTGGACATTATAAACCTTCAATGACAGCACTGCTGCTGTCTGAAAAATCAACATGTAGAATTGGAGTATCCCACTTGATCCTGTAATCTGTAGGTAGCTCAGCAATAATAAGGGTCACTGGAATTATGCAATTGTGTGGCGTGGCATTTTTCACATAATTATAGATGTGCCGCATTTGCCACATATTCCATAATCTGCTGCATAATCTGCAGATTTTAACACAAAAGAATTCTTTATAGCTCATATGGTTAAAATGTTTTTTAAAACGCATCAATACCTGTTGCCGCACAGAGGCAGGCCCTTTTCAAAGGTGGACGGCTTACCTTTCTGTTGCTTATCGCTATTTTTGGTTGGTAAACAGGTACTAATGAGGTACAGCCAATGCCATAATGTGTTATAAAAGTGTGTATAAGTGTAGAAATAACAAAATAACGAAGTAATGCTATCCAAATTCATCCTCCATTATACGGCATAATTTGCCTTTTCTTGCCGCATAATTTGGCCCTACCCTGCCCCATATTTCCAGTGACCCTGGCAATAGCTGACCCTGTATGCCCATTTGGTTCCCAAAGTTTATCAAGTGATTGAAATTGTGCCCCTGGTGGCTCTAAGGCCCTACAGACACAGGGCAGCCTTCCTTACCCAGTCACATATCTTGCCTCTTCAACTGAAGAATGGTCCTGTCACTTTAAACACATGCATGTAGCTATTTCAATTAAATGCCCTCGGACACGCATGATTTAGGGACCTCATAATTTAGAGTCATACAAAGCGGCTTTGTAGAGCTGATGACATGTCAGTGCTCCCTGTGGATCCGGCCACGTGATATGCATGTGGTGTGTGCAAAGAATGGGGGGCATGTTAACAAGAGAGATATCGCCGCTTTTTCGTCACTTTGGGGCATATCAACAAGGGCTTTATCTCTGCTTTTTTGGCTTCAAAAGCCAAAAAAGCAGAGATAAAACTAGCACCCTATCAACAACAGGGTGCTAACATGCAAATTTGCATGTTAGCACCCTTTTACTCTACGCTTCCCCTTGCATCTCTAATGAGATGCAAAGGGGGCGTTCCAGAGTAAAATAATAGGAGAAATGTCGCTAAGCGACATTTCTCCTATTATCAAGAATGTCGCTAACCCTGTTAGAGACAAAAAAAGCAGCGCTAACCGCGGTTAACGCTGCTTTTTTACGTCTGCTAATTTTCAGACTTAGCCATGATATCCTATGGAAGGAGGATATCATGGCTAAGTTTGCCTGTCCCTATCAACAAGGTAACGTGTGATTATCGCTGGGTTTCCAGCGATAATCTCACGTTAGCCTGTTAGCGTGTAGATTTTTATTGCTATTGAGATAAGCGTTGCTAATAGCACGCTATCTCAGCAATAAAAATTCACGCTAGCCGGTGATAATTATCCTCACGCTAAGAGCGCTGAGCGATAATTATCGCCGTTTTTTGTTGATATGCCCCCTTGTGCCGATAAAGCGGCGATTTAATTATCGCATTATTTACAAGGACACGCAAAAATGCTTTACCGCGTGTTTGCTTGACTTAGCAGCCGTTTTTCCTCCACTTTGCATGTCAGCGATAAATATTGCTAAAGACATGCAAAGTAGGCGTTCCTTTCCATTACTCCATGGAAATCCTCGCTGACACGGCATCGCAATATTTACAAGCCTCGAGCAAACCTGCCAAGCGATAAAATAAACTGCGCTAACCGCGGTCATCGCAGGTATGTAATGCCTGGTTTAAAATGTACTTAGCTATACTTATAATGGCAGGTGGATTGCCAGGTTAGGTCCACGCTTGCCTATTATCAACCCTCGCATTAGCGCACTCCCAATATCGCCTATTCCTCACGCCAATCACCGCTATCGCTGGATTTACATTGCCTCAGTAAAAAGCGTTGATGATACGCCACTAATCCGGCGCTGTGAACCAACGATACACGGCGATACGGAAGAACGCGCTAAGCGCGTTTTACGAAATTTATCGCATTCTGTTGATGATATGCCCCCAAGTATTTACATATCTGTTATTAAAGCATAGTCTGCACTGCTTCTCTTCCTTGCGTCTGTTCGGGCTTTGCCCTCGCTCACACAACATCTGCATTGTCTTCTCAGCCTGGGACCCGAAGCATCCATATCTTCAAGCCACGCTGCCACGTGCTTCCGTTTCTGGCGGGAAAGAGAGACAGTTACACTTGATTCTTGCCTGCTTTCAGTCTATGACTGCCATCGATTTGATGCTGTCTCGCAGGGCTGTTGAAATAAGTGCCCAGACGCCTTTAATCTCGCCATAATCTTTGCGTTGTCTGCTCATGTACACTCATTGCATTTCATATATTCGTGTATATTTATCCGAGAGCACATTTTGCATTAAAAATGTGTTCTGTATTTAATGTTGATTGCACATAAATAACATAGCATTTGCTTTATTATAGGCGTATAGCATATCAATTATTGACAGTTATGTATTCATATAATTTAGAATGGGTGGTAGAGTTTAGTGAAGGTGCAACAAAATACATGTGCTAACTTTTTGCATTTTTCATCGTTCATCGTGAGGCCTGGCCTTTTGAAAATAATCAAAAAGCGTATTTAAATCTTGTATAGTCGTTTATTAAGCAGAGAGGTATTGCCAACGTCCTGAGAGAGTTTGTTTTTGCGGACTGAGCTGTAAACATTCTTAGTGAAGGCCATCGACTCCTTCAAGCCAGCCAGCCCTTAACATCTTACTTGTAAATTACACAACTAAAACAGAGAAACAACCAGCGACCTAACCTAACATAACAACTGGCCTGTTGTTCAGCCAAGGTATGCGGCTAGAGGGCACCACAATAAACTCACAGGGTATCATTTGGAGCTAAAACAGCTTAGCTAAGGGCTAGAAGGGAGGGGGTTGTTTACCAAGACTGGTTACATAATTCAAAGTCATGACGTTCTGAAAGAGCATCACACTTTTGCAACTCTTTTTTATAATATAGCCTTATAACCCGCCGTAACGGGCTATACTGTCTATTAAAGGCCCGCTCCCGCGTTAAAGGCCCAACCCGAAGGCGAGGGACTTTAACAAGGGACCAAGACTTTAATAGCCGGTATAGCCCTGATGCGAAGGGCTATAAGGCTATTAGAACATTTGGCCACTAGAGGGCAGAATGTTCTAACAAATAAACCAAAGGCTTCTCGAAACTCGAGGGGATTTAAATCACCTCGAGCCCCAAGAGACCTTTGTAGAACATTGAAATGTTGCTCTGCGGGCCTTTACCGGCCCGTAGATGCATGGAGCACTCCATTGTCGAGAATGTAGCTCCCAACATTCCAATGTTCGAATATAGCCTTAAAGCCCGCCGTAGCGGGGTATACCGGCTATTAAAGGCCCGCTCCATCGTTAAAGGCCCGAGCCGAAGCCGAGGGACTTTAACAAAGCAGCCGGACTTTAATAGCCATTATAGCCCTACTACGAAGGGCTATAAGGCTATTAGAACATTCTGCCACTAGAGGGCAGAATGTTCTAACAAATAAAACAAAACATTCATGGAGCGAAAGGGGATTCAAATCGCCTCAGGCTCCCTGAAGTCTTTGTTCACAGCCAGAGCTGTGAACAAAGAAACATTGGAATGTTGGAGCTCCGGGCTTATACCAGCCATTATAAGCCCGGAGCACTCCATTGTTTTCAATGGTGCTTCCAACATTCCAGTGTTCTAATATAGCCTTATAGCCCGCCGTAGCGGGCTATACCGGCTATTAAAGGCCCGCTGCAGCGTTAACGGCCCGAGCCGAAGGTGAGGGACTTTAACAAAGCAGCGGGACTTTAATTGCCGTTATAGCCCTGCTACGAAGGGCTATAAGGCTATTAGAACATTCTGCCACTAGAGGGCATAATGTTCTAACAAATAAAGCCTTCAGGGAGCGTGAGGGGATTGAAATCCTCTCGGGCTCCCTGAAGCCTTTTTTCACAGCCAGAGCTGTGAACAAAGAAACATTGGAATGTTGGAGCTTCGGGCTTATACCAGCCATTATAAGCCCGGAGCACTCCATTGTTTTCAATGGAGCTACCAACATTCCAATGTTCTAATTATTTTTATTAATTGCTTTCATTGTCACTAGATTGCTTGTACTTATAGTAAATCAAAACAAATTGCATTAGATGAGTATGTTGATGTTCATAGAGTAATAAAATATATAGAATGTGGGTGTTTGGGTGTCTCCATCCATGGTGATAGGAGTTTGAGAGCTCATCAACAAAGAAATAATCCTAGAGTTTCAAAGCACTGATTAATGCCTAGAATGCACAATCCTTGTGTCATCTGCAGGTGGTTTGTGAGTTAGATTCCACCAGATTGACTGTCCCAATTTGACAAGTTGGCTCTGAGCCTATGACTGTGGAGGGAAGGAGGAGGCCTGCCTCCATCAACCCCCCGCCGACAGAGCGGAAGGAAAAATGGACATGCCTGCTCCATGGCAACACAGCACAGTATCGGCTGGGCAGGAAACTAGCGGGGCAGCCAGGAGTGGGCTCCCCGAGCTGCCGCCATAGCCTTATGAGCATCCAGGATTTGCTAAATATTAAAAAAGATGACGTGCTGCATAATCCTGCACAGATAAAGGATGCAGCCGAAGTCACTAACAAAATATTCCCAGAGCCCAGGCTCGGAGCGCCTCATAATGCCTCGGAAGAGGCTGATTTGCTTGCTATGCTGTATTTTGTGGTGCTCCAAGGAAAACAGTGGAACCACCGCCATTTTTAGGAAAGCACTTGGGTGCTGCAGGAGTGCAGCAGCCCGCCTTTGATCAATTTTGATTTTGTATCAATTTTGGAAAACTGAGGTCAGAAAATCAATGACCCCCCCAGACTTTTTCACCCTCATGTCTAAAGCTTTCCTAAGGTTGGAACTTTTGATCTAGAGCCTGTGAGTGTAGGGACTTCTAGTGGTTGGTGCTATGTCTGCATTTTGACTGAGGTAAAAGTGTATAGAAAAAAGATTCAGACACATATTATACTCATTTTAAATGTTTTATTGACAATGTACTGCTTACAATAGTTTAGATAAACATGACAGTACTTTATTGATAATAGCAGTTGCATTTAAGTATGGGTATACATATCAGTGATATAATGGTGATATTTATCATGTGGTTAATAGTTTTTATTGTGGTGCCCCCTTGACAAAGTAAATAGGCTTGCCTTATGTTATTGTTGTGATGACCCTGTGACAAAGCCAATAGCCTTGCCTTATATATTGGTGTGATGCCCTTTTTCAAAGTCAATAGGCCTGCTTTATTTAAAGTGATACCCTCCTCGGTTGAATGTTCTGACTGGTATAGGTGGGGGATACTGTGACAACACACACAATTTTGAACAACCTCAGAGTATGTATCTGGAATATCAATGGCTTGACTGACAAATTGGACGATCGTGAAACACTAAGTTACCCAAGGACATTTGACTTGATATTACTTCAAGAAACCTGGGAAGAAGCAGAGATAGCCCTTGAAGGCTACATGACGCAAATCGTCCCAGCTACCAGGACCTCACCCTTTGGCCACAGCTCAGGCGGATTAATGATCTTTGCCTCAATCCTCACAGTACGATCAATGAAGGAAATAAAGATTAAAACTATAGCTCTTAACGTTATACAAGCGATTGAGATAACAATTAACACCAGAAAGCCGGACCACCGTCTGGTAATAGTTAACTCTTATATACACCCGAAGCACAGACGGAAAGGTGCAAGAGAGCTGGTCAAAGAGACAGCAAGAATTATGGATGAGGGGGAAGCTGAAAACTTAATCCTGGCAGGAGATTTTAACCTTTTTCTTTTTGGAACCGCAATGGACGATGATTTGGTACACGAACTTAATAGAGCCTGGGGAATACCAACTCAGGTACAACCACTTCCAACTAAACAAACTAATTGCTCGAACCAATTGTTAAAAGAATTAGAGCAATTAAATCTAAGGGCCCTGAATGGTCGGTACAAAGAAGACACTCCCCCCGCACCAACCTACCACTCGGCAGCAATTTCTTCCTACCTAGACTACGCATTTGTAACTCCCTTTATTTGACATAATCAAATCATTTAAGTTGGGTGTTAGTGATCAAAGTGACCATTTGCCACAAGAAATCGTTCTAAGGACAATCAGAGAGAACCCAATGGAAGTCAGGGTATGCGCTAGATCTGAATACACATCAGATTTCAAACGCATAAGATATAAACAAAATAACATCGAAGAACTGTCTTCAAACGCGAAGGAGCTTGTTCATCAGGGAAATTTGGGTGTAAACCCAATAGAGGCCTGGGAGTGGTATACAAAGACTCTGGGGACCAAATATGCAACAAAACCAAGGCAAGCGAAAAACAAAATTCCTAAGTCTCGATTAAGCAAGACAAACACGCTGGAAATAAAAAGAATTAAACGGAATATAAAGCAAATTTTAAACCAACTCCGTGTACAGCCTAAAAAAGGGCCTTTGCGAGATGTTCTACGCTGTTTAAAAACAAGCCTAAAAAAGACAACTTGGGAAATCAAAAGACAGGCGAACGACGAACTCTGGGCAAAAATAAAGTACGATTCGAAACTAAAAAACAGTGCTAAATTTTGGCAAACAATTCACAGCTTGCAACGGTCAGGCCATCAAGGAATAAACTCCTACATATCAGAGGCAGCTTGGGCTGACTACCTGCACAATCACTTTAACCAAACTGATGAAGGTATCCCCACAGCCCCGATAACACTAGAAACAGATAACAATCAGAAAGACAACGAAACAAGAAAGACGGAAAAAGGGTCCAGAAACCCCAAGGAAAATATAACGGGAAAATACGATCAAAAGAAGACTGATGGGGCACAGAACAACAGTATACTACCAAGCATTATAGAGAACAAAATCAACATAACAGCGGATCGGATAAAAACTCAAATAAAGAAGGGGAAAATGGAAGGAGCTCCAGGCCCAAATGGGATACCACCGATGATATTTAAACAGGACATCGAATTCTGGAGCAACACACTAGTACCGTTCTTTGTGGGCATACAAGAATTAGAAACCTGACCGGAATCCTGGCAAGGATCAACAATAAGCCCAATTCATAAGCAAGGAGACAGGAGCGATCCTTGTAACTATCGGTTGATCGCTCTTCTTGACATAGAAGCAAAGTATTACGCTGGCATTCTGTTGGACGAATTGACATCTTGGGCAGCGTCAAAGCACATAATTCCGGCTAATCAAACAGGGTTCTGCAAAGGACAAAGAACTACCACCAATGTTATGGCACTAACTCTGCTGATAGACGCGGCCAAAGTAGGAAAGAACTCACTGTTTCTATGCTTCATCGATTACAGTTCAGCTTTCGACCATGTGGACCGGAGCAAACTTTGGCGAAAGCTTGATAAATGGGGGATACCGCAACCCCTCTTGAAACTGTTAATCTTACTTCATACCAACACCTGGGTTAAGATTAAGCTGGGAGATGGGACGCACCTCTCCAGGCGAATCAACACCTCTAAAGGACTGAAGCAAGGGTGCGTCCTAGCCCCTACTTTGTTTAATCTTTTCCTGGCAGACCTACCAGGGGAATTGGACAGTACCAAATCGCATGCCCCATGGTTGGGGGACATCACTCTGTCCAACCTCCTTTACGCCGATGACCTGGTTTTAATAAGTCAAACTCCAATTGGCCTTCAGCAACTTCTAAACACTACCAGCACATTTTCACAGCGTAATGGATTAAAAATCAATCTAAAGAAAACAAAAACTATGGCTGTGAATTATAAGAAGGCCAGAAAAAACTGCTGGTACCTGGACGGACATAAACTGGACCACGTAGCGTGCTATAAATACCTGGGAGTCCTAGTAGACTGCAGAGGCTCGTCCAAACCGCAATTAGAGACGTTACAACGGAAAGGCACCATGAGTCGTCTCGCGATGATCCCCTTGAAGAAAATATTGCCAGACTATACGCTTGACCCGCTTTTACAAGTATTGAGAGCTCGGCTTCAACCGACGCTAACATACGGGAGCAAATCAACTCTCGGAAAAGATGCTCTTACCCTCGATAGAGTGATCAGTAAAACTTATAGATCCATCTTTCGGCTACCCAACTATGTATCTCCTGCCCAAATCCGATTGGAGTTCGGGGTTCAAAAACAGACAGTGGAAAGAAGGGGCAGCTTCATAAAATGCTGGCATAAGATTAGAAACGCAGAGCAAGGTACCTTAAATGTCCATCTCTGGATTGAGCTGCAGCGACGAGAACAGTCATACGCAAGGAAGTATCTGATGGAATCCTTAGAAGTACTTGAACTGTCTGACCTCTGGAACACCTCAGTAGATCATAGAAGTTTTAAAAAACTAGTAACAAAGGTCACAAAAATAACATCGCTATTAGAGGATAAGGAAACTCTAGCGAAAAGGGCACATGGATGGACAGTCCTAAGTGACTATAAAACATTAAAGACTTAAGCGTATATGGACCACGGATTCAAACAGAAGATCAAAGAGAAATTTTTAAAACTGCGACTCGGTATACTACCAATTCTCCCCCACCTGGTCCCATGGAAACGGAATCAGGAAGATAAAACTTGCCGTCTCTGCAGTGCAGGACCTGAAGATCTAGTCCACATAGTATGTATCTGCCCAAACTTAATGGACAAAAGGAGATCCCTACTACGCGCAATATGGAACCAGAAGGGTATTAGAACCTGTAGACATGCAGTCAAATTATGTTTTAATCCGCAGGAGACCCAATTAAACTGCAGATTTACAAAATACTTTGACGTAGTGGTGGAGAGAATTAAGGAGACACAAAACGAGGAAATTGAGTAAAAGACAAACAGCGCCTCTGAGCATAACTTATGGGCCACCGCCCTAACGAACAATAACAAAAATGCAAACTATTAACATGAATTTCATAATTTTAACTCCTGACAATTAAGTTTTTATCTTTGATATGTATCTCTTTTAAAAGCTGTGTATCTTAAATTGTAAGTTTTAATTAACTGTGCAATAAAATTATATATATAATGTATACATTTGTAAACCAGTTTGTGGTATTTAGTAGTGTGTGTGTGAAATAAATGTACATTTCCATTTCTCAAAGAAAAGGCACTGCCTGGACAATACTTTATTGAGTGTTAATATTGTGTGCCAGTGAATGGTGATTACTATCCCACACCAAATCCCCTGAATAGGTCTTGGACTGTTCTGCTTCACTACTCTGAGAAATTCAAGTACTTGGTTCCCGATAATGGAAAATTGTGGACCTATTACTTGTGCAGGCCTCTCATCATGCACAGCAAATAATCCAATTTCTTACACTTTTAAATAACAAGTCTTTCATGTGTACTATATATTTTATCACTAATATAATTTATCAAGGAGACAAGTCTAAATCATCATCTAATGAAGATCTCAAATTGCAGACTGCTGCAATATTGCAGTCTCACTTAAACAATTTATGACAGCTACTTTAAAAAGAAGACACAATAAATCACCATATAATGGGGCAGTCAAAGTGCAAGCAAAATAAATAGCCGATCTTTAAAGTTAATATCAAGAATGAATAAAATAAAGTACACTTTGAAGAAGCTCTGTCTGGAAGAGAAAGGAAATATTTTATGCATGGGCTTTGTGCAGTCACTCTGCAGTGAAGGCAGTCAGTGGATTGAGTGAGCTCATTCATTGTCCCATTAAGAATGTCGCAAGTGGGTGGAAGAAAAGGGTGAATGACAATTTAACAGACCAATGGATGAATCCCTCTGACCAATAATCCCTATTTGTATGTATATTATGTATCATTTTTTGGAAAAACAATAGTCTGGAGAGACAGCTAAAGCTATCTCAAAAGCCAAACCAAATAGACGGGTAACTGGTGGTGGTGGATGCGATTCCCATTGAAATAGGAATCATTAACCAATGTTGCCACACAGAGGAAATTAAAAACAAATAGGGCCTCATGTATGGGGAACTGGCGTGGAGCAGTGCCATAAGTATTCTTGCTGCGTTGCCCTACTCCAATGTGGAAGGGCAGGAGTGCATCCTATTTGTGAAATACGGTGCATTCCTGTCCTTTCCCTATACGCTGGGCACAATTTGCTGCCTAGCGCCAACATAGGTATCCTTGCACCACGCTCCAAGGTTGCCTCCATTGCAGGCAGGATTGATTTTGTACAGGAAGAGGCCCCTTCTTGCACAAAAAAAATCCAAAGAGGAGTGTTTCTCTTTCTATGTGTGCTGAGTTATGCAGCACACATGGAAAGAGGAAAAAACAAGGAGAAATACAAATATTTCTCCTCATCATGCCTGCTCTGGGGAGTCATAAGGTTTTGGCACTGCCCCAGGTTTACGTGATCAGTAAATCTGGGGCACCATCAAAATCCATGGGTGCTGCGTGGGAAAACCAACCGCAACGCCCATGGAACGCCTCCATAACGCAGAGTAAGGCAAGGCAGCAACTTGCGCTGCTTTTTCTTATTCCATATCTATGAGGCCATTGTGTCACCTCGTAGATATGATTGAGAGGCTTACACCACTGGAGTGACAAAATAAGCGGTGTTCCAGCAGTGCAAGCCTCTTATAAATAAGCCTGATAGCTTCTAAAGGGGAATATAGGTTCCCCAGTGAAGTGTTAGAGTTTACTTAGAATTTACAGGCATAGGTGACTGTGCGACATTCATCATTCAACAATATTTGTAATCAAAGTGTAGAATTTAAAAAACTATTGACTATCCACCACATTTCCCCTGTTGAACTCTGTCCAGTGAAGGCTTGTCCCTGTTCCCCATCTATTGGAAAATGTTAACTTCCTAAGGCCTGTTCCTAGTGAAATATTCATTTTGTACATGTACAGAAAACCTACTCCAGGAATTTATACAACTAAACACAACTGGCTCCAGAGGGGCACTCAAATGCAACATTGAGAGCTCTTGTGAGAAATCTGAGCACATCAAGTTGGGATGACATGCTCAAAAAGTGTGAGATTCAGTAAGACAAAGTAGACAGCAGGCTGTACTGCCTGGTCTCTTCCAAGGAAAAGAGAGGTAGCCTCCAGCGAATCACAAAATAGTGGATTTTTTAAGTCATCATGCAGACTGATTGAATGATATTTCTCCAGATAGTCCCTTTCAATGTACCAAGAATGGAGGGCACAGAATGAAATAGGATGTTGAGTTGGCCTGGCATTAACCAGACACTCGCTGCATGTTTCAGCCTATCTCCAAGCAGACCTGTAGCCAGAGCTGCCAATCAGCACAGCTGGTTTTGAACAGATTTTTGCATTCTGATAGGCTCTTGCATGGATAATCAGGAATTTGAAAACAACTAGCTATTCATAGCATATAAATAGGCCTTTAGCCCCATCCTTAAAGGCTTTGCTTTTCTATTCATATGTTTGCAGCTATATGTTCCCCATAATTTCTCTTCCTCTTTTTTAGTCTTCTTTCATTATTAAGAGATGCATGTAGAGGCTTTAGAAGCATATAATACTGAACGTCTTAGGAAACACACACCCTAACTTTTGGGTGATATTTCATAATATCAAGTAAAAAAATATCGACTGCACAGTATTGACTACTGACATATTTTCAAGGTAAGCATACATAGGGAAGTAAGTAGAGACATACTATTCACAACTCCACATCTACTCACTTGGCAATATGTCTAGAATTGATATTGTGGAGTTCGTGTTCGTGGAGGCCAGTATTATTTAAACTGTAATATTGTGGTAGGACAATCTTAATGCATACATCATAAGCCTCATACTTGCTATTTCATGCAGATGAAAGTACAAAAACATTAATGCAAACATTTTCATTGATCTTCAAAGAAATATCATTAGAACAAGATATTGTGAATCTAGAAAAAGTGGAAACCAAGGTCCACTTGACCATCTTCAGTACTATCATTACGAAAAAATCATTTTCGGAAAACAAAGGAAGAACTCCTTACATTTTTACTCTGTTTTTGTTTTCTGAAAAGAGTGACAATTAAGGATAGTTTCAAAGTATGTTAGGAAAAGAAATACTTTTCTTGCTAAGAAAGAACGAAAAGGTGTTGTAAGCACAAGGCTAACTCACCTGCAAATTGCCAATGTTCTGAGGTTGTGTTTTTCATGCCCCGCTGCCAGTGGACAGGAAAGGCAACACTAACGATGCTGAATTTCCTCTGTCGTTTTGAAACATTGTCTAATGTCAGGAGCTGAACCCCAGCCAGCCCTGCGTTGCTCTGCCACTCCCTGGAATGATGCCCAGTTATTCAAGGAAATGATTCATACTTCTAGCCTTGCCAGAGTTCAAGGGTATTAATATCTCAGTATTTGCAAAGATCTCATGTCTGAGGGTAGAGGGCGTTCGTATGGTTCCAGCAGTGTTTAATTTGCAGAAGAATAAGTGCCCAAAGCTCTTCCCAAAAGCCTGCAGCCGGCACCAGCGTGCCGAATACCAACGTTGCGTAGTCTTGATCCACCTCATGCCTCTTTAATCGACCACCAGACACTCCCTGTCCCTTTAACTCAAGTCCAACAGCTGAAATGCTTCAACTGAAGTGGAAGGCAGGGAGTCTCCTGTGCCGTGTAACCGAGGGAGGGGCAGACAGCTCAGTAAGGCTTCTAGCAAGGGTGCTGATGCCTGAAAGTAATGTAAATGTGCACAACTGGTCAATCTGCAAATGTTAAGGGTGCTTGGAAGCCGGTATTGGCTTTAATTTATGGAATTGCTTAAAGTTCCTGAAGACACACATTTATTCTCTTTGAGTGGTATTGCAAGGGAGTTACCAGCTGAGCTGTGAAGTATGTGCTTTTAAAGCACAGTGATTTGAAAAATTGCATTATGTATAGCTTAAGTATTACTAAAATCTACATTTTGAAAGTACTTTTTTTTCTTAAACCTTTTTGAACACTTTGTAGCAGCCGATCTTATACTGCATGCAATGCAAGTTTAAAATAATAACTTGCATGTTCACAGTGCTTTCTGTCACAGACTGGGACCTTGTAGCACAAAACATACACAATCACAATTCTCCACTGCCCCAACCAGGATTCAGTTATCTGGCTCTCTGGTGCAGTGCATTAACTCATTTTCACTTAAGCTGTGCATTATTTTATATGTAGTTGCCTGAAGGTGAACGATCAAAAAAAGTTACAGAATATTTGTTTTTTTACCTTTGACCACGCTCCCATGCTCACTCACCCTACTCCCATTGCACACAGCATCTCAGTTCCCATATGCACTTTAATGCACTTTAACCACTGGTCTACATTTCTTGATTTTGGCGATGTGTAGAGCTGAATCCACTCAGGACAGACTATGTACATGTGATGAAGCACTGTGGTAACTATGTTCCTAGGATTAATTGATCGCATCATCAGTGCAAGATTTTGCATATTCGATGCCAACATGCACTGAAGGCACTGCCAAAATGTTTAACTTTTGGTGATAATTATGGCACCCAATGGTCTCCATGAGATCGCGAGCGAGTGACTGCAGCTGGTGAGGGGAGTTTCACATTTTATACCGCTCATTTGAACCTCTGCTGACTTGTGTATGAACAACTAGCAGTGAATGTTCAAAGTATGAGAATGGAACAATTAGTCAGGTGACTCCTCATAAACAACTGCCTGTGCATGTTGCCGCTCTGTTTGCTCCACATGTACGGTAGTTTGCATGCACAGCAGAGAGGCTGGTTTGTCCTGGAGCTTGTCTCAACTCTGGGCTCTTCTATGTATTTTACCAGAATTACGCAGTCTTTTTTTTACCAGAAGCTCACCAGAGGGTGAAGGTCTGATGTTGGTGCACCACAACAACCCAAAAGCCTGCAATAGATTAAACAAAAAGGCAGTATATGCAAGCCTGTACTGTAGCAAGGTGACACCATGTAGTGCGGACACCCTGCCTAATGATATGCTCCTATTGACACTAATGAAGACACTCACTCGCACAGACTCTTTGTACGGGCGAAAGACCACGTGCGGCCTACAACCCCATTTTTTAATTGCCTCTGGCCATGCCTGGCCTGAGGGTGTACAAGGTGCATATCTGAGGCAGCTGCTACCGTGGGAGAGTGCTGGGTGGCTTACACCATCTTTTCCCAACTCGAACTTCACCTTTGAACTTGGCAAACGAAGTCTCTGAACCGGTGCCTTGGCTCTGGATTCAGTCTGAGGTTGTACCACTGATGAAGTGGGTTTTGTGGTGTCCCTCTAATGCTCAGGCCAAGGCTAGTGTCCATGCAGCTGCTCTCAATCTCCCTGGTTTGCTCTGAAGCTAGGTCACCTGAGGAGGCACTACTAGGTCTCATGTTCTCTGGTTGGTGTTCCATCGCAGTGTCTTCCTCTCCCACTTCTGGGGCCTGTCAGCCCGGGAGGTATATGTTCCGAACCTATGAAATGCTTCTGGTGACTGATTCACTACCTTTGTGGGCTGTGACCGCTGTACCCTGTACACTGAGCACTGTCCACACTCCTGGTTCAAAAGGTGTTCTAATCTTCTGCCCAGGCCTTTGGTCCTTGATGATTACTCTGTCACCTGGCACAATCTGGCATGTTGTTGCCTGCAGTTTCAGGCTCGCACGCACGTTGTTCTCTGTGTTCCGGTTTTGGCCATTCACAGGATCATAGGGTGGTGGTATCCACTCCGGATGGTTTGGGATTGTATCTCTCCTGGGGCCGTTGAGCATCAGAGACCAAGGAGGGTACTGTGTGGTGTGGGTGGTGTCCCTCGATATTCTTGTAGGAATCGTTGAAGGTTGGTTCCTTCAACTGTGGCAATTCTAAGGGTTTTGTTCAGGGTGCGCATGAGACGCTTGGCCTCTCTATATGCCGCGGCCACTGCGACGTGATGCGGCGATTTTGTATCCCTAGGTGTTCAAACAGTTCTTTGAACTCTGACCCTTGGAAGGGTGAACTGTTGTCTGTTTTGATCTCCACTTACAGGCCAAATAGTGTGAAGACCTTCTCTAGCACTGGTGTGACATTAGTGAATGCTGTCGAGTTGACTATGTCAACAATTGGGCATTTCAAGTAATTGTCCACTAGAACTTTGGTGACCCTCCCATCTGGGAAGCTCCCAAAAACTAAACTCACAGTGGACCAAGGGCTACTGCATGGCTCTTCTGTTATGATGGGTGCCGGTACTTCTTTTATCAGAGTTTTATCAGAGTTTTATCTTGGGTACTGGTGAGTTGGCACATGGGTCATTGCCACACTGTGGCATCAAGATTTGGAAACCCCACTTTCTCCAACATAAGTGAACTCATTTTTCCCTGGGCTTGTGCAGTAAATCCGAGTTAAAGATTTTCTGGGATCACTATCCGGCGACCCCGCAGTATGAGGCCATTTTGAGTGATGCTGAGTTTCTTGTACACCCCTCACATTTTGGTAAGTCTCTCATTGTCTGGACCATGCCAGTCATTGGCATCACGTAGAAAGTTCTGCCACGAACCCCTCTGTACTCTGTATGGTGTCCTTCACCATCAGCAGCACTGCATCATTCTTTATCACCACCTTGATCTCACGTAGGCTGAGTGATTTGGGGCAGGCTCCTTGGGACACCATATGGATGTACTCTTCCATCTTCCCTGTGCTGTCGTTACTTCCTTCTGTGACTTGGGGCTGTTGGCATGAGAGGAAGTCCGCCGGGTTTTTAGACCCCTTCCAATAAACCACTTCCATGTGGTAATGTTGTAGATGAATGGCCCAGCTTTCGATTCGCTGTGGTGGGTGAGGTACTATACCTCGAAAGAACAGGACAAGTGGTTGGTGATCAGTGGCCACTCAAAAGGCATTCCATAGTGGTACAAGTGGAAGTGTCCACATGTTGATTTGATGACTACGGCATCCTTTTTGATTAGAGCATACTGTGCTTTAGTCTATGCCAGTGCTTTGCTGGTGAATTCCAATGGTGCCATCTCCATAGTTCCACCGCTTGGGTGAGCGTAGCTCCTAGGCCCATGCGACTCACATTGATGAGTAGCTCAATCTAGTCTTTGGGTAGAAGTAGGCCATTGTTGTTTTGCTTGGGAGGGCTTTGTTTATCTTTTGAAATAACTTTTCCTAGTTTTGGCTCCATGTCGAGTGGACAGTGCCTTTTTCTCATTTTGGCTCCATGTCCAAGGGGCATTAACCTTGGTTAGGGCTCTCAAAGGCTCAGCGATTGTTGCGAGGTTAGCGATAAATCTGCCACAGTATGTGACAATGCCTTGGAAACTGCGTACCTCCGATGAGGTGGTTGATGCTAGGGCCTGTTCGGTGGCTTGCAATTTTCAAGTATCGACTTGCACGCTTTCCTGATTGAAGACGTATCTGAAAAATTCTATAGACGCTTGGAAGAATGAGCACTTCTTTCTGTGCTGAGTCACACCATGTTCCCAGAGGCATTTTCAGTGTGGTTTACAAGTGTTTGTGGTGGTCCTCAGCAGTTGCGGATATCGTCGCTCACATTCATGTCGCCATGGAGCTCTTGACAGTGTCTCTCATATGGCATCTTGGAACACTTCCACCGCTGAGGATATGCCGAAATGTAACATTTTGTACCTGCATAGCCCTGTTGTGTTTCGATTTAGATACCCATATATAGGCTTTCCTGAATCATGTCCTTATAGAGGAACAACTCGCTTTGCCCTTATTTAGGCATAGAATCCCAGCCCTTATTTAGGCATTAGCCATGCTAACCAAATACAGGCATGGTCACCTACGTCCGTCCATCCCACGTCACAACGAGTTCTTAGAAACCAGACCCTTAAGCCGAACGGGACTTTCCCTAGCTAGGATTATTGATTTCTCCAAGAACTCATCTATGATGCATGAACTACTATTCTTTAGGGGTTCATCCATGACTTCTTCCTCTGCCCGACTTTACGTCAATGCTATCATTCCTAATCACCTTCCAGGTATAAATATGCCTTCCCTTACCATAGCAAACCACAGCACGACTCAGCACGACTTGACTGCACGATTCGCCACGGCAAGTTCGGAAGAGACCATATCCCGGCCTGACGCACTGACCAGACGCTGTCATCCCTGCTCGCAGAGAATCCAGCTTCCAGTGTTCTGACTCCCTTCGCGGGGTGTTAGAGTTTGAGACCTGGATAGAGATTCCCACCTCGCTCATTCTAAAGGTATGGGGCCGACTAGAACCTAGAGGGACTCTTGGCATGCTAAACTTAGTTTATACCAAACTATAGAAAACAGCAGCTACTTTTACCTCGCACTACACTTAGGTTAGGTACACGAGGTTAGGACTATTTAGACGCATTAGACGAGTATTCACTTTTTAGCCTGTGTTTTTTATGTATGTATATATGAATATATGTCATAGCTAAAAGACAGTTGCAGTTGCAGTTGCAGTATTATTTCTTCTTACTGCTTACGCTGTGCGTATTATATATTGCCTTCTGTCTAATGATCGTAACAGGTCATATATCTTACACGAGAAACAAGACTGTTCAATAAACCCTTTTATTGAACTGCCCATCTATCTATTTCTGTGTAGCTCTGGAGAAACTAAGCATGCACGATTGACTGAGTGAAACTGTTATCTATTGTTTCCACGATTCTGAGATGTGTTCCAATTCTAAGGGAAACAAAGTTGCCATGTTTATGCGGTTGTCAGAAACTAATCCCTTCATGTTCATTCGAGAAGTTTCTAGTGACCTCTGAGTTAGATGGCACACAAAGTAATTAAGTTTAACATACTCGATAGGAGCATACTGACCTTAGTCCTATGCGAAAACTATTGTGTATATTATTCCAATGCGCAGAGCCTATAAGGGTAATAGGAACTACACTACTGCCCAAGGTGTGTGGGAAATTTTGTTAAGTACCTGCTTTCTTCTGAGAGGAGCCACTGGTGGTATCAGGCATTCAGAACTAGTTTTGAGAACCACTGTGATCCATTTAGATCAGCCATAATGTTGTCCATTGTGCTCGTGATGTGCTTTTCTCCTTTCATGGCCTGATTTGGGAGGGGCATGTCGATGCAGATGCAGATTTGTCCTGGCTGGTTTGCCTTTTTGGCAGTGATTCCAGTTCCTGAACCAAAAAGAGTAGAATGGTTTTATTCCATTCTCTTTTTGGTGCAGAAACTATCAGGCATTTTTCAGCCAGTATTGAATTTGAAAGCCCTAAATCACTTCGTTGTTCATCTACCATTCAAGATTGTCAAACTGCAATCCATTGTTCCTTTTGTGACCATGAGGGATTTTCTAGCATCACTGGACATGATGGATGCCTATCTACATGTGATGATTTTTCCCAAAAATGATTGTTACCATTGATTTGCTGTTGGCAGCAGACATTTTGAGTTCAGGGCCCTTCCCTTTAGTCTTACTTCAGCACCATGGGAATTCACCAAGTTCCTGGTACCTTTGGTAGGATATTGCACAGAAGATATATTAACCTTTTCCCCAACCTCGATGATTGGCAAATTTTCTCTTCTTGTTTTTCCAAGGAACTAGCAGATGTTAGGAGGTGTGCAATCTAATTCGGACTTTCAGGTTCATGTTGAATTATGTAAAGTCACATCTACATCCTACTCAGACTTTGCCATTTCTAGGGCCAGATTTTGCATGGAGAAAGGAAAGGTGTTCCTCTCGGCGCATACTGTTAATTCATCATCTAAACGATCTGTTGGCCTTGACTTCAGTGTCTGCCAGGCTGTGGTTGAGGACTCAAGGGGAGATGGCACCCATCTTGTCCACTGTGCCTTGGAGCAGGGTGCATTGTATCCTCTGATGCACCATCTCTTGGCACAATGGCTTCCTCAATATCAGATGTACGAGAGATTAATTCCTGTGATGGCGGATATCCGACTAACTCTCCAGTTAGGTTGCAACCAGACACACTGATCAGAGGAGTTGTTTTGGATCGTCAGGCCCCACAGATACCAGGAAGTTGGGCACTCCTTCAGCTTAGGGGATATAAAGCCTGGAGGTGCTCCACAGGTCCTCCAACTGGAGGGAACTGGCAGCCATTCAGAAAGCATTGCTGTTTTTCCTCCCTTTAATCCAGGGTCAGGCTATCTGTGTCAAGATGAACAATCAAGTTGGGAGGTCGTACTAGAATCAACAGGGGGGAATGGTTCCTGCTCTGTTTCTTCTGGCACAGGAGATTTATTTGTGGTCAGAGCTCAATCTCTGGTCCATGAAGGCTGTTTATCTTCCAGATAGGGAGAATTGGCCTGCAGACCAATTGAGCAGGAAGTGTCCATCATCAGTGTTCCTAAGTCTGAGCCCTGCAATTTTTCAGGAGTTGATTCTCAGGTTTGAGTTTTTATGGTTGGATCTTTTTGTGAAAGAGGAGAATGGTTGTCTGCCCCAGTTCGTTTCCATTGTACCCTCCACATTGCTGTGGGGGGATGCTCTTTTGTTCAGGTGGCTGTCTGGTCTCCTGCATTGTTTTACACCAATTCTTCTCCTTCCAGCAGGCCTGCTGAAAATCAGGTTCTACCAGGTATCAGTCATTCTGGTAGCTCCAATTTTGGTGAGGATGCCTTTGTTCTCTCATATATGCATCTGTCAGTAACACCTGTCTGGGTATTGCCCCTTCAACCCTCTCCATTGTCTGTTCCATTACTCTCACCGACGGAGCTCAGGGGTCTGTACCTGGCATCATGGTTGTTGAAAAGTTAGTTCTTCTTCAGCAGGGTTGTTCTAGGGAGGTAGCGGATCCAATTTACTTGACCAGTCATCCAGCCACACAGAAGTCTTATGCCTGGCACTGGGGCAAATACAAGAAGTGATGTATGGTCTCTTCATGGTGATCCGATGAGAATTCTTGATTTCTTACATGAAGATTTTGAGCTGGGCCTTGCTGTGTCTACCATCAGAGCCCAGTGACCTGCTGTCAAGCTGGTTAGTGGGACAGGAGTGGCTGGTCTAACTCCTTTTACTTCTAAGCTGTTGTGTAGTTTTTCTACAGCACCCTCCTATGAGGTCTCCTGTCACTCCTTGGGATTTACCGTTGGTCCTTAAGACTCTCACATTCCTGTCCTTTGAACCTTTGCAGTCACTGTACTTGAAGTTTCTCACTTAGAAGGTGGTTTTTCATGTGCCCATTTATTTAGGCAGAAGGATTTCTGAGATTCATGCATTGTTGTCAGCGGCTCCATTTCTTAGGTTTTTGGAGGATAAAGTGAATTTCCGGCCTAGTTCTGCTTTCCACCCTATGGTTGTGTCTAGATTTCACACTGATTCAGATATTGTCCTTTCTGTGTTTTTCCCTTCACCTTCCTCGGCTGAGAAGGTGGATTTGCACACTTTGGATATGCACAGATTTTGATCTATTCACCTTGACCGAACTTCTTTCTTTTGGAATGTTGATGCTTTGTTTGTCGCATTTGGATTACCCACTAAGGGATACCTGCCTTCCGCCTCTAGCATTTCTAGATGGATTAAGTTATGAGGTTGCTCAGCTTCAGGTTCCCACCCTGGTTCAGGGTGGGTCTACTTCGGGTGTGTCTACTTCTTGGGCCTTTTTTTGGTGGGGAGGGTGCTTCCTTGCAGGATGTGTGTGCTACAGCTACCTGGAGTTCTCCGCATATTTTCCTTGATCATTACTGGGTCCAGTTGGGGATCATTATTTGTCTTCTGTTTTAGAGACTTGAATTCCGTATGTTAACTTTTGTCCGGCATGTATTAAATGTTCATTTGCTTGCATCAGTGTAGTCTGTGCTCCAGCTGATATTGGTTTGTGTAATCAATCTTGATGCTTGGGCATGATCTCACATGTAAGGACTGAGTCAGGGAATACTGATGAGGAAGTAATGCCCTGTTTCTTACCAGTAACCAGTGGTCTTCCCTGACACAGTCCTGGTTCTAGCCCTCCCTCCGGAAGATTGGATTGATTATATTATGCTTTCTGTTGTGTTTTTACTATGTTTGTTATTTTGACAGGTGTTACGTTACCCCTTTTATGGGCTGGCTTGTTAAATGGAGGCTATCCTGGGGAAATTCATTTGTTGGATAGGAAATATGTTCTGCAGCTTAGCAATAACAACTCACGTGTAAGGACTGGGTCAGGTAAGACCGGTACTCGGAGTAATGAAGATTACCGATAAGTAATCGGGACATTACTCCAATGAAGAAGTCTTTGGGTAACTGTGGGAGTGAATCCCGCCAGACCTTCTTCAAGTTTAGTGTGTGGCTTTGATAAATACAAAAAGGCTGGAAAAAAACTGTAAAGAGTGAGAATCCCATGGCTAAATCTTGACATTTGGAGCTGATTGACATCAGAGAGTTCAAGTTGACAAGAAACGTTTTAAAGAAGGACTATACCACTATTGTTTTTCAAGCAATGCAAAGTGATCTCTCCTTTTGAATGTTTTGAAGTATTGAGGTGCAACAAGTGCCTGGGAGTTTCAGAGTGAACTATGTTGTATTCTGGCAATGTATGTTAATTGTTGGTTATGTTTTAATGATACAGGATCTTAGCTCCACTCCATTTCAAGTTCTATCTCACCAATTCCCCCACTTTTCCACTTAATCTGATAGACTCCTTTCTATCCTCCCATTCTTAAAAATCCCAGTGCTGACCCCAAAGACCTTATAATCTCCGTCCCATCTCCAACCTCCCCCTCCTTTCCAAAGCACTTGAAAAATGTGCCCTTCTTCAACTGGACAAACACATTGTCACCTTTAACCTACTCGACTCCTTACAATCCGGCTTCCGAAAAGGCTGCAGCACAGAAACTACCATACTAAATATTGTAGATGACATCCATCACTCTCTAGATAATGGCGAGACCTGCCTACTCATTCTCCTCGACCTCTCCGCAGCATTTGATACTGTTAACCACCCTGCCTTACTTAATGCGCTCAAAGCTCAATTTTGCCTTAATGGCCCGGTACTTAAATGGTTCTCCTCCTTCCTCCAACACAGAACACAACAAATCAAAATTTATAACTGCGTCTCTAACCCCACACCTGTCTCCCTCGGTGTCCCCCAGGGTTCTATTATCTCTCCCTCTCTCTTTAACCACTTTATGGAACCCTTACCCTCATTCTAAAACAAGCAGGAATCCACTACCATCTCTATGCTGACAACACCCAACTTTACTATAAGATCAGATCCCACTCCGATGTTCTACACCTCAACAACACCCTGTATAAAATCCAATCCTGGTTCCACACCAACCATCTCAAAATCAACCCTAAAAACGGAAATCATTCTCTTCTCTCCAAAAAACAGGACCCGCTGTATCTCACTGATAAACTCAAAAAAGTAGGCTGTGCCATATCGTTGAGAAGTACCAACGCTCTCCTTCGTGTCCCACCCCTGATAAAAAAGAAAACAACACAATCTCGCTCTTTCTCCGGATATGCCCCCAGTATCTGGAATGCCCTCCCTAAAGACCTGCACTGTAACCCCTCCAACATCAGCTTTAAAAAAGACCTCAAACTGCACTTACTCAAGAAATATTGGGATCTATAATCATTTCCTTTCCCCACTTTTTCCTACTCTCTCCCTTTCCCCTCCTTTTCCCTCCCCGCCTTCCCCTTTTCTTATCCTCTTCCTTCCATGCTCCCTCCCCTTAATTACTACCTCCCCTTCCTTTGTCTATTTTTCTCTACCACCATTCACGCCTCACCTCCCTCCACCCTCCTACCACCTATCCTCCCTCCATCTCAGGCTACTGTATATAATTCGACTACGTGTATCCATTTTATTTCTCTATTGGTTTGACATGCTAAATTGTATTATGCTACTTGTTCTTTATAATCTGACCTGTGTGATCTCTACGTTATGAACAACTGTATTATGCCTTTACTATCCTCACTCAAGTAAAGCGCTCTGATACCCCAGGGTAAAGCCAGCGCTATATAAAACCCTTAAAATAAATAAATAAATCCTTCTTGTCAGGCGTGAGTATTCTTGTACATTTCTTTATTTAAATATTTGTTTAAGGACAGAACAGTAATCACAGCTTCCATTTATAGAAATATAAATCTGGCTACTGCAGCGAGGTAAGGATAGTGATGGATTCCATTCTGCTTCTGTGTAGGTATATCAGCATTCTGACACTTGGTGAACTGTGGAATAAGAATTCATAAGGACAAGACCGCAACTATTAGTATTTACTGGCTTCACAGAGCACAGCAAAGGCAATTATCCTGTCAGTCACATTTACAACTCATGATTTAAGTCATGCATGCTACAGGGATGCAATCTGCCATGCCTCCTCCCCATTTTTTGCAGTCTGGACCACCACTTATAGAGTGGGACCAGTGGATTGATAGTGTTGAAAATTACTTGGAGGTACCAGATGGGCTGGGTTTTAAATATAATAGCAAAGAACGCAATTAGTGTGTGTTCTAGAAAAAGCATGTATATTTAAGTACTTAACAGCAGTAGTGGATCCAAACAATTGTAAATTCCACATTTGGGGGATAATTCTGAATATTTCAATGTAAGACACAAATTCTAAATTGAACAACAGAAAAGTATAAAAAGAAGTGATCAATGTTTAGCAAGACTAAGAGAATTTGCCAGCAAGTGTGACTTTTGGGAAATGACCAAACAAATGATCAGAGGCCAACTAATAGTGCTGTGTAAGAACATATAAATGCAGGAGAGATTTGGTCATGTAGAAATCCAACATTGCACGAAGCAATTTAGGAGTCAGTCTGTTGAAATAAAATAATGGAACCGATTGATTCAAGAAGACAAGGTGACATTAATGTTGTAGCGAAAAAGAAAGTCACAGCTGGGTACTTAATGCAGGGAAGACAAAAAGATAGGGGAGCAGAGAAAGGAGTGACCCTTAAAAAGAACAGTAGTCCACAAAATAGAAGCAGTTTTAATGGATGTTATAGATGTGGCAGCACGGCACATGCTGCTGACCTACAAAGATGTTTTCCTAATCAGTAAGGATTGCTGAAAGTGTAGTGGCAAAGGTTTGTAATAATGGCAATAGAGTTAGAATAGCAAGTGCCCAGGAAGAAGCAGTAGAGGGTTACGTAGTTCTGTGCATACTTAGTAGGGAAAGTGATGAGGCCAGGAAATATAGAACAAAAGATACACTTGTCGCGCATGAGCTAAAAATAGAGCTGATGGGAGAGAGATCCATGGTCTCGGGTCACAAAAATAAGACTTTGTTCTAGAAAATTTGACCTACAGAGAAATTATAGCCTACATATAATACGCCCAAAAGATACAGGGGGGGTGAAGATAGACTTATTCCAGGTTACATGTATAATAGCATAAGGGGCATTAAAGGGACGTGAGTGTCTGAGATTTACTCAAGGTAATTTTGAAGGTGCAGGATGCACATAAGAATGCCTTCCAAGACACAACTCGGATTGTCAAAGTATATAGTAATAAAAACAAGATGAACTTGAAGGCATTCCATGAAACATGGTATATGGAGAGTTTCAATAGCTGTCAGTGAGGAGGTGAAGGAGCTATTTAAGGAAATGGAGAGACTTTACCACTGAACCAGTAAAGACTTCTGAGTCTCTTTCCCCAGTTGTCATCACTATGAAGGCACCGGGCCATTTGAAACTCTTCATTGACCTTAGAGGTCTTAATCACAACACAGATATAGACAGTTTTCCACTGCTATCTATAGACTAAATGATTTTGATAATGCAAAGTTTATCATAATTTGCAATCAGTGTTCAATCAAATTCAGTTACAACCCAAGTAAGGGACGGTGTTTATAACTATAGAGGGCGTTTATGAATTCACTAGACTTCCTTTTTGGGTTAGACCCCCAGATAGCTTCATCCAGAGGCTAATGAATAGCTTGTTTCAAAAGGTGAAGAATGTCCATTTTTGCCAGGATAAATGTTCTGGTATTTGGGGCAATAGAAAGCAAGAATAATCATGTCTTGGAAAAAGCGCTGAGAATCCTGGAAGATGCTGAACTGACTTGCAGAAGGGAAAGTGCCAATTGCCACTGGAAAGGATCAAATACCTGAGGTACACCATCTCAAGTGAGGGGTCTATCAGGTTGGCCCCAACTCCACAAAGAAAATACTAAATATGCTCATAAATTGGGCTGATAGAACAATATTCGTAATTTGGGAAACACACTGTAGACAAAAGAGAGTCCATGAAAGTTTTTTTGAGAAAGGGGAGGAAGTTTAAATATGGAATGAAACAACAAGTTTGAAAAAGGGTCAAGAATAAGGTTTCAGGTGTAAACATTGTCTCATTTTGATGTGAATATATCATGTACTTTAACTGTTGATGCCAGTGCCCATGGCAAAGGGGAGGGGAGTGACCAGTAGGTTTTTCTACCAGATCACTGAATACTGCAAAAAACATTATTCAGTGATAGGTAGAAAACTAAAGTAAGGGTTTTAGTGTGTAGGAAGTATTGGCGCTTAGCAGATATGCGTATAGTATGTGTGGCTGAGCAAGTAGGTATGGTGCTATGCAGGAAGGGGAAACCCTTGTAACCCTTTAAATGTGTAGGAAAAACCCTACAGCTAATTGATGCAACGTTCTCCTGTGCACACATACAAATCGAAATGCGTAGATGCAACTTAAACACCAGAAATATATTTAGAGTTCGTTGGTAATGCTGAATATTCTTTATTCTTTTGAAAAACGCAACCAGCCTACACTTGTTTCGTCTGGGAAGAATAATCTCATGACTCTTCAGGGCTGATAAAGTAGAATTAATGAATGTAATCCCGTAACCGGTGATAATTCCAACCCGGCTGGGTATACAGTTGCAAAGTACAAAGATGAGACAGCGGAGAAAGTCTGGATTGAAATTTGTAGAAGTGGTACATATATTTCTGGTGAGTTGCATCTACGCATTTCGATTTGTATGTGTGCACAGGAGAACGTTGCATCAATTATTCAGTGATAGAACGGAAGGCTTTCACAGCAACTTAGGTTGTGCCATATTTCTGCACTTACCTGTGAGCAGAGACTTTCAAATGATGCACAGATCACTAGTCACTGGTGAAGGTAATGCACCAAGGGCTGAGAGCAATCGTTAGGTGAGATTGGCAACTTTGCTTCCAAGTTACAAAAATTCAGATGTGATGTGGAATATGTGCCTGGCGGGAATAATATTGAGAATCCGTGCCTATTAAGAATGCCATTGAGAGGAACAGATGTAGATATGAATCAGAAAGAAACTGATCCAACATAGTGCATAGTAGCAAGAATAGAGTGGTAACACATGAATAATGGTAAGGTGCAGTTGGCAGGGATATTAGTTTGCAAAAGGCAGTGAGAAGAGAGGGGGATCTAGTTCCTAGTTTACAGTTGAGGTAAATTAAAGGATGAGTTAGGCATGCATGTGCAGGACAGTTAGGGAGAAAGATTTGTTTCTCCAAACGATGATACATGTAAAGTTGCTAGCCCTGGCCCATGAAGGACATCTGAGGCATACGTTGACTAAGAGACATTTTAAGTAAAATGTTTGTTGGCTAAGATTAGTTGAGGGTGCAAGGATTGGGTATAACAGTGTAACTTGTGGAAGGAAAGTGAGAAAAGTTGAAGTTAGGTGGTGAACTAATTGGAAACTAAGATTCAGGAGAATTGGAAAATTGTGGTTGTTCATTTTATTGGACTAATGGACTACCTAATGGAGTAGGTGAAGCTTGCAGTTTTTATGATGAAGGTGCTTTTGTAGTAGTTGGAGGTTGTTTTCATGAGAAATAATAATACAGGGACAATCATTGAGACTGTTCAGAGGATATTTCACAGAGAAAGTGTGAAGTGGAGGAATTACCAGGTGTTCTACCTGTCTTCTTACAAGAGTGAACCTGGGATGCCACATAATCTCCAAGGAGGTACAAAAGAGGGTGGTGATGGACGGAGCATCAGAACCAATCAAACACTCACACCCAGTCAACAGATCTGGGTTTGATCCATCACCGTTCTATAGCCCACTCTGCCACCCCAGTTCTGACATGGCCATATGCAAATCAGTCTGACCCTGTGCCTCATGGGAACAGTCCAGCCCGAACTACCAAGCCATGCCTTCCCTGGACCGGAAACAAGCCTTCTAGGACCGGTTTCTGGCATTTCAGCCGTCTTCAGCCAGGCTTGCTTGAATCCAGTGGCAAAGTGAGCAAGGGACTCACGTCTGAGCATACCCTGCCAATTTATGGCGAATTAAGCGGTACAAAAGAGGGTGGTGATGGACGGAGCATCAGAACCAATCAAACACTCACACCCAGTCAACAGATCTGGGTTTGATCCATCACCGTTCTTTAGCCCACTCTGCCACCCCAGTTCTGACATGGCCATATGCAAATCAGTCTTGACCCTGTGCCTCATGGGAACAGTCCAGCCCGAACTGCCAAGCCAGGTCCTCCCTGGGCTGGAAACAAGCATCCTCGGACCGGTTTCGGGGTTTCACCCCTCTTCAGCCAGGATAGCTTGATTCCAGTGGCATGGAGAGCACGGGACCCACGTCTGGGCATACCCTTCCCACTCCGGGTGACAAATGCAAAAACAACAGTTGATGGACAGAATGCAGAACAATGTCATACATTCACCCCAGTACAGAGATCTGGGCCTAAATCTATCGTTTTTTTGCTCACCATGCCGTTCCAGTTTGAACCTAGCCATATGATCCGTCCATCACCATCCTCTTTTGTACCGCTTTGTTCGCCATAAGTTGGCAGGGTATGCTCAGACGTGAGTCCCTTGCTTACTTTGCCACTGGATTCAAGCAAGCCTGGCTGAAGACGGCTGAAATGAGCATACCCTGCCAACTTATGGCGAACAAAGCGGTACAAAAGAGGGTGGTGATGGACGGAGCATCAGAACCAATCAAACACTCACACCCAGTCAACAGATATGGGTTTGATCCATCACCGTTCTTTAGCCCACTCTGCCACCCCAGTTCTGACATGGCCATATTCAAATCAGTCTGACCCTGTGCCTCATGGGAACAGTCCAGCCCGAACTACCAAGCCATGCCTTCCCTGGACCGGAAACAAGCTTCCTAGGACCGGTTTCTAGCATTTCAGCCGTCTTCAGCCAGGCTTGCTTGAATCCAGTGGCAAAGTGAGCAAGGGACTCACGTCTGAGCATACCCTGCCAACTTATGGCGATCAAAGCGGTACAAAAGAGGGTGGTGATGGACGGAGCATCAGAACCAATCAAACACTCACACCCAGTCAACAGATCTGGGTTTGATCCATCACCGTTCTTTAGCCCACTCTGCCACCCCAGTTCTGACATGGCCATATGCAAATCAGTCTGACCCTGTGCCTCATGGGAACAGTCCAGCCCGAACTACCAAGCCATGCCTTCCCTGGACCGGAAACAAGCTTCCTAGGACCGGTTTCTAGCATTTCAGCCGTCTTCAGCCAGGCTTGCTTGAATCCAGTGGCAAACTGAGCAAGGGACTCACGTCTTAGCATACCCTGCCAACTTATGGCGAACAAAGCGGTACAAAAGAGGGTGGTGATGGACGGAGCATATGGCTATGTTCAAACTGGAACAGCATGGTGAGCAAAAAAACGATGGATTTAGGCCCAGATCTCTGTACTGGGGTGAATGTATGACATTGTTCTGCATTCTGTCCATCAACTGTTGTTTTTACATAATCTCCAAGGAGACAGAAACGAAAGTAAAGTCAAGGCGACCGAAGAAGAGCAATGAGGAAGAGAGACATACAGGAGGATAAAAAGAGACAACAGACTCCCTTCCATGATCCCTGAGGATGCCTCAGACCACATTAGGAGCAAGGACCCACAAAAACATGGAGGGAAGTGGAAAACAGAAGAAGGGAAGACATGCTAACCAAAACTTGAAAGAGACCTGTCAGCCTGAGCGGCTTTCCACCAAACTTTTGCCTACTCCCTTCCTGTGTCCCGAACATCTTTTTTGTTAGCTTTAGGACTCTAACCAGCACCAATGTGCTTGTGCTCACTCCTAAAACCATGGTAAAATTGGCTAGTACCTGATTGGTACATTTAATTTACTTATTGGACCCTGGTAAAGTGGTACAACATCTTACCCAGTGCCTGCAAATTAAATGCTATAACTGGGCCTGGAGCCATTTTTTTTCCATCCACTCAAGTAGCCTTTTGAAATATGTTTCAGGCCTGCAATTGCAGCCTGCATGAGGTTTTAAACTGCCAATTCGATCTGGCAAAATGCTTTTTTTCAGGCCTAAATATCCACTTTTAATACATAAAAGTCACCCCTAAGGTAGGGCCTAAACTGCCCACAGGCAAGAGTGCATTGTATTTAAAAAGTCCAACATGTACTATTACGTCTCACTTTTCTGGGTAGTAAAATGCTACTGAAATTGTTTTGCACTATTGTGAGGCCTACCTCTCCCATAGGAGAACTATTGAGTTGCTTAATTACATTTAATAAGTGTTCATTTTTGGTTGGGAACAGGTAGAAATGTCATGTTTAGTCTCAGAAGAATTGTAATTTAAAACCCTCTTTAATGATAAAGTCAGATTTTAAGTGACAATTCTGAAAATGCCACTTTTAGAAACTTAGCATTTTCCTAGCCTAACCATTTGGTGACTAAAGCCTGTGTCCTGGCTCACATGACTGTTATGAAATTGGCATTTGGCCTTTGTGTATTACTCCAAGACAGTGTGACAAAGTGGAACTAAGTGCTTGCAGAATTTGCCATCCTGTCATGATGTTTATGGTGGAGCTGTTCCCTAAACCACTTACATTTCAAATGAGCTGCCTCAGCACACTGAAAGAACTTTACACTAGCCTTTTGTCACCCCCAGACCCCTTGGAGCCTGGGCATGGATAAAGGTAATTTAGAAACATCTGTGAGGGGAAAATCCTATATGTTTCTCACACTTCAAAGTTGGCGCCATGGATAAAAATACTCTCGCACCTACTATTCAGTTCACTCCATGGCCTTCATAGGACTCCCAGAAGGACTGTTTTGTACTTCGGAGGACTGCCCTTCTGCTTGAAGCTTGACTTGTACCCTTAGAGGACTGTTCTGCCGCTTGAAGCCTGGCTTGCTGCTTGATCCCAGGACTACCAGAGTGACTACAAGGGTCAGATGGCTAACCTCCTGTTCTGAGCTACAGGAATAAAACAAGCTCCAGAGGCCTCCCTGCTGACCTGCTACACTGGACCTGCCTGTACTGCAACCGGACCTGTCTAAACCCTGCTGACCTTTTCTGGAGTGAGTTCCTGATCCCCAAGAGGTGCCGCTACTGGACCCATGGCTAGCATCAGTTGAGATCTTACTGTGGGGAAAGGAAGACATCCTGTAGTTTCGGTCTCTTGCCGACCACAAATGGGCCCATTTGTGGCAATATCTTTCCACCCACGATGACTGCAAATACAAAGCTCCGGGGAATCTGACTCTTTGCGCTACATTGACTGCCAGTGTTAACCAGCAACACGAAATCTGCGTTTTATACTACATCGATGACAACCCACAGGGTAAACAACCATTACAACGCAACTTTTACAACGCACTGCCATTACAACGAAACTGTTACAACGCAAATGCTGTGACAACGCATGCCATTACAACGCAAGTCTTTACATCGACTTGCACTAGATGGCGTGCTAACATTAAAAATAGTGTAGTTTACTATCCAAACACCTTCCCTACTGCAACGTGGACTGGAGTTAGAATAGTAAATTACCCTTTTTTAATGTTAGCACGCCATCTACTGCAAGTCGATGTAAAGACTTGCGTTGTAAAGACTTGCGTTGTCACAGCATTTGCGTTGTAAAAAATTCGTTGTAACAGCATGCGTTGTAAAAGCATGCGTTGTAACATCATACATCCGCCCACAGAGACCACCAACGGGAGCTGCAGCAATGGTGGTCTGTGATGCCTGACAGGATCTTCTCAATACAGCGACACGCAGCCTTTCTTCAGGCTACAGCGGCACCCATTTGCAACACTCTCCTCGCGGTCTCCTCCACCACGAACTGGACACTTTGTGCGAGATTTTGAGAAGGTAACTTTTTCAGCAAGACTAACCTGATCCCTGTATTCAACTCCAGCACCATCGTGGTCAGCCTGAACTTGAAAATTTCCCCCAGTCTAGCACAACCAGATGACTGCAAGTAGATCTTTGTGCTTTTAGGTACTTACCCACCTAAAACGTTTACATTGAAAATCTATGGTCCTACTGATTGGATTTATGTTGTTTTAGTCTCATTTTATGTATTAAAATTTGGTGGTGTTTCCACTTTATTGCTGTTTGTGTGCTGTAGAAATATTTTAAATGTTGTCGCTAAGTTAATCCGAACTGCTTTTGTGTGAAGCTACCAGAGTGTTAAACACAAGTTAATTTAGTGACTTTTATGGTTCACCATGAGAGGGATTGTGGATATTGCTTAGTGAGGATCTTCACCTCCACCAAAAACCCAATTTCTAACATGACCGAAGCAGACAGGCTGATTTGTGAGGAAGATTGAAACAGGTCCTAATCTTAGAGGTTGACAGGAGATGTGCACTTAAAGCCACGTGCCTCTCAGTCCAGAGTGGACCAGCTCCTATGACATTCCTGGAGGAACATAGCTCATGAAGGTGTTGGTGACCAGGTGCGAGGGTGGAAACTCGGGGAGGGTAGTGAGACCTATTTTAGAAAGAGACTGAACAAACGAGTAACCCTCAGGCAATTTAAAACAAGAAGTAGTAATTCATTGAAGGAAAGAAAGACTTACCTATCAAAAGGAGAACATGAAAATATTATGAGCACAAACATGAGCAGAAAAGTATTGTGAACAGAACAAGTATAATAAACATAGGGCTATATTTTCAAGAACGGCGATAACATTATCGCCATTTTAGCGGCAGGAAACTGCCGCTAAAGCGGCGATAAGGGGCTTGATAATATGCCCTAGAGAATTCCACTAGATGCCCAGGTTCAGGTGTGAAGGACATCAACCTGGGCTTCTAGGGGAATTCTCTAGGGCATATTAGCAAGCCCATTATCGCTTCTTTAGCGGCAGTTTCCTGCCACTAAAACAGCGATAATGTTATCGCCGTTCTTGATAATATGGCCCATAAGAAGGTGAAACGATTAGCAAAAAGGTGAGGAGATTAAAAAGGATAAGACCTATGTATTTGTGACTTGGCCCTTCCATCAGGACACAAAAGAGATCAGGGAAAACCCAAATGATAAAAGAAAGGAAAAAACTAAACTGTTTTAAATTAGATTTAAAAAAAAAAAAGAAAACACTTGATGCATGGTCTTTTGTTTCCTCTTAGGGCAGGAGCACACTGAGTCCAGACCTCAAGAAGATAAGAAGAAACATTGGAAGACCAGTTTGTTCAAGAGAATTGCACGAAACCCTGAAGTAGTACCTAAGAGACATTAGCACTTGAACTGTTTTCATTCATGACTTTGGAACTAATATTTTCCCAATAAATATACAAGCTTCTCGAGCATAACAAGTAGTTTCTGGTATGCTCAGCCGAAAGCTTAACAGAGCTGACCTGGGCCGTATTATACAGTGCCCCGGGGGCCCAACGGACTCTTGAGCGGCCCTTCTGTAATACCGATGGTGCAGGCGCTCGTAAACTGCCAGTGCTATCTTCAGTGGGTGTTCCTTCATTTGCATGGGGATGTTCCCATGCAAATGAGGGAAATCCGTTTGCTTCTGTGCCTGCGCCATATTACGGATGCGAGTGCAGAGGCAAAGAAGCTATCAGGAGGTGCACTGACAGTGCGCCATCTAAAAGGTGTTGCCCTATCAGTGCACCCCCCTGATGACAGCCCTCTGTGGGGGCAAAGGGGGTCCTATGGACCCCTCAGATATCCTCTTGCAGGTGGGTGCAGTCACTCACTGTACCCGACTGCAAGGGGAACTCTAATCCCCCTTCAAAGTAAAAACACAGAGCGGCTTTAAAGAAACTGCTCAGTTTTTCATCTGAATGCGCTGCCCTCAGGGCAGCGCAAGTTCACGGCTGCCCTGGGTTCTGCGCATTCATCATAATATGTTGCATTTTTATTGTTTGCACCGGGTGCACGTTTTAAAAGGTGCACCCGGCGCAAACAATGAAAATGAGCCTTTTGTGTAATACGGCCCCAGAAGTTTACCTCTGGTGAAGGGGCTGAGGGTTTTTTTTCAATACATTTTGAAAGACAACTCAGGTTTGTAATTTGCCTCCTGAACGATGGCTCCATTACTTCCCTCTAATCTGAGTGGGGGAAACTCAGACCTCATTTGAGCCTGCTAATATCGCAGGTACTCCACCTTGTGCCAATGAAAAAAAGGTTATATAGAAAGGGAGTCGATGAAGAAATGTAAAGACTAGGGTTTAGGCAAAAGTAGGATGGTTTTCAGGATAGTCCTAGAAGCCTTTTGTTAACTCAAATACGCTGCAGTTTGGAGGCTCAAACTCCATGAAACCACCAAAGAAGAAATAATTAACAAAATCTATCTGGAGTACATTTCATTCCTATACCTATGAAAACCCATCAGAGGCTAAGACATCTCACGATAAATCAAGCTATTGAAATCGCAATCACTTTTTTCAGAGCTCAACTGAGTAAAGGGAACCCAGGGCAAGCATAAATGTTAAGAGGGCCTTGTCAGCTAACAAACTATTGATTTAGAATAGTCCATTGATCATGATTACCTAGTCCACCACAAGAGGCAGCAAATTCTCCAGGGCCCCAATGTTTCGATTGTGGGTAATGGGCCACATTGCACAGTTCTGTTAGAAAAACAAAGGGAAAGCGGAACCCTTGGAAGTTGGATGGGCCTGCAGGTTTCTGAATTATACCGTAGAAACTGGGAATAGCTTTTATTTTTTAGGTTGAGCATTTGAGACCTCTTGTATATACTTTAGTATATACTTATTATATACTTTTGTACTTTGTGGGTCTGGAGATCAGCCCTAGGACTGGTCTGCTTCCGCTTAGGGAATTGTTTTCTGTTCAACTGCCTCTATTTAACTGTCTTGATAAGAAAGCAACCAGCAGAGGTCAGTAAAATACCAGAATTGCTTTCTGCTGAGGGACTTTCTTTTTTTAATTTTTCTGGCAACTGCCTCCATTTAACTTTCTTGTTAGAAAACGACCAGCAGAGGTCAGTAAAATACCAGAATCAATTTAGCGTTCTCTAGATTCCAGTCTATTGAAATTGTCTTCCACAATCACCCATAGACAATAATATTTTTTTCAAATCTTGTATTTTCAGTGATATGACCACCGAAGGCCCTGATTTTATATTAAAGACAGAGCTTTGGACTATACCATTTCCCGCTGAAAGGCAATATTTCTCTCCATGTGTTCCCATACCTGGTGTCTCAAGCAGTTTGGTGCTTACTTTCACTCCATGTTAAAGAATAGTAGATGCTTCCGCACCCAGGCTAATGTGCTGCATAGCTAAATACATATAAGGTCCCAAAGGTGAGACCGATTGCACTGCAATTGCTTGTCTGTATAAGTTAATGATCAGGTATTCACCCCTATACTGGATTCTGTGTGTAAACAATGGATCGTGAAGGTATCTCAGTCCTCCCTCATCAAATCAACTATCACAAAAGGATGGTATTAAGATGTGTTCACCGGGATCAAAAAGAATATCCAATGAGTCATTAATCTGTAGAAGGTCCCCAGGGATTGAGAATAGATTTTGAAGTAGGAGTTATCACAAATTACCCTGAAGAGCTAATTTGAGCACAGACAGACCTCACTTCAATATGAATTAATATGAAATAAAGTATGAAAGAGAAAGGATAACTGGCTTAAAAAGATCCCTTGGCTCATGATGAGTTTAGTTTTAAAAAGTAAGAAGGCTAGAAAAAAGAAAGGGAATGTACGAATTGCATTACACTCTCAAGAATCTTTTAAATACAAATTACTGAAGTTTCAAAACTGAAATCAAAGGATCTAAAGTTTAACAATGAGCAGTTTGGGTTATGTTGTGTTGTAGTTATCGCGTCGCGTTGCGTTAATGATTTTAGGGTTGGGAGTCGCGGAACAGGAAATGAAGGAGGGCGAGTGGTGGCCTAAATAAAATAAAAAAACACAATGAGCAGTACTCAAGACAATACACAGATGTAGAGCACATGCTCCGTATGACAATATAAGCACAAGGCAGTGTCAACAGTATAACAAAAAATGTGCTACTCAATCGAGATGTTAATGTTACTCTGGTAATATTCGTCATATAATGCCATCTATCAGAAATTTTGTTATGTAACTGGCCTCCTGATTGTGACTTCCTTAATGCTAAGTAGAAAGAGACCTGGCTAACATCAACTTCAGTGTCCCTCAAGGTCTCCCCAGGAATAGATAGCATCATGGATAGCATCCTGTAGCCAATGACCAAAGATGGAGAAGGACGTCGACCTCAAGGAAATTGCCACCCTGCGCTTGGGTAGAAGGAGCACTAAAGCAGTGAGGTGCCTGACACCGGCAGGCGCATCCTTGACATATCCAGAGTTGATGACTGAATTGATGGTGGCAAATTCAGATGACCAGAAGCTAGCAATAGCAGGGCATCTCCATACCATGTGCATAAACGTCTGCCTCCTTAGTGGCACAGGGCACAACGCTCGGGCTGATAACTAGGCCCATTAAATGTAAGGAAACAAATGTGTGGTACATTCTGTATAGAAACCTGATATGTATTTGACGACACCTATAGTTTGGAATCAGTGCTCCTGTCTGGGTGCCAAAGTAGCTCAATTATTCCATAGTATGAGAAGGCTCTAAGTCATCAGTCCAGAGGGACCTCGCCTTAGGTGTGCAAATGGGTGCTTTGGGTTGCATGGTGGTGTTCAGTAGTGAGATGATCTGTGGGAGAAAGTTGTGTGAATCAATACCTCACTGGAGTGCAGTATTGTAGGGGCAGTTGGGAAAGTGCAATGCATCTCTTTGCAAGTTGAGCTGATATGATGAAACAAGAAAATGTAATGGGGTGAGTAAAGGGGGCCATCCATAATTGAATGGAGGGGCAGAGACCGGCCGGATATAAGTCCCTGGTCACGATCAGACCCATATGAGTGAGTTTAAGACAGACATATTTATTATTAGTAAGAGGCTGTGCTGGACTGAGCCTAATAGGTATCCCATTAGCATATAGGCTGTTAAATTTTCTTCTGTGTTGGAGACAACCTCAGACCCAGGTGGTGCAATCCACTGTGTTAATTTCATCCCTGTTATGTCATTTTAATTTAATATGTGTACAAATCACCCCGGGAGGTGTATCTCAGCGCAAGTACCAAGATAACAGGTGGTGAGTACTACTTTTAGAGTAGGCTAGTATTGAACAATGTTTTGAATTGGAGGTGGTCCTCACAAATTTGTATTTGAAGAGGCAACTTATTCCAATTGAAAGGGGCAAGGAAAGAAAATGACCTGCCTCCTCACTGGGACGTTCTGGACCTAGGGACCATGAGCAGCGCTTTGTTGCAAGAGTTTAAGAGTTTGGGGGGTTGCGAGTGAGCTTTGAAGGTAGATAAGTGGGCCCGTCACCAAATAGAGCTTTGTGAGTCAAACAGCAGATCTTAAAGATAATTCTGTTTCTCACTGGTACCCAATGTAAAGCATGTTGGAGAGGGAAGGACGCCGTTCCGGAGATTACAAATGAGCCGTGCTGCGCTGTTCTGTACCACCTGAAGTTTAGATAGCAACGTCTCGTTGGCAGAGGCCAGGAGTGCATTACCATAGTCCAGATGGCTGATAACCAATGCCTGAACTAAAGTTTTCCTTGCTGTGAGTGGTAGTACAGGAAAGGCTCTTCCCAGCAGACGCATCATTTGGAAGCATGAGCCTGCGGTGGCCAAAACTTGTTCTTTGATGGTAAGAGATTGATCTATCCGGAAGTTGTTACTACTAGTTTGGGTGAGGGGGGCATGCCAACTTCTGGGGGCCACCAATTAGGTGTCCAGAGTTGTTGGACCTTCTCAACAGCATAATCTCATCCAGGTAGGGATTGCATTCATCCCAGCAGAAAAAGATACTTTAGATCTAACCAGATTTTTGTCTAGGAAGATTAATAGCTGGGTACCTTCTGCATACAATATAATATCAAAGCTGAAGGCTCTGACAATTTTGGCGAGGGTAGCAACATAAATGTTGATAAATGTAGGGCTGAGGCAGGAGCCCTGTGATACCCCTCTGTCCCATGTTATTGAATGAGTCCTATAGGGACCATTTAGGTCCTATTAGAGAGAAAATCAGCCAGCCATTGTAAAGCAGTTCCATGGATACCAATCTCTTGCAGCCTACCAAGTAACCTGGAAAGGGATATAGTATCAAATGCTGCAGACAAGTCCAGCAGCACCAGTAGTGACCGCCACCAAGGTAGTCTCTGTGCTGTTTGATGGTCTAATACTGAACTGAGATGAGTCTAAACTTCTATTGGCCTCTTGGTATTCTATAAGTTGTTTGTTTATGTCTTTCTCTAATAGCTTCACCAATAACGGGAGAAAAGTGATAAGTCCGTAGTTGGCAAACTTGGTCGGTGCCAAATTGACTTTTTTTTAAAACAGGTCTGATCTGAGTCGTCTTCCAGTCCAATGGAATTTTACCTATATTGATAGATACATTAAATAGGGAACAGATTGAGGAGGCAAGCTCATATGAGAGGTCTGCCATGATTCTGGAAGGACAGACATCTAAGGGAGAGCCTGACGTAGCTGAGACAAGAAGTTTCTGTATTGTCCCTGGTGAAGAATCTTCAAATTTACTTAGGCTAGTAGCACAGTTAGGGGGAAATGCACAAAAACCGAGCTCGTCAGAGGCCTGGTCAGGTGGACTGGAGAAATTCTGGTAAATTACATTGATTTTGTCTTCAAAGTGGTTAGCTAAGGTGTCACAGAGTGTTTGAGAAACAGTTAGTTCTAGGAACCATCCATCCGGATTTATGAGAGTATTAAGCACTTTAAATAGGGCTTTGGAGGAATTTTTAGACTCTGTGATTTGGTTTACTGTTAGAAATGGGGGTCTCTAGTTGGCAGAGGTAGGTACCTTTGTCCAAATAGGGACCCTTGCTTCTAGTCAGGGTAAGGGGGATACACTTCTAAAATAACCCCTGCTCACCCCCTTGGTAGCTTGGCACGAGCAGACAGGCTTATCTCAGAGGCAGTGTGTAAAGCATTTGTGAACACATACAGTAATACAGTGAAAACACTACAAATGGACACCACACCAGTTTAGAAACATAAGTATTCTTTATTTAAACCAAATAAGACCAAAACCACAAAAATCCACAATACAGTAATGACAATATGACTTTCAAATGGTAGAAATAGTTCAGTTCAAAGCAAATTGCAGATGCAACACTGTTCACACAAAGTATCCTGGATTGGTTGCGCACACAAACAGAGGTTCGCAGGGTAGGTGATGCGTCGGTTCCTTGACCCAAGGGAGGTGATGCGTCCTTTCTGTTACTGCTGCATAGGGGAGGTGATGCGTCCGTTCCTTAACGGAGAGGAGGTGATGCGTTGGTTTCTAATTGCGTGGGGAGGTGATGCATTAGTTTCTTATGCGTCCACCAATGATGCAACAGAATTTGAAGCCTCGATGCGATGATCCATGACAATGCGTGGGTTTTCGAAGCAGCACCGCAGGCCATGCATTGGAATCGGTGCGGTGATCCTGGACCTTGGAGATTGGTGCACTCAATGCAGCGTGCAGCGATTTCTCAAGCCGCGGGCAGGCACTGCAACGATTTCTTTGGCGATGCGACAGAAACAAGTGCGGATGCGTCGTATTTCTCGAAGTTGTGTTACTTTTCCCGGCTCCCAGCAGCAAACAGCCTCCAGAGGACCAAAACAACAGCAGGCCTCTTATAGCAGGCCAGTCCTCCCAGCAAGGAAGTTCAGGGGAGCTGGTGGTGAAGTCTTTGTGTCCCTAAGACTTCAGAACAGGAGGCAAGCTCAATTTCAAGCACTTGGAGATCTTCCTCGAGCAGGGGACACAGCAAACAGCAAAGTCCTTTCTCCTTTCCTTGGCAGCAAGTAGCCACTGCAGGCCAACCCAAACAGCAAACAACACCAGGGCAGTGTTCCTCCTCAGCTTCTCCGGCTCTGGCAAGGGTTCCTCTTGATTCCCAGAACTGATCTAAAAGTCTGGGTTCTGGGCCCCTCTTTTTATGCAGTAAATATCTTTGTTCTCTCCTGGCCCAGGGCCCTCTGCCCAGTCAAAACCAGTTCTGGGGGGCACTTTGCAAGTGCACAACAACCTCCTTTGTCAATGTGAGCCCTGGCTCCAGACACACCACAGGGGGACGCAGCCATCATTGTGGAAGGCAGGCACAGGCTGATTCAGGTGCAGGTGCTACTCCTCCCACCACTCCAAATGCAGACCAGGTCTATTCAGCGTAGGGCTGACTCAGTCAGTCAAAAGTCTTTATTCGGTTTAAGTGCAAACCATAAAAGCATACTACAATAAATAGATTAAAAATACAAGTTTCAGTATAAATAATCACTACAGCTAAAAAACACATTGACACAAATTGATTAAACAGGGCAACGTATCCAATTTAAGACATTAAAAATAAGGGTACAGTTCATTTCCTCAAGGTACGAATTTCCGCAGATAGAAAATTCACAATATTAAAAGTTTCCCAGACATTATTTAACATCTGGAGGTATAGAAAGGCAGGTCTCACCTGAACAAAGCCTTTGTTTCTTAATATAGGGAATAAGAAGCGTTTCCTAATATCAATAAAGTGCTCACAGAAGAAGAAAAAATGAGTCATATCCTGTAGGGAGAAATTATCACAGGAACAGGGGCCAAGATCCGCAGCCTTTTTCCAGCCTTTCTTATCTCCAAACAGGAGATGTAATTGATTTAATCTAAATCTAGTCAGGAGGAAACGGTGATTTGCATTTGTGACAAACCCTAAGTATGGTTCCATGGACGGTGTTGTTTTACAGAGCTGGTGTGCCCTAACGGTGCCCTTAACCAGCTCGTTCCCTTCCCTATCCATGGTAGATATGTGCATAAATGTTTCTTTACACCATTTGATGTCACCTTTTACCAGGGCCTCTGGAGACTGATATAATTCAGGTCTGCCTAGCTTAATAGCCAGGTTCTGAATATATTTCAGCCAGGGTATACGCAACCCATAATCTAGCAATATACAGTCATTCAGAATTATGTGGTTCAGCTGTAGATCCGGGTTAAGCCAAATGCTAATCCATTTCAATAATGGGGCCAGGGCGATACTATCTTCTAAAAAACCAATTCCAAGTTCCTGATGTACATTATAGTTAGCAGTTGAGATCGGGACCGAAAGGAGGTTTTTTAAGAACCTATCCTCCACAATCTGGAGGCTTTTAGCATTTTTGATGCCCCAGATCTCAGCTCCATACAATGCCAAGGAAAGACACTTGGCTTGATAAACTTGGATAAGGGCCCTCATTGGTCTAGCACCTAGCTTTCTTGCAAAACCCAGAACACCAACAGTTGCTTTTGAAAAAACAATCTTTTTTGCTAATATTTGGGTTACCCAAGAACCTTGGTCGTCAAAAAGAACGCCCAAATAAGGGAATGATGATACCTTGGATAATCGGTGACCCCCACATTTAAAGGTTTTAGATTTAGCGGATTTAGGGCCGATGACCATAACATGCGATTTAGCAAAATTGACAGATAAATCCAAGGCCTTCATAAAACCAGCAAATGAATCAAGCAGTAACTGGAGGCCCACTCCCGTTCTTGCGACTAGGGCGGCATCATCAGCATATAAAAGTGCAGGGATTAGACATTTCCCTGCACGAGGGATATCATTACATGAGGCGGTTAGGGTATTGTCTAGTTCATTTATGTACAGTGTAAATAGAAGAGGTGCCAAAATGCACCCTTGCCTAACCCCATTTAATATGGGTATGTCTTTTGTACAGTTACCCCTTTGGTCATAGCGAACTGTTGCCGATAACTCTCTATGTAAATCCGCTAAGAAGTATACGATGTCTTTGTCTACTCCATGGGCTAGGCGCAGGGACCATAGTTTTGACCTATTTACACGGTCAAAAGCCGATGACAAATCCATGAAGGCTACCAATAAGGTTCCCTTCTTGGCCACCGTGTATTTGCCAATTAATAGTTGTAAATTAAGACATTGATCTATGGTACCCATCCCTTTTCTAAATCCGTACTGGATCTTAGAGAGTGTTCCTGTTTCCTCTAGCCAACCGTTCAGTTGGGCAAGGACAACCCTCCCCAGTACTTTCACGGAGGAATCTATAAGGGAGATTGGACGGTAACAGCTCGGATCGCCTCTATCACCCTTTTTAAAAATGGGGATTATGACAGATTTCGCCCAAGTCGACGGTAGGCCCAGTTGACATGCGTTTATGAAAACATTAAATAAAATTTTTGACCAGGATTTTATATCTGATTTAAAAAGATCTGCTGGGACTCCATCAGGTCCCGGCGCCTTATTACTAGTCATTTGCATGATAGCATTTGTGACCTCTAGTTCTGTGAAGGACAGGGTATAACTCTCCAAGTTAAGTGAGGATGTCACCCTCGGGCCATCTCCATCATACACCTGTTTGAAATGGCTAAACCACTTATCTTCTTGAATACCGCAATCAAGCTCATTATTGCTTTTGCCATTAAAAAAGGGCTTGTTTACGATCGACCAAAATTTGGCACTGTTTTTGATAACATCGATGGATAAAAGTTCATTCCATGCCTCTTCCCTAATTTAATTTTTGCGCTTATTTTGAGCCGTTTTATAGGCTTTCCTGCATATAGCAATTTCTGTTCTGTCTGGTGGGACAGCTTTCAGAGCTCTCATTAGCTTCCGTTGGGCTGATGAGCAGCTGTGATCAAACCATTTCTCCCCATTCGTGGGTTTGGCCTTACATACTTTTTTGAGATCAGTATTTACCTGAGAGCAAATTTTACCATAAGCTGTCAGGACTGCTTCACCAAAGATCCAATCCTGCAGACACAAATGCATTTCTTCCCCAACCGTACCCCACAAATTTTCATTAAAATCCTTTGGAACCACCTGACACCATTTCAGGCGACGAGTTTGGTCAGTTGGCCTTATGTCCAGAGTACTGACTGTAGGATTATCAGATTCTCTTTTCCTAAGGTCATCAGTCAGAATTATCTGGACAGAATTGTGATCACTGTAAATAGACCAATTTACCTTATATTGACTTACATTATCTACTAAGTTAGTGCTGACAAAAATGTAATCAATGGTGGAGCCTAAACCATTTCCTTTGTAGGTTGGGATATCATTTATATGGTCAACGGGATGAACCAAGGCATTTCCAGCAAGAAGCTCATCGAGAAACATACCCTGCGGTGTGTGTTCAAAATGCGTATTTCCTTGATTTGGTGGACCTAAGCTGTCCCATACAAAACAGTTTTTAAAACAGCAATGGACGTTAAAATCACCAAGCACTATGACCGAATACGGATTCTTATTAGTTTCATTATACATTTGCAAAAAATCATAGAGACTGACTAAGTGTTCATTTGGGGTGCTCTTGGTAAACGAATTATAAAAATTTACATTAAGCCAGTTCCCATTCGAGTTAGATTGAATTTCCACTGCTAGACAATACGGCGAGCCTGACTCCACTTTACTATATTTACCCTCCAGTGTCAGTGAAATGAGAGTGAGAAGACCGCCTTTTGCCCTCCCCCTGCATGAAACCGCCGCAGGTGACCAAAAAGCGGAAAACCCATCTAACAAGAAGGTACATTCAGTGTCCCAAGTTTCTTGTAGCCCAATGATTTCGTGGCCTGATAAACATTCCCTCCATGTGGGATCATGTGCTTTGGTGTTAAGGCCGGCTATATTCCAGCTAAGGACACTTGTGCCTAAAGGCTGCCGAGATGCAGCAGCTATGTTATCCCCATTTTCAACAATGACATTCCTTGCTACAGTCATAACATTTGGAACACCCTCTACTCTCGTACTTAACTCAGTTCCACTTGAACCCTGGACCTCTTCCAAAATAGAGATTAAGCCTTCCCTAGCAGATCTGGGAGTAACCCAATCATGATGAAGTCAGTCATTAGAATCTAAATCACTCAGAACTTGAAAGTGATTAGAGATGACAAGACCGTGAGAATGCTGTCCTTCAGGGTAACAAACTCTGCCCTCCAGCGGATCACTAATGGGTAGGTTAATCTGTTGCCTATAAAAATAGCCCAGTGATCGGAGGGTAATACCCTGTTCAGTGTGTGGAAGCAAGGTAGCTTGTAATAAGGTATTATTAACTAGGGAAGGATTACTAAAATTTATTATAACACAGTCCCCCTTTATGTTCTTACGAGAATGCCCTACCCAAGAGACTCTTCTGGTTGTTAGTATCTGATGAGCTAAATGCACAGGAAAACCACAATGCTTATTTAACCACGAAACTGATTTGTTTTTGAGAGAATCATGGGATTCTGTATTAATTTTTTGGGCACCATCCTTCAAAGGGGGTACATTTGTTAACACTACAGCAAAAGGTGCACAATCGGGGGGTAAGTCTGGTTTCGCTCCCCCTGTATGCAAATTTCCATGTACCTTGTTGCTCCTTGAACAGCTATCTGAAGGTAAAATATGATTCTCATTGATCGTGGGTACAACAACCAGGGGTTCAGTAGAGTTTGGAGTTACCTTTGAGGGTTTAGAAAGATCAGCAGTTCCACATATACCCCCAGCTACACTACACGGTTGCCCGGAGGAATTGTTACTAAGGGCCAAGAGATTACGTAGGCCTTCAATCTCTGCCGATAGTTCGCCAATCTTGGTTACTAGGGGTTCGACTATTTTTAAAATTTTCGCCTCAAAAAGACCTATCAAGGAATCTAATTGGTTAGAATCTAACTTAATTGTAGGGTTATTAGGAGTGGCTAAGTCCGTGGTGACTCTGTTTAAGGATGCCGAACCCATTTTTTTTATGGATGTTTCGCTGACCTCCCTGTTTCAGTTGAGTGCGCTTACGGGATCTCAGCACTCTCTGAGTAGACAGGTCCAGGGATTCCTCTGGGGCCTCATTTACATCAATTACTGGGTCCCTATTTATTTCTGGTGATTCTTGAACACTAAGAACTTGATCGGCCAGGGTTGCCGAATCATGGTACTCATTAGGGCTGTTCACACCATGGGATGGAGGGGAAGATATAGTGAATGTATCATCTGAAGGAGGGCATGTGGTCGATAAATTGGACCCCTGACCTAAAGATTTATGCCTATCACTATTGATTTTAGTGACTACTTTAACTAAGTAGTTGTCTAAAGTTGAGGTAGTGGAGGATTTACTACTCACTGTAGATTTAGCCATGGTAGACATACCCCTGGGAATTCCTAAAATTTAAATTAAACAGTAATACAATATATTAGCACCAACACATATAGTGACACCAAATGACCAAAATGAATGGATTAAAAACCAGTACAACTAAATCTATAGTCCAAACAATAGGCGGGTCACCCAAACCCGGTGATAACGTATACTAGTCTTACAGGTTAGTGACGTGGCCCGTCCCGGCCTCACTCGGTCCTCTGAGGGCCACAGAGGGCCCGCCCTTTGCCCGGGCTTAGCCCGGCGTCGCCCGCGCGCGTCCCGCGACGCGGGGGAAGTCTCGGACTTTTGAGCGCCTCCGGGCGCGAAAGGAACCGGAACCGGAAGGTGGGCGCAAAGCAACCCGGGAGCTGTAGTCTCCCCCTGTCGCGGGCGCGATAGAACCAAGCGCCGACAGGGGAGACCCACAGCGTCAGCAGCCCAGGAGCAGCAGAAGGCCAGGATACACCTCACAAGACCGCAGGCAAGTGGACCAAGTTCCAGCCGTCACCCCCGCTCCACTGAGGGAGTCTCGGACTTTTGAGCGCCTCCGGGCGCGAAAGGAACCGGAACCGGAAGGTGGGCGCAAAGCAACCCGGGAGCTGTAGTCTCCCCCTGTCGCGGGCGCGATAGAACCAAGCGCCGACAGGGGAGACCCACAGCGTCAGCAGCCCAAGAGCAGCAGAAGGCCAGGATACACCTCACAAGACCGCAGGTAAGTGGACCAAGTTCCAGCCGTCACCCCCGCTCCACTGAGGGAGTCTCGGACTTTTGAGCGCCTCCGGGCGCGAAAGGAACCGGAACCGGAAGGTGGGCGCAAAGCAACCCGGGAGCTGTAGTCTCCCCCTGTCGCAGGCGCGATAGAACCAAGCGCCGACAGGGGAGACCCACAGCGTCAGCAGCCCAGGAGCAGCAGAAGGCCAGGATACACCTCACAAGACCGCAGGTAAGTGGACCAAGTTCCAGCCGTCATCCCCGCTCCACTGAGGGAGTCTCGGACTTTTGAGCGCCTCCGGGCGCGAAAGGAACCGGAACCGGAAGGTGGGCGCAAAGCAACCCGGGAGCTGTAGTCTCCCCCTGTCACGGGCGCGATAGAACCAAGCGCCGACAGGGGAGACCCACAGCGTCAGCAGCCCAGGAGCAGCAGAAGGCCAGGATACACCTCACAAGACCGCAGGTAAGTGGACCAAGTTCCAGCCGTCACCCTCTGACTCATTTAGACTCTCCGGAGCCAAGGCACATCCCCAGCCCCTGTCACTCCAAAGCCATACAGTCAATACACCTCCTATCAGAGGCACACTGGATGGCTAAGCAAGAAAATACCAACTTTCTAAAATTGGTGTTTTCAAACACAGAATGTAAAAATCACCCTCACTAAAAGATGCATTATAACATTCTGAGTTCAGGCATACTAAACTTTATTTTCCTATCTGGTTCCCAGGGGCAGTTATGCTTATAAGATGTTATAAGCAATTTCGAAACAACAAGAAAAGGTACTAAGTCAAAGCAACAGAAGCTAGTAGGAAGCTATAAACAAAGTGAAAGGACCTCTCAAATGAATACATCAATGTGTCAGAGGCAAAGAGTCCATCAGCCCACCCTTATTGGCGGAGCATCGTCATTTGAGACTCTACGGGGTCAAAAGTCTGGGCCGACAATGTCGAACCAGCCGGCTCTACTGAGTGCCCGACCAAATGATCCCCGGTAGTGAAAACTCCTGACACAATGCGTAGACTCAAGAGAAAAGGTGCAGTGCTAAAAAAGTGATGGTGTACTAAAAAGGACTACGTGGGCAAAAATATTCTTTAATAGAGATTGACCAGGTGTCATGTCTAAAAAAGACCAAATAGTCTTGAAAAAATAGACTATAACACAATTTGGTCTCCAAGGGTCGACATGTTTCAGCCGAGGTGGTCACCTGACCCGGCTTTCTTCAGGACCTATATCAGTGAAACTCAAACTACTGCAAAAAGTGATATGTCAAAATGAGACAATGTGAAAAACAGGAAAACATAAGGTTTGTGGCAACAGCCACCCTACCGGGCAAGTAATTTTATGCTCGGATATAGGAACTTGGTCCTCTTTCCCAACTTTCTGTGGGAGGACAGCCTCACCTCACCCGGCTAACTGCTCGGAGAAGGAGGCACCGCTCTATCCGTCGATTCCTCGAGCCGGACTCCGCGCAGTCTGGGACCTGATATAGGTCCTGAAGAAAGCCGGGTCAGGTGACCACCTCGGCTGAAACATGTCGACCCTTGGAGACCAAATTGAGTTATAGTCTATTTTTTCAAGACTATTTGGTCTTTTTTAGACATGACACCTGGTCAATCTCTATTAAAGAATATTTTTGCCCACGTAGTAATTTTTAGTACACCATCACTTTTTTAGCACTGCACCTTTTCTCTTGAGTCTACGCATTGTGTCAGGAGTTTTCACTACCGGGGATCATTTGGTCGGGCACTCAGTAGAGCCGGCTGGTTCAACATTGTCGGCCCAGACTTTTGACCCCGTAGAGTCTCAAATGACGATGCTCCGCCAATAAGGGTGGGCTGACGGACTCTTTGCCTCTGACACATTGATGTATTCATTTGAGAGGTCCTTTCACTTTGTTTATAGCTTCCTACTAGCTTCTGTTGCTTTGACTTAGTACCTTTTCTTGTTGTTTCTATGTAGTTAGGGGTATCAAGGTACGTTAGTCGTTAAACTATCTCCCCGTGGACCCTTGTGTATATGGTGTTTTTGGTTATAAGCAATTTCCCCATTCTATCCTATGGGAACAGATAGCCTAACAATAATGAAAAACGAAATTGGTAGTATTTCACTATCAGGGCATGCCACACACATCAGGGCATGCCCTACCTTTCACATACACTGCACCCTGCCCACAGGGGTACCTTCGGCCTACCTTAGGGGTGACTAACATGTAAGAAAAGGGAAGGTGGGTGCACTTGCCAAGTTGACATAGCAGTACTAGACTGCACACAGGCTCTGCAATGGCAAGCCTGAGTTACATGTACAGGCTGCTTATGTGGGTGGTACAATCAGTGCTGCAGGCCCACTATCAGCATTTGCTTTACAGGCTCTGGGCACAAACAGTGACTGACTAATAAATCAGATCACCAACTATGAAAACACCAATCCATACATTCAATTTACAGGGAGAGCATATGCAATTTAGCACCGATCAGCAGTGGTAAAGTGCCCAGTGTCATAAAACCAACAAAAAGAGGGGCGTGGCATAGCAAGATGGCCGCATAGACATACTTGTCAGACCTCCTCTCGACAGCCCGTTGATTCTATCATTATCCTTCATTAGCCTGCTCCGGAAAAGTGTTGACACGATGTCGGAACACAGCGACTACCCTCCCTGATGTTTAAATAAGGCATAGAGTAGCCGAGTGCGTCCAGTTCTGCAAGACGAGGGGCAAGCTCCCGGAAGCCGGGCGGGGCCATTTTATGCGATGAGGAGCCGGTGGAGATGTGTAAGCAGCGCAACAGGCACCAATCCAGCGAGACTGTGCTGGAAGACTGAGATGCTGGCTCGCGTCCGGAGAGCCAACAACATGGAGAGGCTGCACACCTGAAGCCCGGAGGAAAGGAGAGGGGGGGCTCAGTCCACTATGGGTACCCCGGTGCAACTTGGGCACTGGCTGACCGCGAGGGCCCACAGGTTCCACGCTGGATCAAGCTACATGTTTAGGTGAGCCGGTGCCCAGGAGTGAACTCAACTATCTGGGAGAGGCGGAAACGCATTGGGTCCCGCAGCAAACTGACACTCATCTGAGTCGTACAGGGTGACCACCACTGAAAACAACGTAGATACACTTCAGAAGGAAGTGCGCAATCATAGCACCACTGTGGTTGAACTTTAGGAAAGGGTAAAACAGCTGGATGAGAGGGCAGAGGACTCCGAAGGACAATCAAGATGGAACAACCTGCGATTTCTTGGTTTTCCAGAAAAGTCGGACTGCCCCTCAGTGGAACTATTTCTAGAAGACTGGATCATTAAGGAACTGGCCCCTAAGACACTTTCTAAATTTTTCAATGTGGAGAGAGCACATAGGGCATTAGTTCCCCCGCCCAGGCCGGATGCACCTCTATGGGTCATCATTGCCAGATTCTTAATTATAGGGATCAAGATGTCATTCTGCAGGCTACCCGCACTAGAGGATAAATTCACTATGAGGGACACCCTATTTCAGTATACTCAGATTACACACAAAGAGTATAGGAGCTGAGAAAAACCTTTATAGAGGTCAAAAGAAGACTCCGAGATCTACACCTAAAATATAGCTACGCATTGAAAATGAGGGCCGTATTCTTTTTTTTTTCCTCAGGCGCAGAGGTCAGCGACTGGATAGATGCCAGACCAGAAGGAGGGTACTGCCTGGTTTCACCCACTGGATCTGGCAGAACCCCGGTGATCAGAAATCAGGCACAGGAACACAGGAAAATGAAACAACAGCTACAACTTGGGGAGAGGAGTTGGCCTAACGGTTAGGGCGCTCGACCTCGGAGAACTGGGTTCGAGTCTCGGTAACGACGCCAATATCCCCGTGCTGAAAAATAAATGAATGTATGCCCTCATGCAACATAACTGGTGCTATGTAAAGCGCTCTGATACATGATTGGATTCGGGTCAAGTTCGCGCTATAAAAAACTCTACAAAAAACTAGGAAGACAAGGCAGCCCGGTCCGGATCAAAGTTCTCCAGGACAGGACTCTGCAGGCCTGTGATACGGAAACCATACCTGAATCAGACATGGCATCGCAAGACATAACGACAGACCCTGGAGGCTCCAGGAGTGGGCACGAATGAACAGAATCAAGCGTGCAAATGGACAAACACAGATAAGTGGTCAATAAGCATGTTTACATGAGGGGGTGATTTTTAAATACAAGGACAAAGAGAAAAGGGTAACACTTGCATAAGAAACAACCTAGGATGGAGCGGGACAATCGAGGGGCAGTATCTTCCCCAACAGAGGCTGAACTTCACCTGGGGAGCTTGAGGAGTCGATTCGCACCCCGGCGGCGACCAGTCCACTGGCACAGCCACTATTTCCAGCAACTCTTGCACAAAACTAAGGTTGAATAATTTTAAAAGTTACCTGATCTTGGAAATCAATGTTATGAAAGCCAAAAGTACATATATATCGAGGGGGAGGGTAATTGGGTGCAATGTGTTTTTTATTTTTTTATTTTACCGAGTCTTATATACGCGAACTTGACCCAAAGGTATCAGGTATCAGAGTGCTTTACATAGCACCAGTTGCATTACATGAGGACACATTCATTTTTTTTTTTAGGCTGCCCGACATAACCGTTAGGCCAACTCCTCTCCTCTGTTGAAACTTGCATCAGATATAATGGCGGAGGCAAGAATCAAATGACTGCCCAGGGGGAGGAAGAGGACAAGGAAAAGTTCAATTGGATATGTTATATCAGGTTGGGGAAGTTCACATTGTTGTGTCTAAAACACGGGTTCCAGTCCAAACCCAGTGTATACAGAATGGGAAAAGGGACAATCCCAAGTTGGAAATGGATGAAGTAAGGATTAAGAAAATTAATAATAGCTGCACATGCATTAAAATTATTGGCTGGAATGTCATGGATATAGCGGGATTTGATGGTACAGTAGATAGAGAGTCCCCTAGAAGTGACACAAACCCCCGAATAACAGCATCACTGCTAACAATAATGCAAGGCTTACAGCTGAGAGATGAATGGGGAGCTAGGAATTCACATAAGAAAACATTCTCATGCCACACCCCGGCAGCTAACACATTCAGTTGCATAGACCATTGCTGCCTGACACCTGGGCTGTCAGCAGTGACGGTGGGAATAGCTTATCTGCCCCGATACCTTTCAGATCATTCACCACTGTTACTAACGCTGAAAAATGGAGAGGGCCGTCCCGCGATCCCATTATGGAGACTACGGGCTGAAACGCTTACTCATCCACCCTCTGCGGCACAAGTGTCGGGGGCTATAACTAACTATTTTGAGGAAAATTGGGGATATACGCCAAACGGATCCACGGAATGGGAGGCTATGAAGGTGGTTTTAAGGGGGGGTGTATGAGGATGATGTATGGGGTGAAACACCAGTTAGAAAGGGCCAAAAAAACACAAGAAAGGCAACTGAAAAAAATTGATGACAAAATACACAATATAACACAATACAGAACCAAATGTAACAAAGTAAGAGAAGAATGATTAGAATCATGGCATAGGTTGGAAAAATTCACATACACAACATATTGACAGCGACTGTATATGGAAGGAGATAGAACTAGTGCATTATTGGCGAGACTTATAAGAACGGATAGAGAGGCTACACCTATATTACAAATGCAAAATAAGAACGGGGACTTCGTCTGTACACAGAAAGCGATCTTAGGAGAGTTAGCACTACATTTAGAGTCAGTGTGCACAAAAACTCCCTACCCAGCCAAGCAGATAATGCAAGATTTCTTAAATAATATGTAAATACCCACTCTAACGAGAGAGGAAACCGAGGGCTTCGATGCGTCGATTGCAAATGAGGAACTGTTAACAGCCATTAAAGAAACTAAAAACAGAAAAAGGCCCGAGAAGTGATGGACTACCAGCAGAATTTTACCAAAGATTTGCCCCATTGATGGCTGACCGGTTACTGGAGGTCTTTAATGAGGCCCTAACAAAATGATCTCTATCAAAAACAATGCAAGAAGCAGTGGTGACCATGACCCTTAAACCAGATCAAAATCCCCTACCCCCAAATTCCTAAAGACCAATATCTCTATTAAACTTAGACGCCAAGAGGCCGATTCACAGAACTAATCTGAGATAAAATCCTAAACTTACTACTTCTGGTATTCACAGAAGGCACTTAGTAGTAGGAAAGTTAGGACTCCTAACTTTACTACTACTAAATGCCTTTTGTGAATACCGAAAGTCGTAAAGTTAGGATTTTGTCTCTGCCGTTTTGGATTCCTGAGGACATTCTGTGCAACTTTGTCCACGCCTCGCGGAACCCGCTGCGCGGGTCCCGCTTCGCAGAGGGGCGCCTTCCTGGGCTGAAGCTGCTGCGGGTGTACACCAGGGGCCGAGGACTGCGAGCAAGAGGGCTGGGACTCCATTTCCCAGGAGCCCCAGCAACCCGCGCCCGCTCCACCTGGGCTGCTCTCCCTCCCCGCCCCGCCCCCAACGACCAGGTGAATTAAATACCGGCTTGCCCTGCAGTTCGTGGGACCTTCCAACAAACTTGCCTCTGCCGTTTTGGATTCCTGAGGACATTCTGTGCAACTTTGTCCACCCCTCGCGGAACCCGCTGCACGGGTCCCGCTTCGCAGAGGGGCGCCTTCCTGGGCTGAAGCTGCTGCGGGGGTACACCAGGGGCCGAGGGCTGCGAGCAAGAGGGCTGGGACTCCATTTCCCAGGAGCCCCAGCAACCCGCGCCCGCTCCACCTGGGCTGCTCTCCCTCCCCGCCCCGCCCCCAACGACCAGGTGAATTAAATACCGGCTTGCCCTGCAGTTCGTGGGACCTTCCAACAAACTTGCCTCTGCCGTTTTGGATTCCTGTGGACATTCTGTGCAACTTTGTCCACGCCTCGCGGAACCCGCTGCGCGGGTCCCGCTTCGCAGAGGGGCGCCTTCCTGGGCTGAAGCTGCTGCGGGGGTACACCAGGGGCCGAGGGCTGCGAGCAAGAGGGCTGGGACTCCATTTCCCAGGAGCCCCAGCAACCCGCGCCCGCTCCACCTGGGCTGCTCTCCCTCCCCGCCCCGCCCCCAACGACCAGGTGAATTAAATACCGGCTTGCCCTGCAGTTCGTGGGACCTTCCAACAAACTTGCCTCTGCCGTTTTGGATTCCTGAGGACATTCTGTGCAACTTTGTCCACGCCTCGCGGAACCCGCTGCGCGGGTCCCGCTTCGCAGAGGGGCGCCTTCCTGGGCTGAAGCTGCTGCGGGGGTACACCAGGGGCCGAGGGCTGCGAGCAAGAGGGCTGGGACTCCATTTCCCAGGAGCCCCAGCAACCCGCGCCCGCTCCACCTGGGCTGCTCTCCCTCCCCGCCCCGCCCCCAACGACCAGGTGAATTAAATACCGGCTTGCCCTGCAGTTCGTGGGACCTTCCAACAAACTTGCCTCTGCCGTTTTGGATTCCTGAGGACATTCTGTGCAACTTTGTCCACGCCTCGCGGAACCCGCTGCGCGGGTCCCGCTTCGCAGAGGGGCGCCTTCCTGGGCTGAAGCTGCTGCGGGGGTACACCAGGGGCCGAGGGCTGCGAGCAAGAGGGCTGGGACTCCATTTCCCAGGAGCCCCAGCAACCCGCGCCCGCTCCACCTGGGCTGCTCTCCCTCCCCGCCCCGCCCCCAACGACCAGGTGAATTAAATACCGGCTTGCCCTGCAGTTCGTGGGACCTTCCAACAAACTTGCCTCTGCCGTTTTGGATTCCTGAGGACATTCTGTGCAACTTTGTCACGCCTCGCGGAACCCGCTGCGCGGGTCCCGCTTCGCAGAGGGGTGCCTTCCTGGGCTGAAGCTGCTGCGGGGGTACACCAGGGGCCGAGGGCTGCGAGCAAGAGGGCTGGGACTCCATTTCCCAGGAGCCCCAGCAAACCGCGCCCGCTCCACCTGGGCTGCTCTCCCTCCCCGCCCCGCCCCCAATGACCTGCCCACCTCCACCACAGCTATAAACTAACGCATGAGTACCGCTGCGCGGGAGCGCGCGGGAGCTCGCCGGGAGAAGCCCGGGACAAGGGCGGGACCGTCTGTGGCCGTCAGGGGCCAAAGGAGGCCGGGCTGGGCCATACCCCTTAACCTTTCCACCCAAACTCTGGTTGAACTCTGTTTGTGCATAAGGTGATGCCCTCACCGGCAGAACGTGAAACTCCAGCAAGGGAGGGGGGTAGCACTACTGGGACGTTGGACAATTACTTCAAACCCGCCAAAGGAGAGGGGGCAAAGAAAACTCCCTAGAGAGACGTAGGGTGGACCGTCGGCGATCCATTGAATTAATGAAGAGTAGACCCCTGACTGAAATTATCCCGTATCCTATCTCTCAAGAGGAGGGTACTCCCCCCAATAGCTTAAATCCGATGACCCTTGAGGACTTCCCCCTCTTACTTCGGGAAATCCCAAGCATCCCTGGCATGTTGCCTGAAAAAGTCGCAGACACAACTCCATTCTTGTCATCTGACACTTCAGTTAACCTGGTTACCCAATCTCCCCCCTCGAATATAAATAAGAAGAGCAAGCTAAAGCAAAGTGTTGTGGTGGAGATGCACATGCCTCCACCTAGCAAACGCAGTAGGAAGTCCATGGGGGGCGGGGGAAAACCAAACTTTCTCACCTAGATTTTGGCAAAAAACATAAAAATGCACTCCAATCTGGGAAGGACAATGAGACCGCGTCTATCGCTGTCCCCCCCAAAGATCCAAGCCCCAACACAGCTGCTATTAACAGCGATCCAGTGGCCAACACATCCAACACAAACCCCCCTCTCACATCTATAGGGAGTATAGAATTCTTATTTCGTTCCCTCTTGCAGCCTATTAGTGACAGCCTGAAAAAGGTTGAGATAAGGCTGACTACACTAGAGACATCCCTAAATACCTTAGTTAGTAAGCAATCCAAGAATGTGGGACCTCACCTCCCTGTAGGAAACGCCCCTAAAACAGGAGCTTTACAGGGTACCAACATAGTCCCCTCCCGGGGTGTTCCTACTGCTCCCCCCCTGCAGCAACTAATGGCTATTCCAGTCCAGCCACCGCGTAATAATCCAACTTACAGGCCTTTACAACCAATAGACTCTGCCCCCCAAAGCTCTCAGACAGGGACCAATGATGGCCTCCCCGAAGCTGGAAGCACCCTCTTTCTTCCCCCGGGGCGACCAGTCCCAAGACCACGGAGACCAGATCTGCCGCCAGAAGCTAATAATCTAACGGTGGTGTTAGCAGGTGCTCCTCAACTAAGAACTGGCGAAAATGAAGATTACCAATCCCTAAAGAAAAAGGTGATCAAGTGGCTAAATTGGAACCGACCCTTACCATCTCATTTTAACAACGAGATTATTATGGTTAGAAGGGTCCCTTGGCTAGGGAAGACCAGAAAAACAATAATAGGGGACTGCATTCTGGTAACTTTTAAAGATCCAGGCACCGTTTTGCATATTTGTGAAGGAGTAAATCGTTCATTGGATTCCACCATCCAGACCCGCCCAGTATCCTTTTTCTTCCCTCCTATTCGCATGCACTATGCTCCTCCGCATGACGAATGGATAAGGGTGGAACATAGACGCGGAGACAAAGCTTATGCACAGCACCCTAACTTCCAAGTGCCCGATACACCCTATTTTCATTTCAATCGTTTTAACTGCTTGACCAGCTTGGATGGGGTTGACTGACTCTCTGCTCACAGCCCAGTGACTCTGGATAATGGCACCGACGGATTTCTTGATCCATCTCCTCCGATCGCTGGTAACATTTCTGGTCTATTGAATGTCACGGTGACCCCGGACAATGGCTCTTGCAGACTCTCTGATCCACTTGCCCGTAGTGTTGGCAATGTTCCTGAACTATTAAATGGTCCAGAGCTCCTGGATAATGACCCCTGCAGTCTCCCTGAGCCATCTGCCCCCACCCTCGGTAATGTCCCAGAACTACTGATGGAAGCAGCACCTGTAACCGTCTTCTCCAACCCTTCTGGCACGGCAACTGACACCTCCGAACACTTAAGGCTAATCTGCTGGAATGTTGCTGGACTGGCCAACAAACTGGGTGACCCGGACTGGGTAAATTACATCGAGACTGGAGATGTATGTATGTTCCAGGAAACCTGGGCTAGAGAGAATTATGGTCATCAAGGCTACATGTCCTTTTCCATCCCAGCTAGGTGGGAAGGCAAGGGCCGTCCGTCAGGGGGGCTCACGATCTGGGTTGCATCTCATCTAGGCTGTACGGCAACACGGCTGTCGGCTAACTCAGAAGACATTCTTGTGGTTTCATTATCCTGGCCTAACCAAGCCAGACTTGTGTTAATCAACATCTATTCTAGGCCAGTGGGAATTGCAAAGGAATCACCGACCATAGATGAACTCACGAACTTTATATCCGAACTACCGAGTGATTCATTCTATGTGGTGGGAGGGGATTTTAATTCTCATTTTGAGCCACTTCCTGGTCTGTTGGAGGGGTTCTCATCGGAAGAAGAGGCCAGATGGGCGGTCCCCCCAGTGGAAGCTCCCCCCCCGAAGGCTTGGACCCCACTAGCACTACAAATCACAGCTCTAACCCTAAAGTTCGGAATCAGAGCCTGTAACGGGCGAATGAAATCAGATATACCCAGTAAAACCACCTACAACAGACTGGGAAGAGAGTCCCGCCTGGATTACGTCCTGGCCCAAATAGTGAAGTGGCCGACCATTCAGGATTTTAGGGTTATGGAACGGTCAGATAGCGACCATAATGCGCTCGAGCTCGACCTGGTCATTCCTGGCCTTCAAGCTCCTGTGACCAATGTAGAAGGGAACAAACCTGCGCTTCTCCTGGAAAATAGTAGGAAAAGAATCAGGTGGGAGCACTTGGTTACAAGTAAGAACAAACTCCCCATGCTCTATGACGGGATAACTCCCATCTTGGAAACTGTGGGGAGTTTGGACAACGAGGCAAGCAATAATGATTCCCGGGCTAAATTGTACAAGGCTCATGAGGACCTTATAAAAGCTGCGGCCCCTCATCTCTCTAGTAGCTCACGAAAACCTAGACAGGGGCGACAAGGTAAAACAACATGGTATAGTCCGGCATGCAGAAGGGCAAAAGCAGAACTCCTCAGACTTATTAAGGAGGGACTAGGGGGGGATAGCCTAAGACAAAGCAGGCGGGCTTACAAGAAACTAGTTGCCCACGCTAAGGCCGAGTGGGAGGAAAATCAGTGGGAAGAACTTAGCAAGGCCCTAGCGACCCAAAACCAACGTCTGTTTTGGAGGATAGTGAATGGGGGGTCGGGGCATCTTCAATCGGCAATAGAGCCCAATATTGCCCCAGGGGTGTGGCAGGCTCACTTTCAGTCTCTTTACAGTTCTGAGCCGGGAGAATTTCCTACTGTCACCGAGGTTGGTTGGCCAGGCTATGAAGGAGAGCTGATAACGCTGGGTGAGGTCACCGTTGCCATCTCAGGCCTTGCTTCTGGAAAGGCGCCAGGACTGGATGGCTTACCTGGGGACATGTTCAAACAGGAGCCCATTGTATGGGCCCCCTATCTTACTGCCCTTTTCAATGGAGTTCTAAGCGGCATGGAAATCCCTGGTACTTGGCTGGGGGCAGAGGTGGTCCCTATCCTTAAAAAGGGCTCGCCTCTCCTCCCGGCCAACTACAGACCCATCAGCTTAATCGACGTAGCACAGAAGCTGTTTGGCAGGGTTTTGCTGAATCGCCTCCAGGATTGGATGGAAGAGGTGGGTGCCCTTAGTCCCTATCAGGCGGGATTTAGGAAGGGGGTATCCACAGTGGACCAGGCTTTTAGGTTGAATCTCATCTATTGGAGGGCAGCAATATTCGAGGGCGGCAGTCTGTACACAATTTTTGTGGACTTACGGGCCGCCTTCGATCTGGTGCCCAGGAGAAAACTCTGGAGCGTCTTGGCAGAGATGGGCGTCCCCCCGGACATCCTAGTAATCTTACAGAGGCTTCATCATAATAATTATGCCCGAGTGAGGTGTGGGAGGTCGGGGGAATTGACCGATAGATTCCCCGTTGACCGAGGGGTAAGGCAGGGTTGCGTGTTGGCACCGACCCTGTTTTGCCTCTTCGTCAACGGGGTAATCGCCCACCTAAATGCCACCGATTATACTGACGCCCCCAAACTTAATGGCAGCAGGGTGCCCTCAATCATGTTTGCGGACGACACCCTGCTGCTATCTAAAACCCCCATGGGGATACAGAGGATCCTTGATTCATTTGTAGCCTTCTGTACGGACAGAGGACTAGAAATCAATGCGGCCAAAACTAAATTCATGGTTTTAAATCCGAGCCAAAAATTGCGGCCGAATCCGCAATTGGGAGTAGCACGGCTCGAGAGGGTTGTCACCTTTGAATATCTAGGTGTGACTCTCAATGAAACCATGACTTGGGGATCCCACCAGATTAGGGCGAACCTCAAACTTACACAAATTACTGGGGGTATCGCCCGGATGATGACCGGCTCCTCATACCGCCCTTTGGGGGCCCTAATTCAGATATACAAGGCTCAGGCCAGGGGAGCGATCATGTATGGGGCGGAACTGTGGGGACACACACCATGCCATAGCCTGTCACTAACAGAAAATAAGTTTATAAGACAGATAACCGCGCTTCCCCCCAGTACCCCGCTCCTCCTCTTGAGGCTTGACCTTGGTCTACGACCATTATCTGATGAAATAAGCCTGAGACCAATAGCCTTCTGGCGTAGGTTGTGGAGCAGTAATGATCTTGCAGTATATAGGGCGGAACTGGCAGAATTATTGAACCATCCAAAAGCGCTCCGTATCCCTTGGGTCAAAAACATCCAATCCACCTGCATGGAACTAGGGCTCCCCGACTTATGGACTGACCCTGCGAATGCCGCACTGAACATCTCTAAAAGGTCCCTGACTAACGTATACTACGAACGCAAATTAGCTAGGGCCCGAGTTACTCCGGCAGAAGGGTCTCTATCCTCTGTGTTTTTGCAAAGCAAGGACCTTTATAGGTTTGAGAGGGTATTGGATCCTATCTTTCCGGTACTTGCTAGGAAGCTGTTTCTCCAATGGAGATACGGCTCACTGCCCTTTCGGTCCTTTACAAGTACATGGTCATTGCCCCCCACTACGATCCGCAGTTGGCTTTTTTAAAAGAGGGTGAATTTTTCCATGTTTCCATATTTCAGGCATCCTTCCCTCGGATAACGACAGATTTAATATTTTATTTGCAACAGGATTAATTACTTCGGCAATTGTTGCCAGTATTTTTGCCGGAATAGGGTCAGTAGGTGATCCAGTTTTTAAAACTGTCATGATCTTTAAGGAGATTTCCTTAGTCATAGGAACAAACTCCATTAAAGTATTCCCACTAAAAGGATTTATAGGAGAGAAGCTAGGCATGCTACTAGTCGCATTCTGGCCAGGACTCCCAAAAGAATCTTGAATTTTTTGAATTTTATTGTAAAAGAATTGGGCCATTTCATTTGCCCAGTTGGCCGTGGGGGGAAAAAAGGCTCTTTGAGGCAAGGGGAACCGTGAAATCTTTAACAATCTTGAACAGTTCCTTCGCACAGTTCTCTGCTTGTTCAATTTTCCTGGCCAGGAATTGTTTCTTACCATCACAGACCTTGGCATAATGAACCTTCAAAGCACATTTATATGTTATCTTTTCAGCCAGGTCGAAATTTTTTCTCCATCGCCGTTCTAGAATCTTACACGCACTTTTACTCTTTCTCAGAGACTCATTAAACCATGGTGCCGAATTTCGGCCTTGTTTGGCTACTCGTGTTTTGATAGGGGCTAACTGCATGCTGCACTCCTGGAGCCAATTTTCCAAAGCATGAACATCATGCTCCAGATTGTTTTTGACCAATAGGGGAAATTTATTAAGCATATGAACAATTGCTTCAGGGGTTACTTGATTAAAGGATCTAAAAGTCTCTGATCGAGGATTGCAGTAACTCAGTGGTTTAGTTAACGTCTTATCTATTGTAAAGTTGACCAAGAAATGGTCTGACCAGACAATATGCACGGGAACCTCTACTTCCAATTTCGTAGTGGAAAAAATGTGGTCTAAAATATGGCCTTTTTCATGCATGGGGTGTGTTACATAAGGAGCCAGCATAAAAATTTTAAATAACTCATGAAGTTTTATTGAATCTGCATCCATGAGTTGATCAAAATGAATGTTGAAATCCCCTAGTATCAGACATTGTCCAAATTTGGACATGATTGGTGTGATAGCGAGGCCAATTGATTCCAAAAAACTTCCGGCCGGCCCAGGTGGGCGGTAAATCAAGACCCCAGCGATCGTTTGATGGGGGGACACTGTTAAGCTGAAGCCAAGACACTCAGCTCCTATTGGTTCTGTTAATGATATCTGTTGACAGATCAGAGGCTGTTTGTAAATAATCGCAACCCCTCCTCCTCTGCCTCCCTCTCTGTCCTTCCTAAGTATCCTATAGTCAGGAGGGAGAGCACCCCGCTAGTACACGATGGCAGTTCACAGAGTTACCTGGATATAAACCGGTATTTTTCCTGGCGCTGGTCGCTCCCGGGCAGCGGACGGGCGCAGACGGACTTGACTTGTGCGCGCCTACGGCGTGCCCGCAGCGCGATAGCGCTGCGTCCCTCTTTATATGTGCCAGCTTGTGTGAACACTAGACCATTCCCCGCTCCAAAATGGCGGCCAGGGGAGGCACGTCTGATCCCAGAATCCGTTCCCAACTTCCCGCTTCCCTTTACAGAGCTTCGGTTCAGGTATCGGCAATATAGAGTCAAATTCACCATACAGTATTAAAAAACTGAATTACAACACCCCAGTGACCTCAACAGTAGTAAAATTAAAATCATCGAGATAAAATCAGATAGCAGCAATAGTTCCTCACGGCAATAATTTTAAACTAGGAGTTAACATCAGCCATATATCACAGAAAATACAATGTGCAAATACGCAGTTTGTAATTTTTAAAAACGGTGGCAGAGAGCAGCCGCTACTCTGTCCAGGGTCGTGCGCGCTCGTGCAGCGTCCCTCTTTATATGTGCCAGCTTGTGTGAACACTAGACCATTCCCCGCTCCAAAATGGCGGCCAGGGGAGGCACGTCTGATCCCAGAATCCGTTCCCAACTTCCCGCTTCCCTTTACAGAGCTTCGGTTCAGGTATCGGCAATATAGAGTCAAATTCACCATACAGTATTAAAAAACTGAATTACAACACCCCAGTGACCTCAACAGTAGTAAAATTAAAATCATCGAGATAAAATCAGATAGCAGCAATAGTTCCTCACGGCAATAATTTTAAACTAGGAGTTAACATCAGCCATATATCACAGAAAATACAATGTGCAAATACGCAGTTTGTAATTTTTAAAAACGGTGGCAGAGAGCAGCCGCTACTCTGTCCAGGGTCGTGCGCGCTCGTGCAGCGTCCCTCTTTATATGTGCCATCTTGTGTGAACACTAGACCGTTCCCCACTCCAAAATGGCGGCCAGGGGAGGCGCGTCTGAGCCCAGAATCCGTTCCCAACTTCCCGCATCCCTTTACAGAGCTTCGGTTCAGGTATCGGCAATATAGAGTCAAATTCACCATACAGTATTAAAAAACTGAATTACAACACCCCAGTGACCTCAACAGTAGTAAAATTAATATCGTCCAGATAAAATCAGATAGCAGCAATAGTTCCTCATGGCAATAATTCTAAACTATCACAGCAATAATTTTAAACTTGTAAACACCTATTCCTGTGTTAAAAAATAATAGCAATTTGTCAAAAGACATAGCCTGACAATTGACCTCTCTCTTTAAAGTGCAGCCCAGTGACAAGATATATACAGAATTTAAAGGCATCTTTATTTATTGCTTGAACATTTGTGACTCAGCAAAAATCTGTTTGCGTCCAACCAGTGGGTTGGAACCTACAGTTTGGGAGATACTGTTCTAGAGCGAATGTCTTCTATTGGCACACTCATTCAAAGTGTATAGTTAGATACTGTAGGGCCATTGGTATCGTACACTAGAGGGTACAGGTATGTAAAGGTCATGGTCAACTATACAACTTGCTACCCAGAAGCTGTACCTCTTCACCAAATAACACACAGACAATAATCATTGAAGTTTTTTTGCACATGAGATTTCTTAAGGATATATTGACAGATCAATATATATCTTTTTTGAATTAAAATTGCAGGGGCGGTGGGAACCTATCAGGGGGTGATGAGGTGGGGGCAAGGGTGAGTGGGGGTGTAAAAAAATAAATACATAACTTACCTTATCACCCTCCAAGTCTCTCCTCCGCGTCAGAACTCGGCCGAACAGGATCCAGGAAGCACCCAGGCTCCCCTTACCAATCACAACACTGCAATGCAACTGAGAAAGTTTCAGTCTTTCACTGTCAATGCAAGTAAAACAACAGCAGCTGTGATCATGTAGTGTATTACGATGTCATATTCAAAACAGAAGAAAGCAAGAAACTGACTTTTGTTAGCCTAAGCTCGATTTCTAAGAAAAACAACGCCCACAAGCCCCAGCTGATGATTTCTAAATCATCAAATCTATGACTTTTTTACAATACAGCTGTCATCACCTCTGCATCTTTGGATTCTTTTCCTTGGATCCTTCCTAGTCAGTCATGGTATCATAGAGTTCGGTCTGCATTTCTTTAAACTTTGCATAAAAAAAGAGGAGCCAGAAGCAATTTTGGTATTCCTCCAGCCACACTCCCTAACCATTCACCTATTTGAGCAAATCCCTTTCTAATAGACCCTCATGTGGTGTCTATTTCTTCCCAGGCACCTGCGACTTCTAACTCTGTTAGTTGATGCCTAATGTTAGTGATATTTGCAACATAACTGATGAGGTAGGGATGTAAGTACAGCATTCCAAAACACAGATTACCTCACAAACTCCACCTTCCTTTGCAAAAAGCATGTCCAATGCGTGTCTATTTTGAATTATCACAGCTCTCATAGCTTGAAATTATTTGTTAATCACTGTTAGTACACCTGCAGTATTAGTAGCAAGCCTACCTACTAAGGTTGATCATTTCTAATCTTCACATCATTTAAGGGCACTCCTACCGATGGAATTAACATTCTAAAGATGTTGCTAAGTATCTGCATAAATCTACGCTTGGTTAATTTTTATACACTGGTCAAGCTTTAGGTCTATCTCATTAGTAGGGTAAATTCTGGGGAAAGGCTAATGCTGCATAGCAACTACTTGCTCAATTGTACAGCAGTTAAGAGTAAGCTGATTTGCCAAACACATAATTTATGCCTTTATTACTTACCTGTAATTCAGCAAAGGCTCTCCGTTTAACTAAGTAATTATACTCACATTCACTCCATCCCACTACTACTACAGTCTAATTTTCTTCCTGTCTTCTTATCATGTATAAGGTTCATTTCTTAGCAATGTCAATAGTTAACCTTTGTGTGGATGTTCTAGATTTTCTTTATCCTTCCCCTTGCTAGGTTCTACTATAACTCTCTTACTCTTTTTCTCTTTGTTTTTCCTTAATCTTTCGTTCAATTAATCTCTGAATCCTTTCTCATCCTTACTGATCTTGCAGGTTAAATCATGCATGCTTTGGAAAGTGACACTCATGTTAGTCACAGAAATAAAGGATTTGATCATATACTCACGCTGAGCCCTTCATTTAAACTCCCTAGAGAAGCGATAATCGTGGTTAGTAGCCCACAAATACATATTTCCATCTGTCACAATTGGTACATCTTCTAAAGGCTTTTCACAATTAACATAAAACAATTTAATAGAATTCTGCTGAAAAAATAGAGTTCAGCAAGACGCTGCTAGAGAAGGAATGGAACAGTAGTAAGTGAAAATATGCTGAACCTTCAGTGCCAGAGGCAGGAAGATAAAAACACACAAAGCAATTCTCTACCTGCATTGTTTTGACATATTCATCTAACGTTTTAAAGTAGACATTATAGCTATTTATGCTTTCAGAATGAGGGTATGTGAGATTCTATTTGTATGCATTTGCTTATTAACAGTGGTTTTAACAGTTAAGTTCCTCTGCATATGGGGAACATCTACCTCCTGTAGATGAACATCTTTAATTTAATAGCGATCCAACTATAGAGACTGAAATGGCAACTACCAAAACTACCAGCACAATTTTGCAGTGATGCTGCACCATTTTAGCTTGAATCGGATCAAAGAACAGTATTGGTTTGCAGATTGAAGAGATTAGTCCTTCTATAGCTATCCTATTACCACTACACTATCTTGAAAGCTATAGGGGTATTTATTCTGTGTCAACTAGAGGCCTAAGGCGCTGTAGTCCTCTGATTATTACCCTATCTGTCTTTATGAATTTGCCAACAGTTTGCACAAGTTGAGCCCTTTCTTTGTCTTGGACTCAAGGACATTCATCAATGTCAATCAGACATCCGTCAAGTTCAATATAAGTTTTTACAAGGTATGCCCAATCAGGACCTGTGTATTTGAGATTTACTTTTCTCTTTCCTCAGGGTGTTTTATGTTTTCATGAGCAGCATTTTGTCATTCTGGATGTTCTTGTTCCCCTAACTCACTTACATATCTTATTGTCTCTGGTCGTTTAGTAGCTGTCAACAGTCTCTTTTGTCTAATCCTTGTCCTTGGCCAAACTTCAGTCCCCGATTCTGGGATGTACTTAATTCTGGTGCAGGTGATGCAGGTTTATTCAATTCAGTTTGCAATGAATTCTCGCTTTCTTGGCGAAGCCTTAGTCCAGAGCTTGGTGTGTCAGCTACACCGTCATTCTGCTCTCCCCAATGTCAAGAACCTGCTACAGGGGACAGTGAAGTTTCGGACTAGTCTTCCTCTCCCTCTTCTGATGCCACAGTAATCTCAAACTTAGGCAGACTCAGTAGTTAGTGGATGTTGGCTCTTTTTTTTCCTCTTCTCAGCTCACCATCTTGCTGTGTGAGGCATGTATCCAGTTTGGCAGTCCCGCACACTTCACTAAAGTGTTGGTGACTGGAGTCACTTGATATGGGCCCCTTAAATGCTCATATAGGGATTCACCACTCTCGGCTTAGCTTGATCCTCACCCGCTTAGCACCAGGATGCTCCTTCCGGAGTGACAGTTGCCCTTTATAACTACCCAATTCAATTCAGTTCTTCAAAGCAGGATTTGTGAACATGCTTCTTCACTTGAACCCAGTTGACGGGGTTCAGGTCTTTACATGGAGATTCTCCTAAGCTGCGCCAGCCAGAATGACACGAATGGTACCTGAGTGCCACAACATTCCCAGGGGGGCATGCCCAATGGTTTTACTATTTACTGCCATCAATGATATTCTCATAATTTGTCTAAAATGTCAACTGTTCACTTTTTGATATTAAAAGGCCGGTTACCCAGATATAGTATGATACCCCCAACAACGGGCAAGCACCCAACATTTGTACTGCTGTCTCATCATCCCGATCACAAAGTGTTGTAATTCCCTCCATTATCAGGTACTGTGAATGTTTGGGTTAAGGTGCTATGCATAGTTGTGTATTGTATTAAAATGTTGTACAACAAACAGAATTAAACAAAAAAATGACATGGGGATTCTCACCCGTCCAGAGTCGCGGCATCAACCTGATGAGAGATAGAGCTAACCACATCTGCCAATCCCTTGCAGTAGTCAAGAAACAGCTCAACTGTGATATTCACAAGAGCAGCAGCAGGAACAGAGGGAACAGAAGTAATTCTAATGGCTGTCCCCATCAACACCTCACTAGGAGACAATCCTGTTTGTTTTCACGGCATGCTTCGAATGCTCATCAATACCAGATGAAGTCTATTGGGCCGTTTGAGTGATATGGATGCACAAGTTTGGCCAGTTTTGACTTGATATTTCCATTTAGTCTTTCAACAATACTTGGGGCTTCTGGTCTATAACTACAATGGAATTGTCATTTTTTCCCTAATCTCATACATAACAACTGCATCAATGTGTTCTTGAAGTGACTTTCTTGATCTGATTCAAGATAAACTGCCATCCCAAATTGCGGTAACAATTCCAGCAACAGTAGTTTGGCGACTGTCACATCTCCTGGTGGGATACGTCTTCACCCACAGAGAAAATAAGCATACAATCTCAAGAATATACCTTAACTGGTTACATCGGAATATGTCCACAAAATCAATCTAGAGACGATTAAAGGGGCCATGGGGCGTCCCTACATGACTCATAGTCCCTACAACCTTTCTGCCCACAATTTGTTTTTGGCTAATCACAAAGCACTGGCACAGATTTCTTCCCATTACACAGAAGTGTGGAGGTACCAGAACTCTCTAAATGTCAACATCATCCCGTCTCGTCTCACATGTCAATCAATGCATGTGTCTTAACATAGCAGGTAAGATAGAGTCTGGAAGCACAGGCTTCACATCACTGGATACCCAAATGTGGCTAGCATTCTTCACACATCCCATCCTTTCCCCACTTTACCTTTTCAGTCTCTGTGGTAGTGTGTTGCAATTCCCTCAGTTCAGTGAAATTCTATACAGTGTTAAATAGCATATTCGGTTCAATTTCTACCTCGGCATTGCATGGCTCATCCATTACGAACGTGCTAGACTCAAGAGGGCAATTTCAAGAAATCTCATTCACATAGTAGTTGCCTCTGGTGACAAAATGGTTTCCTATCTTGAGTGCAGCAAATTTTACAACAGAAGTTTCCTTTGGCAATTGAAGGTCTTCAAACCAGGTGGAAATATACAGCCCATTCTTTATGAGTGAGCCAGTGGAGGTCATGAACCCTCTTTGTGACCATATCTGACCAAAGTCATGCACACTACAAATCCATATTAGCTGTCAGTGTAAATGGTAACTCGCGAGCCTTCTGATGTACAAGAGTAAAGGGTAAGAGCAATCAATTCCACTACTTGTGCAGAAGTTACATGGCACAGGTAGGATGCTTGCAAACCCGCTTAGTGTACATACAGCATATACACTCAAAATGCTGTGTTGGTCTCTTAAGCAAGAACCATCAACGATTATGGTATGGTCAAATTCAGGAAGGCGAACATCCAGTATGTCTGGCATAGGTTTTGTGCATAACTCGGTAAAGCTTACACAATCATGGTCAAAATTACCCTCTTGGTCAGAATGGTTCTCTCATAGTGGGTCAAGTGGCTCTTGGTCAAATGCTGTGTGCAGGTACAAGTCATGAGAATTTCAGTGGAGTGTGGCTCCATTGCAGTGAAAGAATAGCTTATCATGATCACCTCAGTTTGCCGAAGATTAGGCTACCCGCTGCAGCCGCTTTGAGAGAAGCAGGCAATGCTGTGGCTAAGGAACCACGGGTTGCTGAAAAGTAGTCAATTGGACGTTTGACCTCTCTATGCATCTGTGTCATAGCAAAAGAGTATGAGCTCTTTGGTGTAGTCAGGCATTCCAAAAGCGGGTGCACTGCAAAGTACGTTTTCGAGCTCCATGTTCCCGTCATCATTGACATCGGTGAGCATTGGCCTCAACACAGGCTACATGATTGACGCAAGTAGCAGATCATGCCCAAAAACATCTGTACCTCTCTCTGTGTGTTTGGAAAATTCATCTTAAGGACTATTTCAATGTGTTCATGGGACACTCTTCTGACTCCCGTATTAACATGATTTTCCAGATACTTGGCTTCTTTTTTACAATACTGCCACTTTTCAGGGGAAACTTTATGCCCGTTCTCAGCTAAATGGTTGAGCAGGACAATGGTGTCTTGCCCACAAACTACTTTAGTCATCGTTGCAATATCTAGATCTTCATGTGCTGAACTAGAGTGGAGCTGTGTGGCAAATGCAAGGACTCTAAATTACTTTTGACTACCTGATTGAAATGTGATGGGCTCTCTTTGTACCCCTGAGGAGTGTGACACCACATGAGAGTTTTCTTTTGGAATCGAAACAAAAAGAGAAACTCTCGCTCTTCGTGAACTGGGACGGAGAAGAATGCTTGACAAAGGTCCATGACTTTGAAACACTCTGTGCCACTTTTTGCTTGCTTTTAACAAAACCATAATTGGGGAGTTTCATGAACTGCTGATTACCTTTTTCAATATGCCCTACTCTAACATGTCCTTAATGACAGGAGTTATTTTTGCAATGGTTTCTGGTGTCATTCTATAAGAACATTGTTGAAGAAACAGTGTCGACCGAAGGGTTAATTTGAGTGGTTTGGCACACTTAATCAATGAAATTTCCTTTGCTGTGAAATCCCAACACATTTTCTCCGACTGTTTAATTTAGGTTGAGATGTAGGCCGTCTGGAGCCTGAAATTTGAACTAAGCATCTGCTGCTTGCGTATCCAGGTCCACGCCATCTGGAGTACAGTATATGATTCAATTGAGTTTACAGAACAGTTCCCTTCCCAACAAATTTACAGTACTTGAGTCACATACCATGAGCTAGTGATACTCTTTCATGTCCCTGATTTTCACTGGAACAGTAGCTGGATTTGTACGCTGCTGATTTGTAATACCAACACCTTGGACTACCCTTCCCGATAGGGGTTGATTTGGGACCTCAACTGTTCTAACAGTCGAACGAGTGGTTGTTGAATCGATCAGAAAGGACACAGGATGTCCATTAACCTCTCCATCTACATATGGGCCACTCTGATCCACTTCCAGGACTATGCCAAGAACGCACTCCTCCTCCACATAATGATGGGAATTGGTGCAGTCTTGGGTGGAAATGGATTGTGTGGCACTCTGCTGCTAGGTTGGAAATTGGGATTTCCATCTTTTATCTGTATGGGCACAAAAGGATTCTGTGACAAACCTGGTTTTGGGATCTTTATACCATATGGGCTCTGGGTACAGGGGGAAGTTTTCCCTGCATCGCTAAATTTGTAGTTTGGGCATCGATTGTTGCTCAATCAGGTTTGTTGCAGCATTCCCGCTTCCACCGCCGGAATATTTTACAGATGTGACGGGCTAACCTTCTTTAAAGCACTTATGTTATTTACTGGCCTACCTCCCCAACCTTTTCCCAATCATTGGGCATTTCCGCCATATGACATGGACACTTTCTGCATGTTTATCTCTCCACTGGGTTCAATGTCTAATCCTAGACTAGGCAATTTTGACCCTCTCACAACTCCATTCTGTTATACCTGGGTCTGTGCAACCTTTATTCTCTCTTTCAGCCCTCATCGCTTAGATTCCAGCATGTTGCTTCAATATTTCGCGTACTGGAGAATTTCGGCCATGGGTTTGCTTTGCCAACACAGAGCACCTCATGTGATCCGATTACTAATCTCAGCTCACAGCCCTTGCACAAAGGAGGTAAGAAACCCTTCCATATTGCCTCCAAGCAGATCATTCAGACTGCTATGCTCCCTATACTCCTGCACTAGCCACTCTAAGTGTGCATGCATGGATTCCTAGGCCTCTTGGGACATTCGAATAATTGTGGGCCAATTTATCTCTTTTTGAAGGACCTTGGTCTTAAGGTGGTGTATCATGTTTAGTTTGGACAAATAGCGATGGCGAATCAGAATTCTCCACTTTAGGGAATTCCTGAGTCGGCCAATCAATAGCTCTCCAACATTCTGCCCTTTGAAACTGCCACTTCGAACAGTACATCGAGGTCCAACTACAAAGCCGTTGAAATGGTCACTGGATGCTCTATCTGTGCGTACCATTTATCAGGGTTTTCCCTTAATCTGGGAAGGGATTAACATTTAAAAGTTCCGATTTCCTAAAAAAGAAAGGCACTTTAAATGCACACCATGCTCAGTTTCATCGACACATTTTATGTTTTGCATCACAATAACCTTTAGGCCATAAAACACTTATTCAAAATTATCAATTGTAGAGAGTATCAGTTTAATGGCGTTCAGAAAATAACTAATGAGCTACCTCTTTAGATAATACCTCCCTCTGCATAACTTACACTCAAACAAACTTTTCTTGAATTATTGCAGTTCCCTCCATTCCCTAATGTTCTCGATCAGTTCTCTCACATGAGTTCTTAAACCGCTGTATTTTAACAGTTTAAATTCCTTGTCACCCATCATCATCATGACATTTCTTCTAACTTCTTTTTCTGTGTTAGATCAACATTCATCTGCCATTTTCACATATGCATCGCACACCACCCTTGTGGCTTCCTTGCTCATGTAAAGTAATTCACTCTTACTGTAGTACCCCAAGAAGCCCATCCCTACGTTACCTTTCACAATTTCATCAAACTCAGCTTTTAATTGGGCCACATTGAGTCTCCAAGGCATCTGTTTTTACCTCGTGGAGTAATTTGTGGAGTTATAATAGTTGTGTAACCTCCAGCAACAGGTGTTCCCAAGACCTCTCCCTATGGAAGGGTTGACTTGATCATGCAAGTTTTATCTCATGATGGTGATTCAACAACTCAGCAGGAATTGTGGTCTGGCCAGGGGGTGAAGCACTAGTCCTAGTATAACTCTAGCTTGCGGAAGGCTCGTGTTGGCCGCTCTGTACTCAGCAGCTGGCTGAGTTGCAGTGTCCGGTACCAGATCTTCCTTAGTTGGTGGTGGTGGTGTAATTCTAAGGAGTTTGTCTATGAAGGCATCCTCCTGCCCACTCTCTATATTTGCCTCATCCTTCGGTTTCTTTTTCTTGATGGGTTATTTTCCTCTTGGTGTCTTCACTCAGTATCAACGTGTGAGCTCCTACTGTTTAAATCACTTCCTCCATCTCTTCAGCCTCTCTTCATCATGCGCGCTTATCCACAAATAAGCCTTATCACGAATCTCCTTTATTTTATTTTGGTTTGCAACCTGGTCCCAAATATTCAAGGCCTCAAAAAGGCTGAGATCTTAAATCGTACATTCTCCTTTTCAAATTCTCTCTTCTCGGTATGTGGAAAGTACCACTTAGTGGGAGTCGCAATTGACCATCTTTGGCTGTATATTTGTGTCATTGGCTAGTCCACATGTACATTTGTAACCTTCTCTTCACCACCAATCCCCCAGCTGGTGGGCCTTCCGGTGGGAATTTCTCTTCCTTACTTGCACCTTTCTTCTTTTTTTAAATTAGATTTCTCATCTTGTCAGTGTTCTCAGTTACTCTTTGTCCCAATCTCACTCACTCTCCATACAATTAATTTCACGATCTACCTACCAATACCAGTATGTCTCTGTCAAAGGCCACCCTATCCCAGTGTGGCTTTATCGATTGCCAGACAATCCCTGCGCGGGACTTTATGAAGCAAACACAAGTAAACTGTCAGGTTCTACTGAATTATTTCTCTAAAGATTAATGTTTGTCTGCTTCTTTCAAACTGAAAAGTTTAGAAACCAAGAATATTACCAGCTCTGAATAAAAAGCAGACTATTAACCTGGGGGCACTTGTCGAACTCAGCATGCTCACTCATGTGCACTAAGGAATCAACAACCACCAAACTTGTTTAATTTACTCGCACCATAGACATGTTAAGTCCCCATCTTGGTGTGACTGATAACGCGGCACAGAACACCTCACCTGAGCAGACAAGTTCAATGATTGAACAAATCCAACTGAGGCGCCTCTCTTCAACTTTATGCCGTATATTAAACAATTCACACTCTGTCATTCTCAAATGTTGAAAAACATAGTCAAAACGACTGTCATTCCCACAAGTCCAAAAAGCAATGCCATGTAATAGTTAAATTCAAAATCAGTCCACTGCATTTCATCACACCATTCTGACTACAACTCCCAACATATGCCACTTCATGCCTCACTACTCATTCATTCTTTGCATGCGTATTAATCCCCTTTGATACGTCGAGCCCTCCGGGTTGCCATGACAGCCACCTCATCTTCAGGAATCAGGATTCGGTGTTATAGTTCCTAATGATACATAGGATCTGCACGTTTAGACAAAATAACCCCGACACCCCCAAAGCATATGTTAGCCTTTAGACCAGCTAGCTCACAGTGCCACTATAAGCTCCCTAACTTTATCAAGGAGCGAATAGTTTCGGGCAACAAGAGAACATGACAACTCTTGGTCCTTCAGGGATCGTGGAAACAGTACAGTACTTTTCATTCAGTCACTCATGCTTACTCGGTCTCGGAGATATACACAGAATAAACAATGGGGGAGTTTTCAATAATTATTTATAGAACCACCGTCATTCTGATATAAAATACATGTGCTGTGCCAACCATTAGACAGAAACAGATATGTACAATTGCAAGCACCGAAAGAGTAGACAAAAGGTGGAATTCTACCATGGTGCTAAAACAGTGAATAACTACAGGCATTTGGATATATAGCAATAATCAAGTGTATCCCTAAGATGCGTACCCTCGTTAAGTGTACCTAGCATGTATGTAGGTGTTAAGCCAAGAATTCCCCTAGGAAAGAGCCAACCCAATTACCTGATGTGAAAGAACGAAGGACCCCATCTTGGTCTGAACTTTGACACTCCTCAAGGGATGTCAGACTCTGCATGCTGGAGTTTCTGCGTGTTGCGACTCCAGCATCTCCTGTCAGCATGAAAGCTTCTCCTCTGGTCTGCTCAGCGAAGATGCGATGCTTACATACTCAAAAAGTACCCTCAGTGTTTCTACCTAGAATGGTAGTGTGGGCCTGTCATTCAAGGATGACGATAGCGGTGACTTTTGTACAGAGTTATTGTACAGAAGATGGTAATCCTGCTGTGTGATACTAAGAATTCTCATGCATAATAAATTAGGCTAGTTTTCTAAGAAAACCACGCAACATTTATTCGGCACATAACTAGGTAAAAGGTCAGCGCCAGAGCCGGTATGTAGAGCAAGATAGGTGAAATGTAAGTAATAGCTTGTGCATCTACCTAGGCATATATTGGGGTACATTTGGGCCCATAACACTGGTCGGGCTGGGTTAGTTTGAACCTCAGGACAACACCCCATAAACCATGAAAGTACAGTAATTGGTTCTTGTTGGAAAGTGGGTTATTGGTAGGGGAAAATGTCGGTCTGCCACTGGCAATAAGGCCACTAGCACATGGTAGGACTCACATAGGTCTTAGAAAATTATTCCTATGCTCAACCCTTGGTAACGTGACTGCAAGCTTAACTTCAGACAGGTAGGTAAAGCATTTAAAAACACAATTTCAGTAAATAATTAAGACACAACACATAATAAAAACCCAACACCAATTTATAAAAATAGGAATTCTTTTTATCTGTAAAATGACACCAAAATGACAAAATCCAATGTAGGGAACCAGAGATACGATTTTTTAAAGTTGTAATAAAATATAGCACTTAGAAGATTATAGCACCATATTGTGATACCTGCTCGCGATAGACCGGGGCAAAGTCAAAGTAGGCCGGGCGCGATGGAGCCCTGAGTGGCTACAGCTCCTGGCAGGTCCCGGTCTCAGTTTCTACCTTCACACTTAGGAGCTTTTTCTCACAAGGCCCCTCGAAGCTCCCAGCCAGTCCGGATCTGGTGATGGTTCTCCGGCTTGATTTGTGATGAGGTCCCGGTCACCTTCCCTGGAGCGGACTTAGAAAATATCTCAAGTTTGCTTCAGCGGGACAACCCAGGAATCCAGTCGAACATGTGATGGAAGGCAGGCAGCTTACCTCTCGTGGTTGCTCCTGGTCACCTTTTCTACGAGCGGACTTAGAAACTTTTCTGTAGCTTTTTCTCGCGGGTTCTCTCGATGCTCCTCATGTAGCCGGATCTGGTGAGGGTTCGCCGGCTTCAGATTTTCTCTAGTCCCGGTCAATCTCTGGAAGTTGATGCGATGGAGCTTATAGCGGGATGAACCTGGATGGCTTGGCTGGCTCGCGGTTGAAGGCAGGCGGCCTGGCTGGCCAGGTTGAGTTGGTCCCTCTATGGAGCTTTTTTTCAAAGTTGTTCCAAAGTTCTCCAAACTTCTTGAACTTCTTGCTGAAGTTCCTCAAGGGGTCCCAGAGTGTCTCAAACTTATTCCAAGGGTCTGGAAGCTCCGAGGTGGTCCTTGAAAGTTGAGGACGTCAGTTCCCACAATCCACTGGTATAAAACCCTTACAAATCCACTGATGGTTCTCCAAGGTGTAGATTTAGTTGGTGATGTTCCAGTTGAGCTCTTTTGACCTGTAGTTTTCAGGGAGTCCACTCTTTAGTTCTTTTTCAGAAAAATAATCCACAGGGCTGTAGTTTCAGATGGTGCAGTTTTCAGAGGTCAGGCCATAGAAATCTTTGCGCAGCAAAACTTCTCAGCAGGGCACTGCTTGCTTCAGTAAGTTTCATGCAGCAGATCTGGAGGGCTCTGCCCCTTTCAGATACTTATTCAAAATTATCTGGGTCAAGCAGCAGGTCACTCCTGACCAAAGGCAGCAGGGTAACTCCTCAAGGCGATGACCACATCCTGTAGATTGTGGCATTATTTTGTCCCAGAGTGCATCAAATCTTCCAAATCCTTAATTGTTGATTTTTCAGCAGAGAGTCAAGACCTGGTTAAACACACCCCCAGGGATGGCTTATTTCCCTAGACTCTCCAACTACCATCTGCACATACCTTCCTTAAGCCTAGCCCTGACTCTTGGTCAAAAGTGTAAAAGTGTAACTGACACCCAGGCCTCCCCTCTGCCTTTGAAGAGCATGGTTTAAGACTCCACCCCCTGGCCTGGCATTCCTATGGAACAGCGCACTGCCCTCCCAGCAGAGCTGGTAACCCCAGGGGATCTTTATCACCTCTTCAAAGCAGCCTGGCTAATCCACTTAACTCTGACCAATCAGGGCAGACCACTGGAAGGCTGAATTTGGACTTGCAAACAAGAAAGCCTTATAACTTCTTGTATGTACACTTTAGGAGAAATTCAACAATATGATATTGTTGGACTCAGCAATACTATTCTGAGAAGTCTTTGAACGGTAGCTCTATCTCCTTCCTATCAGGAGTTATTATTTAATAACTTTCTGCAATGTTAACCTATAGGACCTGGGATTTGCAATGGGGAGAATTACTTGGGCCAGTTTTCTAGCACCAGGACTTATAAAAACATATTTTATAAGTATTTCCCTAATTTCTACAGGACCCCCGCCCCATGTGCAACTAGGGGAGACTTTAGGGGTTCTGAATCTGCAGAATTATAGCAGATCCTCTTTCCACAATGCTCCTAGCATCAAAGTCGAATTTGAGCAGCACTTTACCACAATGTAGGGAGTGAAATTTGAAATTTCACTTTACCCAGGCATATGAAAACTCATTTTATAAGGGTGTACCTTATACATATCTGACCCCCCACCCCTGGGATACCTTGGGGAGACCCTGGGGGTCCCTAATATGCCAAACAGTGTAGGTTATCCATTTTTAAGTGCCCAGGGCTGTTTTTAAACTGACCTCAGGCTTCAGCAGTGCACACATGCAAGTGCAGAAAAAGCTGCTGGCCTCTAAACTGCCATGCCCCAGGGTACTGGGGACTTCTATGTAGCTTCAATCCCCTGCCCTATTATATACTAGGGGCTTATGGGGAAGGTCATGCCAATTACAGGGGTACCCCACCATACCATAGTGTACCCTAGTGTATGTTAGGTGTTTTAACTGTATTCTAATGTGTTCCTTTTAGCTTGGCACTGGCCCTGAGCCTGGTTAGGCAGAGCCCAGGGTACGTTAGAGTCAGTTACCACCAGTACCAGTCAGCAAAAAGTTGGGGGTTGGCCAGGGCACAGGATGCCTTTGCAACAGTTCTATAGTCAAATTACCCAATCCAAGTATATCCATTCTGTGCTGACTCAATCGGAACCATCAGCTGTGTTACCAGATCTGTTGATGTGCAAATCTGTCTCTCCCTTACTTGTCCAATGAACACCAATGGCTTAGACCGGGAGCGGTGTAGTCTGTATATGAACTTTGGTGCTCCCCGACTGGACCCAGCTGTCTTTTGTAAATCTTATACATTAGAATAAATCAGTGTCATTCTCCATAAGAATGACTGACATGGGCTAAAGTTTAAAGGTTTACTTAAAGAATACAAAGCAGAAATATATAAGCTGGACCATCAGTTAGTATTATAGTAAAAAATCATAAGTACAAATAGCTCAGTAAAATTAAATAGAAAATTCAGCATATAATTGCTTTCTAAACTGGGGAAAAGAGGTATCTCTAAAAACGCACGTCCTTTTATAGGACTTTAGACAAAGAATTTCGTACATTCACTGCACAAGAACCCAGTTCCCAGGATGTGCACGAATGGGAAACAAGCAAGTAGAAACCATTTTTTAATGCAGAATACATTTGAAGATTCTCTTATAATACTATTACATTGGATCCAGTCGCTTTGAGAGTATATTCAGGTACCATTGGTTGATACAAATTATGAAATACAATCTTGGACAGCGTGGTTGTCTTTGGTTGGGTACATCAAGTTCAGTGTGACTGGGAAAGCCTCAGTCTTTCAATGTCAAAGCTCACAATTCTTTTTTACAGCAAGAACAACAACTGGAGCTGTGATCATGTGGTGTATTATGACGTCACATTCAAAATGGAAAAAAACATGGAACTGGCTCATGTTAGCGTATGCTCGATTTCTAGTACATTAAACACTATAATTAAAGAAAAACAGATTCCACGCAGTCAATTTAATAGTTGAATATTTTTCCACACTTCAAACCAATTGATGAAATATGCACAAACACATTTGAATGTTCCAATTTCTTAATAAATAGAATCACCTTAAATACCCATCACGTTCAGTTCCATCAACACAATTACTGTATGGCCTGGGAAACTTTAGGCAATAAATTCACTAATTCAAAATTGTCAATTGTAGAGAATAATATCAGTTTAATGGAGTTCGGAAAATAGCTAAAGACCTCCCTATGCATAACTGACTCTCAAACGAACCTTTCTTGATACCTGCTTTTGCATTGTTTCTGAGCTATGCATTCCCATCATCCTCACTTCACTACCATAGGCATGTACTTAATGCGAGGTACCATGTAATCATCTTGCACACCGCCCTGTGTATTATGCTCTGCTTGCTTTTATGGCTCCTTCATCTGTTAATAAGTCTGCGGTCCCCTACGCTATACCACACTATGGGCCTGATTACGGGTTTGTCGGGCAGGTATTGGAGTCTCTGAAGTTGTGTTAGTTTTTCTACAGCTATTGGCAGAGATATTTGCAAAAATGACTTCTATGTATATGGTATATGTATAAAAGAATCATTTTATAACTTGCAAATTATAGGTATTCACTACAATATAGCTTTTAAATTAATTGCGAATTATATCTCAAATCCTGGTTACAGTGGGACTGCAATTTGGAAGCTACATTGCGGTGCAGATAAACTTTAATCGAGGCCATATTGGGAATATTCACATTACATGAAGCAGTTAAATAATATTTTTGTTGGTTTCCCCAAAGCCATGTTCTCCTTCTTATGAACATACATTAACTCTACTGTAGGAAAGTTCACGTTTTGTTGTTGGAATGTATTTATTTTCAAGATGAACATACCAGTTTCCTCCACTGTTCTTTTCATACAGGTTGACAAAGTACTATTGTGAGATGAACTATCTGCCGGTCTGGCTTCTTATCGTTCCTGTTGTCGTATATTATATTGCTGGCATTTTTTTCAAATATCCTAATATTTTATATAGCGCAAGATATCTGTATATCATGAGCTATATAAAACATTAGGATATTACATCACTTTAAGGCTTTGACCATTTTCTCCCCTAATTCCTGTTTCAAAAAGGAATGTTTTCAGCGTTGGGTCTCCAAATAAGCTCTATACATTTTGAGCGAATTTTAGCCAAGAATGGCAGTTTTTGCAGTCAATGGGACTCAGGAAAACTTCGATAATTGGTTAAATAGGCGGGTGTTTCCAGTTTCAGGAAAATATATCTAAAGAGAACTCCCGTGACCCTGAATGCTGTAAGTTTCGAGAAATGTTGTTACTCAAATAAAGGTTATCAAACACACAGAACCAGTTCAATTGATAAATGTATAATGCAAAATATAAAAACATCCTGGTGGGAAAAAGTGTCTACTTTTAGAGTAGCTTCTAGCCACTGTTTATCTTTGCCTCGCAATCACCCCACAACTCCTGGTTGGAAGGCTCATCTTTTGATCTTTTTTACACAGACAAGTATGTTAAGTGTGAGTATTGGGCATATTTCATTTGTCCCAAGGAAAGCTGTCCTTGGAGTGTGGTGAGGTGAGAACATTCCCAGTATGGTGAAGAGCTGCAGATTCAGACATTAGGGCAGCACATCTGTGCAGCAGCTGTAATTCTGCCTCTTCCTTGCCCCTGTGGTTGCCCCATAGCTGTGGCGGAAATACTGTGCTCTTTACCTTCTCACGGCGGCCATGAGTCCCTGGCCCTCAATAATATACGTTCAAACCAGCCCCCCGTGTCCAGCCGCACTGTGCTGCTGAAGCTGCAGCCACACCCAGAGACCCTGGCAGGGCAGACCCTTTAAAGAAGAGCATCTTGTAGGGTGGAGGAGAGTGGCTGCCACATTATATGATCTCGCCGCCTTATTCCCCGGTTCAGGGCTTCCTGTATAATAGATTTTTGAGCGTTTATTTTACCATCACTTCTTGAAACTTGATATTTCTGTTTCTGGTTGACTTAAACAAGTGAAAGAATAAATTGTTAAATTCTTAAAGGGCCTGAAATCTTGTTAAAATGTAAATACGATGGCAATAGAGAGAGCATTATGCCAAGGTGTCTATGCAGATTTGTAATCACTGTCTTTATTTAAATAAACATGTTATCTTGCAGTCCCTGTGTGAAGTCGCTCCAACCCTTGCAATGTTTATCATTAATACTCTGGTGATGCCTTTCATTTGGTGCCAGGCAAGGCTGAGGCCTTGGGTTTGAGTCATGGAAGGCCCCAGCTTTCAGAAGACAATGAAAGTGAAATGGTCCTTTGGCCTCCTGCCTTTTAATTGAAGGAATGAACCCTCAAGCTAACAAAAACCATATGAACTTCATATATTTTAACATCCGAACACCACTGGGAATTAGCCAGTTGTGGTTAGACTTCAGGGGGGTCTATGTCAACATACTGAATACTAAAATATCGACCTGAAATAATATAGACCAAGATATATTGACTTACACAAAATATGCTCAAAATAAATGTATGGAAGTGTTTATTTATGTTTTAACTTCACATCTACTTAGATTCACGATATTTTGCAAGTCTATATCTTGGTGGTGATAATGTTGCAGGGCAATATTTAAGTCAGTGCTGTGGTTTCCATTGCTTGGCCTTCTGGTCTTGACTGAAGATGTCTATTATGACAATTTTTACAATGTTTTAATGGACAAGAATTATTTTCTTTCTGCCCCATAGGGCAGCATGTCTTTGGCAGCGTTCAACCCGTGTAGGCCTTTCCTTAGGTTTCCTGAGTGTGGATATATTTAGAATGTATTGGTTGTAACAATGAGTTCTGCCCATATTTAATCTCCCCGGATTCTTTTTTTTTTTTTTTTTTTTTTTTTTTAAACCGTTTATTACAAGTCTCAAGAGTATACAAGTATGGTCCTACAACCTTCCGGCCGGCCGCTAGCAATGACAGGAACATACGACATACATTTATGGAACACGTGGCGTTGCAGAGGAGCATGCTCAGGAGGTAAGAACGTCAAAAGCCACATCATCCAGACCCCACTATACGGTTTCATTTTAAAGTAAGAACAACAAGAAAACCACACCCACAAGGCAACCCACAATCGGAAATAGCAGCACGTGCTCCCCTAAAGGGGGGATCCCAACTATCCACAGAAGTCTAAAGAGGGGGAAGAGAGCAGAGCGAGGACTGGGGGAACCCAATGCCCGGCAGCGGGGGAATGAGTCGGCTAGGGGGATGGGGCTGGCGAGGTATCAGGCAGCAACGGTGGTGCACAGATACCCCCGCGGTAGGCGTTCCAGGGGCCCCATACTTTCACCCATGTCCCAGGCTTACCCCTCGCCACATACACCACTTTTTCTCGAAACATGCACCAGTCCATGTGTTCTTTCCAGGCCGAGACCGTCGGGGGCCTCTGGGATCCCCACAGTTGAGCAATATCACGCTTGGCTATCATATATCCCAGAGTCACCCACCACGTCTGCGGCGCCGAGTAATCAGTCGGTTCCCAGACATTCAACAGGCATCTCCTCGCTTCAGGCAACAGCGCCACATGCGTAACCAGTCGCAGCACCTCATGTACACCACGCCAGAACCCCTCCACCTCCGGGCACTCCCACAAAATATGCAAAAAGGTCCCCAAAGCACCACACCCACGCTTACACAACCCATCTCCAGCATAGCCCATACGCAGAAGCTTTGGCCCCGTCATGTAGACCCGGTGGAGTATCTTGAGCTGGACGAAGCGAAGGCGAGCTGGTATGGCCACCTCCTTCGGGGAGGCCACCGCGGAGGTCCAGTCCTCGTCGTCCAACTCCAGCCCGTCGGCAACCCAAGCCGCGCGAAGGGCAGTCAACAGGCCCGAGCGATCATTTATCAGCTTTTTATATATCAGTGAGATCGTGCTGTCCGGGACGTGCCCATCCAGCATTCTATCCTCCAGGGGGGAATATTCCGGGATGGAGGCAACGTCCGAGAAGACGGAGCCCAGCGCATGACGGACCTGCAAATACCGAAAGTATTTACTGCCCTGCAACTGAAATTCCGTCTGCAGCATATCGAACGTTTTAAATCCTCCCCTCGTCCAGAGATCCCCCACTTTACTGATACCTATTATGTCCCACTTCTCAAAGCCCTTAGAGGTCCACAGGGAGCCTAACCGCTCAGACGCGTATAGTGGTGACGCCCGGGTCAAACGGTCCTTCCACCCCATGGCTGCATTGGCTGCGTGCCACACTTGCACCATGACACGCGTGGGGCCCGTCAGACGAGCGTCGGGCGCGCTAGAATAGAACGCTCGATTGTAGTCGCCACCTGGCAGGAGCATCTTGTCCATTTCGAATGCCGGGTTTAAGGCGGGCCCGTATAGGCCATGGTTAATTGCAGCGAGCTGGGAGGCCCAATAGTACCGTTTAATATCCGGGAGGGCAATCCCCCCGTCATACCATGGGAGCGTCAACTTCGCCAGGGCAATACGCGGCCTCCCGTCCCAGAACAGGCGGCGTTGCAGACTCTCCACTTCACGGAAGTAGCGCGCCGGGACTAAGTCCATAGTGTTCTGCAAAGCATACAGGAAACGCGGCAGAGACATCATCTTGAACAATGCCGCCCGGCCGAGCGGCGAAAGCGGCAGGCGCCGCCAGCGTGCGACATCTACCTGCAGGCGCTGGAGGGGGGGAAGCAGGTTGCGTTCATACTGGGCCTCCGGGTCCAGAGTAATGAAGACACCCAGGTACCGAAATCCCTGCGGGGCGATCTGGATCGGACAGCCCCGCGGGAGAATAGGAGCCTCCCCAGAGAGAACATACACGCACGATTTAGCCCAGTTGATGACGAGACCGGAGTTACGACCAAATGAGTGTAAAACATCAACCAGCACTATAAGTGATTTACGTGGGGAGGCTAGGTACAGAAGGATGTCATCAGCGTATAGGGATACGCGGTCCTCATACTCGGGGGTCCAACGGAGACCACGGATGGAAGGCTCCCACCGCAGCCACTCCGCCAGGGGCTCCAAGGCAAGCGCAAAAAGAAGCGGCGATAAGGGACAGCCCTGTCGCGTGCCCCGGCCCAGCTCAAACGGGGCCGATACCCTTCCGTTCACCACCACCTGCGCCAATGGGCCCGAATACAACAATTTGACCCAGCTGATGAATCCTGGGCCAAATCCAAACTTCGCAAGTATCGCCCAGATGTATGGCCACTCAAGCGTATCAAACGCCATGGTGGCGTCCAAGGACGCCAAAATGGCCGGTTCCCGTATAAATGGGACGCGCGCGAGCACCCCATGCAAACGCCGCAGGTTAAGGGCTGTGTTGCGGTGGGGAATAAAGCCGGACTGGTCCTGATGAACCAGATCTCCCACCACCCCGACCAGCCGATTGGCCAGTACCTTGGCGAGAATTTTGGGCTCCGCATTCAGTAGTGAGATAGGCCGATAGGAAGTAACCCGGTCCCGAGGTCTCCCCTCCTTGTGGATCACCACGATTGTAGCCAGACGTTGGTCAAGCGGGAGGGAGCCCAGCGAGTGGGCCGCCAGGAACATTGCGCGGAGGTGGGGCGCCAGTGTATCCAGTCGCAACTTATACAACTCGATAGGGATACCATTCGGGCCCATGGCCTTGCCAGAAGCGACCGAGCATATGGCGAGGGCGATTTCGTCGGAGGTGGGAGCGGCGTCCAGCGACACCCTGTCCTCCCCGGAAAGGGACGGCAGCCCGATATCCCTGAGCAGGGCACGGGAATCCTCTTCAGAGCAAGAAGAGACCGGGGAATACACCTCGCGGAAATAATCCGCGAAACAGGAGACAATTTCTTCTGGCTCAGTTACACACACACCATTCGTTTTCTCAATCAGCGGGACCACACGATTCGCTCTCTCCTTTTTATCCAACCACGCTATCAGTTTACCAGCCTTATCACCCACATCATACAGTCGCCCCTGTTGCTCTCTACTAAGGCCCCTGGCCGCCTCCGTGACGAGGGCCCTATAGGCTGCCTGCTTGAGTTGGAGGACATGTAGTGCAGCATCCGTCACCCCATCTTCTAGATTACCCTCCAACTCGGCTATTTCAGCCTCCACCCGGGTCACCTCCTCCCGCTCGCGCCTCCGGGCGTGGGAAATAAGGGATAGGGCCTCCCCTCTGAGTACTGTTTTGAAGGCCTCCCACAGGGAGATAGCCGAAGGCACTGATCCCACATTCTCATCAAAATATCGCTGGAGGGATTTAATCAAGTCCGCGCGAATGGTGGGGTCGCGCAGGTACCAGGAATTGATTGGGACCACCCTGCCCTCACCCCTCGGAAAGACATCGAAATGTAACAGGAGCGGGGAGTGGTCCGAGATACCCCGTGCCAAATGGCGCACCTCCCCCACCCTCCCGACATAGGCCGCCGGGACAAGGACATAATCAAGCCGGGAGAGACTACCATGGGCCCCCGAGTGGAAAGTGTACTGCAGCTGCGTGGGATGTTTTAAGCGCCAGCAGTCCACCAATCCCAGTGTGTCCAAGAGGCCGGATAGCCACGCCTGTGCCCGGGGGAGGTCCCTAGGGGGGTGACAATCCACAGTCCCAGAAACCACCGCATTGAAATCCCCCCCCACCACCAGAAGCCCCCCCGGAAGGCCAAGGAGGAGGCGCCCCAGGTCTGCAAAGGTGGTCGACTGCAGCCCCGGTGGGACATACACTGACACAAAGACAACCACTTTGCCCTCCATTCTCCCCACCAAGACAGTGTAACGTCCCCTATCATCGTGGAGCACCTCATCAATTTCTAACGGGAGAGAGTTCTTTACCATGATACCCACACCCCTTGAGCCTGACGTGAAGCCCGAGTGGGCCACGAGGCGGTAGCCACGCCGATTCATGGCACAGAAGGAATTGCCAATAAGGTGTGTCTCCTGCAGAAAGACTACATCGGACGAGAGTCGCTTCAAAAACTGCAGGACCACACCTCGTTTGATCCTGTCCCCCAGTCCATTAACATTCCAAGACAACAGAGTTAATTCCCTACCCCCCATCATACACAGAAACCATCAGTCGTCCCCCCGAGAGCACCTTAGAACCAACACAAAAATAAGTTTGCCTTGTGATAATAACGAACAACACCCCATCCCTGCCCACCCACCCCAACAGAACTCCCCCCTCCCTGCACCCCTGCATGAGCCCAAACAGCCCCCCCAACGTGCAGTGTGCCTGTCGCCCCATAGATAGTTAAACTGACTAGACCCCCAGAGGAGGAGGGAGAACCCCCAAGAAACCCCACACAACCTCCATAGGAGGGGAACTTAAGCGAACAGACGTATGGTCAAAAGTGGCATCCTTTTTGTCCCGAGCGAGGCCTAATATTAGTCCCTCAGTCCTGATCCAGCGAGCCCTCTCCCCCCGCCGCTCCCCCGCCACCCCCCCGATCCCGATCCCCAGACAGAGTATCCAGCCAGTCCCCGGCCGCTTCGGGACGATCAAAAAAATGCGTGCGACCATCCACCTCCACTCGCAGCTTAGCTGGGAAAAGCATGGCGTATTTGAGGTTTAGGTCCCGGAGACGGCGTTTGACACCGAGGAAGCTCAGTCTCTGCTTCTGGACCGCTGGGGTGAAATCAGGATAAAAATTAATGTCCATATTGTCAAGTCTAATCGGTCCCTGTAGTCTGGAGGATTGCAGGATAGCGTCTCTGTCCCGAAAATTAAAAATCCGGGCAATGAGAGGTCTCGGAGCGGCTCCGACCTTAGGCCTTCTCCCAGGAACCCTGTGGGCCCTCTCCACAGCAAAGAATTTACTCAGCCCCCGTGGCTGGAGATGGGTAACAATCAGGTCCTCCACGAAAAGGTCCGCCGCCGCCTCCTCACGTCCCTCAGGCACCCCGATGATACGGATGTTGTTCCTCCGGGCCCGACTCTCGGAGTCCTCCAGGCGGCGATCCATCAGCGCACTCGCCCGAGCAAGCCGGCGCACCTCCGTTTGTAGGGCCGCCACATCTGTCGTAAGGCCCGATGCGGTGTGGGCCAAAGAATCGACTCGGTCGTTGGTCTTGGAGAGATCGGCCCTTACCAGGCCAACATCCACGAGGACCGAGTCGATCTTCTGCGCCAGTGTATCGAAACGCTGGCCCACCGAGGCCTTCATCTCGGCGATGGCGCCCATGACATCCCGCAGAGTCAGATCCGTGGGCAGATCGGGAGCATCAGTAGGGCCCTCAGGGGACCTGCGCGGCACCTCGGGAGATCCCTTCTGGAGGGTATATCGGTCCATGCTGTTGGACTGATGGACTGCGCCACGCCGGGTCGATTTTATCTTTGCACGGTCACCATCTTGTTTCGTGGCCATGGTCCCAGTCTCCCGGTCGCACCAGCCACGTCGTGAAGGGCAGGCAAGCCGGTCCACGGGCTCCGGGGGGGGGGCCACCTCAGATCTGCGGGGCGGATCACAGCCGGCGGGCAGGCAGGGTCCCCCGGCGAGGCCACACCAACACACAAAGCCCCGCGACCCAACCTCGCAGAGACAGCAAGGGGGGTGCGAAAGCGAAAGTGAAAGTGCGGGGTACGCGAGCCACCAAGCCCTGCCCGCCGCTGTTGTTCACTTTGTCACTGGATCGCCCCACAGCGCAAATCCGGGGTTCGGCTAGGAGAAGGCCGCAAACCTCGATCGGTGCTCAAGCCGGTGTCCGAGGTCCGATTTGGAAGCGGAAAACGGGTGCCACCTCAGCTCAGGCTCACCAACACAGTCCCCTCATCTGGGACAGGATATGTTCAGGATAATCGTAGGGGGTCGCGGAGGTCCTCGGGAGCCTCGCACCTACGCGGCCATCTTGGTTGCGCGCTAGGCTCCTCCTCTCTCCCCGGATTCTTAGTTTTTTTACTGCCCGGTTTTTGTACTTTTACTGTCAGCAGTTTTCACAAAGCGAGTCGCACTCACTGCAAATTCAGTGGGAATGGACTGAGAATGCCAGCCGCTAGTGTCAGGGTAAGAAGATCTAGGCTGATACATGTAAGTACATGAGCACACACATGTACACACATTTGCGGGATGAGTGTGTGAGACTACCATCGAGCTGAGCGCGGTATCTCCTGTCACATAAAAGAACCTTCAAGGATTGGTGCTGACCTGGGGTAGGAGATTTAATGTGAGAGGGCTTTCATGGTGGAGGTTTGTTGCATTTATTGAAAGTCTATGGTGCTTAGAAGAATGACACACTGCTTCAAAGCACAGTTTCGCTCCAGTGAGGTATCAATCTTAGGGTAAACTTTCTAAAACGGGCCTCTGAAGTTTGGTCCTCTCGGGGGGATCAGGCATTAAACAGAGTGCACAGCTCCCCTCTGTATTTGCCCCCCAGGGAGGGACTAGTCCACAGAGGTCAGTACAACCTCCCATTCATTTCAATGGGGCAGGAGTGTGCTTGGGGCCCCATACCCAGAGATACTCTTGCTCCCAGGGAACCCATACTCCTGGAGCTGACTCAAAAATAAAGAGTCGTTGCAACGCCCATTTCACTCTGGTCACTGGGGGCCCCCTGAACCCCTGGAGCTGACTCAAAAATAAAGAGGCGTTGCAACGCCCATTTCACTCTGGTCTCTGGGGGAGCCCTGGAGCTGACTCAAAAATAAAGAGTCGTTGCAACGCCCATTTCACTCTGGTCACTGGGGGCCCCCTGAACCCCTGGAGCTGACTCAAAAATAAAGAGGCGTTGCAATGCCCATTTCACTCTGGTCACTGGGGGCCCCCTGGAGCCCTGGAGCTGACTCAAAAATAAAGAGGCGTTGCAACGCCCATTTCACTCTGGTCTCTGGGGGCCCCCTGTACCCCTGGAGCTGACTCAAAAATAAAGAGGCGTTGCAACGCCCATTTCACTCTGGTCTCTGGGGGCCACCTGGAGCCCTGGAGCTGACTCAAAAATAAAGAGTCGTTGCAACGCCCATTTCACTCTGGTCACTGGGGGCCCCCTGAACCCCTGGAGCTGACTCAAAAATAAAGAGGCGTTGCAATGCCCATTTCACTCTGGTCACTGGGGGCCCCCTGGAGCCCTGGAGCTGACTCAAAAATAAAGAGGCGTTGCAACGCCCATTTCACTCTGGTCTCTGGGGGCCCCCTGTACCCCTGGAGCTGACTCAAAAATAAAGAGGCGTTGCAACACCCATTTCACTCTGGTCTCTGGGGGCCCCCTGTACCCCTGGAGCTGACTCAAAAATAAAGAGTCGTTACAACGCCCATTTCACTCTGGTCACTGGGGGCTCCCTGTACCCCTGGAGCTGACTCAAAAATAAAGAGGCGTTGCAACGCCCATTTCACTCTGGTCACTGGGGGCCCCCTGTCCCCTGGAGCTGACTCAAAAATAAAGAGGCGTTGCAACGCCCATTTCACTCTGGTCACTGGGGGCCCCCTGTACCCCTGGAGCTGACTCAAAAATAAAGAGGCGTTGCAACGCCCATTTCACTCTGGTCACTGGGGGCCCCCTGTCCCCTGGAGCTGACTCAAAAATAAAGAGGCGTTGCAACGCCCATTTCACTCTGGTCACTGGGGGCCCCCTGTACCCCTGGAGCTGACTCAAACATAAAGAGTCGTTGCAACATCCATTTCACTCTGGTCACTGGGGGCCCCCTGTACCCCTGGAGCTGACTCAAAAATAAAGAGGTGTTGCAACGCCCATTTCACTCTGGTCCCTGGGGGCCCCCTGTACCCATGGCCCTGATGGGGAGACTGTGCCCATGTGCTCCTCCCATCCCTGTGCCCGTCTCTAGGGAAGGGGAGCATGCTGGCCCTCAGCTTCCTCCCGCACGTATGACTAGGGGCGGTGGAAGAGAGACTATGCCAGCTCTTGCTCCAGCCCAGGAAAGTGTCCGCCTGGCGTGGAGCCAGCAGGGCAGTGCTAGAGTGAACGTCCCACCCTGGCGCATAGAAAGGACAGCACCCTGTGCCGGGCAGGCATGGGCACCTGAATCTTAAACAAGCATTTGCAATGCAATAGGTCTCGCATTTATAAGAGTTTGAGCTATTGGCATTGTAAATGACAATGCCTTTTATTTATGTTTCAAAAACCCACACATAAATAAAAGGCATTGCCATTTACAGTGCCAATGGCTCAAACTCTTAACAACTGCGAGACCTAATGCATTGCAAATGCTTTTTGGTTTGGCTTGTCAGCACAGCTGTCTGCCAGTCCTATTAGTGCCACTTCTTTCAAACATACAAACAGTGCACTATGGCTCCGGCCAGAGGACCAAGGATGTCTCTCTCCTCTCTGAGTGGTTGTTTGGTGTTTTCCAGCCTCCTATGGAGTGCTTGCATTCAATGCACGTTGGAATATTGCACATCTCAGAAGTGCACTAAATCGACACACATTAAATTCTTTGCCATGCATGCATTGTGTAAAGGAATTTTTTTTAATTTGATTTCTCACTTTTGTAATATTTGAGTTCAGATTAGCTCTTTTCCAGCAGGAGAGCGCCATACACTGATAAACGTGCATTGGCAAATCCAATAAGTCTGACTTTAAGGTGCCAACACAGTCGTATGGAAAGGATGTTTACATACTTTAGCACATTGAAGCCAGAACCCTTGGCTCTGCTAATGCTTGCTATTAAATGACTGACTTAGAGGCCCACACTAAAAGCCTGGGCCTCCTCAGAGGTGACAAATCTCACACACAAATCTTTAGAGCACCCACGTGTTTATTGGGGTTACTATAAGCGGCCCTTCCAAGGGCTGGAAGGAACTGGGGACTTGGGCGCCTCCCTTATCAGGGCCGGACTTTCAAACGAGTCACACTAGGATGTGAAACCGGAAGAGGTAACCAGAGAGGAGGGGGGGAGGGGGGGAGGCAAGGATGACGCGCCAAGGATCGAAAGGCATATGTCTAACAGTGTGCCCCCCCCAAACACCCGCATGGAAATGTGGATAACATGGGGTGGAGGAAAAGTAAAGAAGGAAGAACACGGGGAGAATAAAGGAGGAAAGGCGAGAGGAATGAAGGAAATGGAGGGAAGGATGAATATTGAAGGGGAGAAAAGGAAGGAGAGAGATAAGGAAGGAGGGAGATATAACGGGGAGCGAAGGTGGGACAAGGAGCAAGAGAAGAGAGGGGAGGGAGTAATAAAGGAAAATAGACATGGGGACAAAGAAAAGGAGAAGAGGTGGAGAACAGACGATTGGGAAGAGGAGGAATGGAGGGGGAAGAGAGAAAGGGGAGATAAAGAAGATGGCAGAAGGATGAGAAATGGGAGGGGGAACTGGAGGAACAGGAAGGAATAAATGAAAGGCGAGGAAGGGGTGAACGCTGCACAGAGAGGAAAGACAGGAGGAGACACGAGTGAGAGGAAAGGAAGCAGCAGGGGCGTAAGAAGGAAAGGCTCTAATTGTGTGAAATATGCCGTGAAATAAAATAAAAATACATCAGACCTCCATACTTTGGTAACCTCACAACCAATCCTAAGGTTGAACACTTTCTACTAGTGGGAAAAGCTGGAAATGTGCACGGGGACATATGGTTGGCGCATTTTTCGGCACCTCAGCCAATCCTTGCGCAGTAGACACAATGCTGAATCCCTGATTGAATATTTCAGCGGTTTTGTCCAAGGCGCTCTCAGACAGTACACTGTCAGTAGACAGGCGCGGACTCGTAATATAGATCCAGCAACGATGGGCGAATTTTCTTTTGGTATTTACGGACCCGAGAGTGATTGGTCGCCTCGTTCCTGGCTATCGTCTTGGGTTCTTGAGGGGAGGGGAAGGGAAGTGTTGGTGGGTGGTGACTGCGATCACTGCGGGGCAGACCCCAGCTGGCCAGTCTGCAAGGGATGGATGAGGGCACGGGTAATGTTCGGATGTTTGTACGACTGCTAAACCCGGCTGGTGGGACAGTCCAATGTGGTCTGCGTCTGCTGCTCACGTCCTTGGTGCTCAGGGAGGGCTTTGACTGCTTAATAGTGTGCGGCGGGCAGGGGTCTGTCTACCCGTGTCGTGTCGTTTTACTTGCACTGTGTGTTCAGTTTGTTACGTGACTGCAGTTCGATTCGCACTCTGCTGATAAGGTGACTTCCTGGTCATTACACTGTAAACCGCGAACAGAGCTACAGGGGGACAAAAGAATATAATATGTAAGGGGATTAATACCCACAAAACTAGGAGGGGTAAATTGTCAGCCTAGTTACTTCAATGCCTGGGGTTTTCAATGAAAATTATAATTATCTGGGATTTCAGCACTGGTATAAGACTCAATGAGTAAAGGAGAGGCATTCATGGAGGGAGGAAGGGAAGCGTCCGTGCGGGCGCGAATGTGAAAGTGATCGCGATTAAACATCAAAGCGGCCGTGCGCCGCGAAAGTGAAAGAAAACGAGTGCTTTCAGGCTGCCAAATGGTGCGCGCGCCCAGCGCACATGCACTGTATTTGGAGGCCTGAAAGCACTCGTTTGCACTTCCAAAACTCGCTTACTATAAGTCTCGCCAGATCAGCGCTAAAGCGCTGTCTCAGGCGAGACCTAAAAAGGGCATAGTACATACAGCGAAGCCACAGCACAAAAAGACAAAGAAACAGCCTCAGAGCCGGCGGCAAAGCCGCTCATGAAGTATTGATGCCTGGGGAAATGGAGCACTTCATTAGCCCTCACAAAGGCTTTGAAACATTCATATTAGTCTTGTGGGTCCCAAGCGTGGTCAGGGCCACCACTAATATTGTTTCAGATCACTTGGAGGGCTGCAGCCCCCCAGAAATGTTTATCAAAGCTGCACCTTGTCTCACAGGGGTTTGAGGCCCTGTCCCCTGGAGAGGCTTTCATGTTTCTAAAGTGCTCCTAGAGATGACGCGTTTGCTCATAAGCTCCTGTTTTCTGGTCTTAAAACTGCAATGGGAGCACAGCAAAATGAGGGGGAAGACTCTGGGACTCATTCACAAATGTCTTTATCAACAGCGTTGATGGTTGACAATGCAGTGTTTTACATTATACAGAAGAGCATGAATATTGTTACTCTCTTCATTGATTTCAGTGACGTCGTAATAGTAGATTATGACATGTTATCTGAATTTACTACTATGGTGACACCCAAACAAAGCTGGTAAGGTGCCTTATTGATAGTGACACCCCTCTTTTATTATGATCCTGCATTTTGTATGGGTGGTGGATCAGGACCGGTTAGGGGTGTAATGTGTTAAGAGGGTGTCACCAAAGCTTTTCTTGCTACCTGATTGTAAAAATGCATAGTACTGGCTGTGTAATAAAAGTACTTTTCCATTTTAGAAGTAAACGCATTGACTGGATATTGCTTTATTGAGTTTTGTTGGGGTTCAGCGAGTTGGGGATATACTAGCCCACACCTCCTCTCAGTAGACTTTGAACTGCTCTGCTTCATTACCATGAGAGAATGATGTCTTACAAGGAGGTAATTGGCTCCCAGTAAAGAGAAAGTTGGGGGCTTCTCGCATCCTTCACAGCTAATAACCCATTTTCATACAATAGATTCCTTTTTCACATGATCACAGGGGTAAACCACATTTTCACAGGCAATGGTTTACAAAGTGAATTTGAATGGAAATGAAGGCTTGGAGTGCCTGACATTTAATGGCAGATAACTCCTGGATCATAGGCAAATATATTCAAACTACACACTTTCAACTATTGCACACCAAAATAATCTGTGGCTCAGCTACCCAGAGATAATGACTCAAATTCTCAAACATTTAACAGAATTAATACAAGAGGACATTTTCCTATATTCATCCTGGCGCAGGACCAAACACTTTGCAAAGTCACCTAGATTCTCCACAGTGAGGATACCTGAGATATATTGGAGCTCATATGAATTCTCAAAGTCACCTGCAGATACACCCTCCTCCCTGAATATGTATACACATACATATATATTTTGGTTTGTTATTTCAAGAAATTGGGTTGTTGGTTGACTGGGGTGTGAGCCCTGGTGAAGCATCTACCACAATCCCTTGCAGCAGCCACAATCCCTGGCAGGGTGAACCGCAAAACGTCACTAAATTAACCTATGCCTAACCCGGGGTTGCTTGGCACTTAAAGCAGTCATGCTTAACTTAGAGGCAATGAGTATTTATGCAGAGTTCAAACAGTAATAAAGTGAAAACACAACAGAAGAAATCTCCCATACCAATTTAGAAGAATAGAGTAAACGTTAATACATTATTTACCACCAAAACTACAAACATCCAATTAGTAGAATCGAAGTTATGAATTTGAAAAGTTTTTATTTAAAACTAGCACCTAACAGATCAAAGCACCAACCATGAACATCTAGTCACAAAAGACCAGGTCATAGTTGAAACATATGGCCAACCATGATAGAGGGTTGGACACAAGAGGAGGATCAGGCCCTGTTTCTGCTTACATTTAGACTTAGAAGAAATTTCAAGAACTTTTCTGAGAAGGTAAAGGACAGCGGGGAAGACTGCAGGTGGTGTCCGAGGTAGAAGCCTCATAGTCAGGGAGCAGGTGAATGGAGTCCCAGTGAAGATTTCTAAGCAATTACTTAGTCATTTTTATGGAAGTCAAAAATCTCCAGGGGGCGAGGCAGTAGTCTGTAGCCGACGAGAGTTCCAGGAGGCCAGATAATCCTTTGGCGAAGGACTGCTGAACAGGATTTCCTTCTGCAGAGGTGAACATAGTGGTAGTTCCCACAAACTCAGGTTGACAGTCGATGCACCTCGGGTGGATCAATGAGTACGTTGGTCTCAGTCTTCCACTGGTTCTCAGAGAAGTTGTTAGCCACATTTTGGGTTTTGGCTATCTGGCTTCCTTTAGCACCACCATCAAGGGTCCCGAAAGGAGGGGCACCACTTGGCGGGTTAGGACTCACTCAGGCTGGGTTCAGGTGCGGGATCAAGATGGTGGGAGCCTGTTGAGTCCTTCTAGCTCTGAACAGGAGGCCAGAAAACTAGCCCTTAGAGTCACTCTGGTATTCCTGGGTTCAGGTGGGGACGCAGGGCTGAAGCATCCGGGCAGGCCTCTGAGGATGATTCAAGGCAGGCTCCAGGCAGCAAAGCAGTCCTTCCAGGTGCAGCAAAGCAGTCGTGTGGAGTACACAGCAGGCTACAGTAGCAGGCAGTCCAATAAGAGTCCTTCCGCCGGTCCAGAAAGTGAACTGGAGAGTAGGTCTGAGGGCCCTATTTTAACACCTGGTGCCTTATCTGATCTGGGAAAAGTTTCTAGAGGTTTCTCTTTGAAGTATTTGGAATTTTCTGACTCCCCTGCCATGGCTCCAAGCTGGCTGCAGAGACAATGCAGTGGTGACAAGCCCTTTGTGTGAAGGCAGGGCACAGCCTCATTAGTTGCAACTGAGGCTTTGCCCAGTTCCGCTCCCCTCCCCATTCTGTTAGCAGACGGCCCATTCAGGCACACCTAATCCATCTATTGTATGACTGTCTGGGAGGAATTTACAACGTCCTAACTGCCAACTAAATCCAGTCATGTGATCAGGAAAGGCTGGTGGCACCAAATGGCAAAGGACAGGAAAATAACTTTCTAAAAGTGGGATTTTCAAAATTGTAATTTATAGTCTGACTTTACCTTTAAAGAAGATTTTTATTTACAATTTTATAGATACCAAACATGAACTGCTTATCTCTTCCCAATCAAAAGTTAGCACTTATTAAATGTAATAAGGCAACCCAATATCATCCTATGAGACAGGAAGGCCTCATAGTAGTGAAAAATGAATTTAGGAGTTTTTCACTACCAGGACATAGCAAAACTTGAAGGTACATGCCAAACCTTTTAATTGCAATGCACCCTGTCCAATGGGCTACCTAGTGCCTACCTTAGGCAATAAAAGGAAAGCTCAAGGCTTGGCAAGGAGGTTATATTGGCAAGTCAAATTGGCAGTTTGAAAGTGCGCTCAGTCTGCAATTGCAACCATGGGCATGTTTTAAGAAGCTACATAAGTGGGTGGTACAATAAGTGTTGCAGGCCCACTAGCAGCATTTAATTTATCGGCCCTGGGTATATGCTATACCACTCTACAAGGGACCAAACAAGTGTGAGCCCATCTTACCATATTCAAGGGAGTGAGTTCAAAATGTTTAGCACTGTTCGGCAATGGTAAAGTGCACAGAGGTGTACGACCAACAAATCAAATTATCCAAAAAAAGTGGATGGTAATGGCAAAAGTTCTCGGGGGTTACCATGAAGAGAGGACCAGGTCTAACAGTTATAGACTTGATTCTTTGGAGGTTTTTGTAAGGTAACAGTAAGTGATATATTTTCTTATTCGGTGCACCCTAAAGAATGTATCAGTAGATGGGCAATCATTCTCCTGATTAGAAGCCCACTAGACCAGATGAAACGTTCATATGGTTTTCCTAAAGACACTATAGAATCAACATTAACCAGAGTTTTCTCCCAAGTCCCTTAATTCAGTAATGGCTTCTTTAAGCTAGATGGGGCTGTCCACAAAGTTACTCCCACTATGCCTTTAAGTGAGGGTATATCTAACATCCATGAGTGGATGTAGAGGTTCTGGCCTCCACCTATGCATATTTGTTTAAGCCATAAAAAACTATTTGGAAGCAACTTAGACCCCAGGTGTCTTTTAGGTTTCAACAATGTGACTATAGGGAAAGAAGTTGAACTAAACATTTCTTGATTATACATATGATAAAGAGTCTCTTTGGCTGGTGAGTTACATTACTCCTAAGTGGTATTGGCGGTGGAGCCCTGGACAATTTGCTTGGAGAAAAGTATAGAAGCATTCCCCAAAATCTCATCCCCAGTCAAACATGAGCATCCGATTTTGACAGATCCTTTATGCTGTGCAGCATTAGGAAATATATTACAATTTTTATTGTTAATTAACAATTGCTTAATACTTTGTTGTACAAACTTCAGAGGATTGGGTCAGTCTTATATTTTTATCAAATAATTATTTGTTGCTTTTATTTATGTACTCTTGGAACTGTATTACAGGGTATGCTCAGACGTGAGTCCCTTGCTCACTTTGCCACTGGATTCAAGCAAGCCTGGCTGAAGACGGCTGAAATGCCAGAAACCGGTCCTAGGAAGCTTGTTTCCGGTCCAGGGAAGGCATGGCTTGGCAGTTCGGGCTGGACTGTTCCCATGTGGCACAGGGTCAGACTGATTTGCATATGGCCATGTCTGAACTGGGGTGGCAGAGTGGGCTAAAGAACGGTGATGGATCAAACCCAGATCTGTTGACTGAGTGTGAGTGTTTGATTGGTTCTGATGCTCCGTCCATCACCACCCCCTTTTGTACCGCTTTGTTCGCCATAAGTTGGCAGGGTATGCTCAGACGTGAGTCCCTTGCTCACTTTGCCACTGGATTCAAGCAAGCCTGGCTGAAGACGGCTGAAATGCCAGAAACCGGTCCTAGGAAGCTTGTTTCCGGTCCAGGGAAGGCATGGCTTGGCAGTTCGGGCTGGACTGTTCCCATGTGGCACAGGGTCAGACTGATTTGCATATGGCCATGTCTGAACTGGGGTGGCAGAGTGGGCTAAAGAACAGTGATGGATCAAACCCAGATCTGTTGACTGGGTGTGAGTGTTTGATTGGTTCTGATGCTCCGTCCATCACCACCCCCTTTTGTACCGCTTTGTTCGCCATAAGTTGGCAGGGTATGCTCAGACGTGAGTCCCTTGCTCACTTTGCCACTGGATTCAAGCAAGCCTGGCTGAAGACGGCTGAAATGCCAGAAACCGGTCCTAGGAAGCTTGTTTCCGGTCCAGGGAAGGCATGGCTTGGCAGTTCGGGCTGGACTGTTCCCATGTGGCACAGGGTCAGACTGATTTGCATATGGCCATGTCTGAACTGGGGTGGCAGAGTGGGCTAAAGAACGGTGATGGATCAAACCCAGATCTGTTGACTGGGTGTGAGTGTTTGATTGGTTCTGATGCTCCGTCCATCACCACCCCCTTTTGTACCGCTTTGTTCGCCATAAGTTGGCAGGGTATGCTCAGACGTGAGTCCCTTGCTCACTTTGCCACTGGATTCAAGCAAGCCTGGCTGAAGACGGCTGAAATGCCAGAAACCGGTCCTAGGAAGCTTGTTTCCGGTCCAGGGAAGGCATGGCTTGGCAGTTCGGGCTGGACTGTTCCCATGTGGCACAGGGTCAGACTGATTTGCATATGGCCATGTCTGAACTGGGGTGGCAGAGTGGGCTAAAGAACGGTGATGGATCAAACCCAGATCTGTTGACTGGGTGTGAGTGTTTGATTGGTTCTGATGCTCCGTCCATCACCACCCCCTTTTGTTCCGCTTTGTTCGCCATAAGTTGGCAGGGTATGCTCAGACGTGAGTCCCTTGCTCACTTTGCCACTGGATTCAAGCAAGCCTGGCTGAAGACGGCTGAAATGCCAGAAACCGGTCCTAGGAAGCTTGTTTCCGGTCCAGGGAAGGCATGGCTTGGCAGTTCGGGCTGGACTGTTCCCATGTGGCACAGGGTCAGACTGATTTGCATATGGCCATGTCTGAACTGGGGTGGCAGAGTGGGCTAAAGAACGGTGATGGATCAAACCCAGATCTGTTGACTGGGTGTGAGTGTTTGATTGGTTCTGATGCTCCGTCCATCACCACCCCCTTTTGTACCGCTTTGTTCGCCATAAGTTGGCAGGGTATGCTCAGACGTGAGTCCCTTGCTCACTTTGCCACTGGATTCAAGCAAGCCTGGCTGAAGACGGCTGAAATGCCAGAAACCGGTCCTAGGAAGCTTGTTTCCGGTCCAGGGAAGGCATGGCTTGGCAGTTCGGGCTGGACTGTTCCCATGTGGCACAGGGTCAGACTGATTTGCATATGGCCATGTCTGAACTGGGGTGGCAGAGTGGGCTAAAGAACGGTGATGGATCAAACCCAGATCTGTTGACTGGGTGTGAGTGTTTGATTGGTTCTGATGCTCCGTCCATCACCACCCCCTTTTGTACCGCTTTGTTCGCCATAAGTTGGCAGGGTATGCTCAGACGTGAGTCCCTTGCTCACCTTGCCACTGGATTCAAGCAAGCCTGGCTGAAGACGGCTGAAATGCCAGAAACCGGTCCTAGGAAGCTTGTTTCCGGTCCAGGGAAGGCATGGCTTGGCAGTTCGGGCTGGACTGTTCCCATGTGGCACAGGGTCAGACTGATTTGCATATGGCCATGTCTGAACTGGGGTGGCAGAGTGGGCTAAAGAACGGTGATGGATCAAACCCAGATCTGTTGACTGGGTGTGAGTGTTTGATTGGTTCTGATGCTCCGTCCATCACCACCCCCTTTTGTACCGCTGTATTACAGTTAGGGCACACTGTTCCTGTTTTTGCCGTGAAACACCTTTAATAAGGTTCGCCAGGTGCAAACAGGAACAGTGCACCCTCATGCATGTGAGATGCTGCCTTTAGGGTAGCCATGAGCCCACTGCTCTCCTGAGGGCAGCACATTAGTGAAAGGGGGAGGAGCTGCTTGACGTAGCCAAGTTGTCTTCACAATGTAGGCAGCACCCGCCCTGCACTTCAACTGGAAGACCCCTTTTCCCTCCTTTCCGAGGGTCCTCCTTATTGACTATGTACCACCTCTTTGTGAAGCACAGTCACTGTGCTTCATGAGGGTTTTCACTTGAAAGCGTATAGCGCATAAATAGAGTAATGTGTGCACTTTCTTTTACTCTGAGTTATTTGCTAGACAACCAAGATGTCGCACAATAACCAAAGGCCAAAGTGTCTGTAAGAGAAACTCAGTCTGGTTAAGAGGGTTCTCATCTTCCCCTGAGGGAGAGGACACATGATAACATTGCAAGTTTATTTATATATACATATTTTAAGGACCTAGCCAAATATAATGTACTGTCTCCAGAGAGCAACATTCTGCTTTCTCTGGTTTAGACTCTTTCACACTGTCAAGACCCAGTAATTGCATCTACCACCCAGGGCCGGACTGGGAATACAAACCGGCCCTGGCAATTAAGTCGGACCTCCCGTGCGGGTGGGCGCTGCTGGTGGGAATCACTGCTGCATTGGTACAGGGGTCCGATATTGCAGCACTGCTGCAGATGTGGCCCCCTTGACCAAAAACAGCCGTACCAGTCCAAAACCAGCCTCCAACCTTCTGGCCCACCGGGGAAATGCCCAGTACCCGCTACGGCCAGCCTGGCCCTTCTACTGCCTTTCTCCAAGTATATGGAGAGGATGTAAGTTCTTCCCAAGTAATAAGTCCAAAACCGTGTCTGGTCTAACCTTCATGTTCAATAATTAAAATTTCGGCTCAACCCCTGGTAGTTGTGGCACATTGCTAATAGGTTTAACTTAAGAAAAATGTATTTAACAGTGCTATAACAATTAAAAAGTCTACACACAACCCAATAAAAATCCCACAACCAATGTCTAAAAAGAGAGAAACTTTCACATAAGAAAAATAACACAATAAATCCAATAATGAAAACCAGAGATGTGAATTTTTAGGGCAAAAGGTGCCAAGAGAAAGTAAACCCTCAATCAGAAGTCACTGTTCGTGATTGATTTGTACCTATGCATAATTTCCAGCTGACACGATGGAGTGAATGTTGGATACACCAATTGGGTAGTCCTGGTCAAAGATTTTAACTTCTTACTTCAGTCTGTGAAACAAAAGTCAAAATCCTTGAGTGAGCTCAGGTTGAAGGCTGTATCTAGCAAAGTCCTCTTGAAGTCAGACAGCTGTTGTATGAGTCCACGTTAAGCTGTTGATTTTTCTGAAAAGAGCTACCAGAGGGATGATTCAAATTTCGTGCCTGCCAAAGCCATCTTTGTTGGCGACGAATTGCAGTCTACCTTCAGATTTAGGGCCTGATTTAGAGCTTGGAGGATGATTTACTCCATCACAAGTGTGATAGATATCCAGTCTCCCTAATTACAAGTGTATTAGGTTATAATGCACTTGTAATTACGTGGATAGAATGTCCGTCATTTTTGTGATGGAGTAACCTAGTCACAAACTCTAAATCAGGCCCTTAGTCTCTTTTTGCCAAGCTCAAAATCCTCCAATGAGGCAAGCATGAAAGCTCTATCCATTAACGTCCTCTCAATATCGGACTTCGAACTTTACAGATTTTTTGGAACAGTTCCTCTTAGTCTTTCTAAGGCTCCCAGAACCTCAGGTACAGCACCTGATGCACAGAACACACTGCTGCAGAGGCCACCAGCAGTATCCAGTCCAGCTCCAGTCGCCATTGGTCCACTGGTCACTCCAGAATAATGGTGTCTTGAAGGTTGTTGTGGCCCTGCAGCCACATAGGAGTTTATCGAATTGACCCTTGGAATCTACTTCTCAGTCCTGGGTACAAATTGGAGCCCTGCAGGTCTAAACATGAGTAACAGACAGCAGGTCCAGTCCTCTTGTGCTCTTTCACTTGTCTAGAAAGTATTCTGGTGAGTGGCGGATGAGGTGTCACTTTTGTAGATTCCACTAGCCCGTGGGTTGGGGTAAACCCTGGACACTCCTTATCTAATAAAGAAAAAGATCTCAAGGGCAAGCCTTCCCACTTTTGCAGCACAACCTGTTTGCCTTAGAAATCAGAGTAAACTCCAACATGGCAGAACCCTCCTGCCCATAGAGGGGGCTTGTGGCTCCACCAGGTGCTTGTCTAGGTAAATAAGCAGTATCCGTTTCCTACACCACTCAAAACTGGTTCTGATTTGGTACTAAACTGTCTACACTTTACACTGGGACCAAAGGCATTCTCTTCCCCAGGTCTCCCAGCCTCTTGTTGGACACTTACTGGCCTTGCAAATCAGGTCCCAACCATCTGTCCGTTAACTCTGCTCAGATCCTTAAAATATGGGGTGATTCTACAATGTTGCTAACTAATAAGACACCTGCTTTAGTTTCTGTGATATTACAATGAAAACTTTAATTAAAATGCTGCCTTACCTAACATTTGCATGAATAAGATGGGCTGTTACAACCATCATTGGATTTAGACTTGACAATGCCAATTCTCTCTACCTCTGCATACTAAATTATTTGATACGTCATTTACAGGCAATCTAAAAAACCAGGTCTGCAGGCTGGTGATAGAGGCAGCTAGGTTAAGTCACACAAACGCTCTATTACAAACTCAACAATGGCTTTTAGTAAATGGCCACACCATCTTTAAGGTTATGTGTATCACCCAGAGAGCACAGTTTTGGAAAGCCCAAAGGTACATCCAGAAATAGTTAGCACATTACCATTCTAACAAATCCTTTCACTCGTCTTATTCTAACTTCCTTGTAATTCCTAAATTAAGCAGAGTCCTACTATGTGGTTTCAGATTCTTGGGTTTTGTCCCAAAACAATGGAATGTTCTTCCACTTAGCCATATGTCACTTGGGACACACTTCAAAGATGCCTCCCATGTCACAGACACATGTTAGCTGACAGCTGGGTGGGGCCCTCCTGTTGTCTTCCCAGCCACTCAGGCCCTAAAAACAGTGGACCTCTTTTGACATTACATTGCCACAGCTTATTTCATAGATTCTGCTAGGTTTACATACATCATTTGGGCCGAATTACAATGGAGGGAAAGAGAATGCCACGACAATTTGTGTGTATCCACTGTATGGATGCAGAAAGCTCAGCATTGTTATACAATACTTCTGCCTGTGAAGTTATTGTGGGTACAGGGACTGCATAAAACTGGATTTTTGTGCCAGATGTGCGAGGACACTAGATACAGGATATCCATAGTACGCTCTCCACACACACACACACCCAGCCCTCAGAGCCCAAGTAAATTATGGCTGAAGACTTCAGCCATCATGAAAATGCCCAAAGTGGGTAAAGTTAGCGCTTGGAACCTATTAGTTAGGTCGACCTCAGAGGATACACTATCTCAGGCCAGGCATAATAAAAGTGCCACCTCCAGGCACCCACTTCATAACACTCCTGGACATGTGGAAAATCAGAAGCGGATTGAATCAGCTGTCTGCAACCTGAGATTCAATCAATCAGTCAGCAGATTTGTAGAGCGCTATGTGCCACCAGTGAGGATATCCAGGCACTGGCAAGGTAGAGTTGCTAAGCAAAACAGCCAGATCTTCCAAGACTTATGGAACTATGGAAGAGATGAAAAGGTCCGTAGATGAAAGGATAGCTCGTTCCATGCCTTCACTGCGCGGTAGGAGAAGGATCGCACTCTGCATGTGCTACATCAGATGCAGGGGGGGAGGGTTAAAAAAGGGACGTGAAGAAGAAGTGTCTGATGGGTTGATGGAAGTTCAGGTGGTGGTTCAAGTAGGCGGGTCCGCAGTTGTGTAGGGCCTTGCTTTTATGCCTTGATGAGGAGTTTAAACTCGCATATTTTCTGTACAGGGAGCCAGTGGAGTTCCCTGAAGTAGGGGATGACTTGGGGCATAGGGAGATCCAGGACGACTCTCACTGTGACTTTTTGTATGGTCTGTAGTCACTGGGGGACGTAAGCTGCGATCCCTGCCTAGAGAGCGTTGATGTAGTCCAGTCGGCTGGAGATAAGGGTCTGGGTATTGGTTGGTCTTGAACTTTAGGGTAGGCATTTGAATATCTTACGAAGCATTCAGAGGTTGAAAAAGCAGGAGGAGGTGATGGAGTTGACCTGAGTCGTCTGAGTCGTCATGGTTACCTTGTTGTCCAGAATGACGCCTCGGTTCCTAGCATGGTCAGTGGGGGTAGGAGTAGGCCCGATTTCAAAGGGCTACCAGGATGAATATCATGTGGAGCTTTTGAAGAACTGAACCTGCTCTCTCTCTAGTATCCAAGTTGCTTCAAGGGTCATAAGGCCAACTTCCTGTTCAAGCTACAGGGATACAATAAGCTATAAGAGTCCTGTCCTGCAACTGCCCATCTGATCAGTGGCAAATGGATCTGGACCGGACTTTGCCTGCCACCTTGTGAGTCTCTATGTACATTCCCTGAGTTCGTGAGGGGACTTCAGAACTGTACTCCTGTGGTGGATTGAGACATAAAGGACTAAAGTCAGAAGGGAAAATATTTGGCCAGGGCGAACCGGGTCAGAGGTAAATTGAGCCTAGGTCTTGTTCTAGAACTTTATACCTCAGATCCTTCTTCTTGTTAATTACATTTTACACTATTTTTCTCATTTATTTGTGGATTTTTATGTTTTGCACTTTGTCTTTATTACTGTTTTAGTACTCCATAAATACTTCACAAATCACCCCTAAATTAAGCCTGTCTGCTCTGTGCCATAGCCAACAGGGGATTGAGCACAGGTTTATTCAGTGACTGTTGGGAGGTGGATTATTAGTAGGGGGAAGGAGGCACCTACCACTAGCAATAAGGCCATCAAAGGAATATAAGGGCCTCACAAGTTTTCAGTTAATTATTCCCTTGCTCAACTCTTGGTAGCTGGCTTTGAGCAGGCAGGCTTAACTTATGAGACAGGTGTGTAAAGCATTTAAAAACACCAATACATTAAATAAGTAAGACACAGCTAACAAAAAATCCACAACCAATTTAAAAAATAGGAAATATTTTTATGATTAAAATTACACCAAATGAATGAAATCCAATGTAGTGTACCAGAGAGATGATTTTTTAATAATAAACACTTCCTAGTGTTTAAAAGCTAATAGCGTCAAATTGTCACACTTGACCAGGACAAAGTCAAAGTTTGAGGGCGACCGCAATGCTGCCCTGGTCAGAGACATTAAGCGGGAGGCCTCTGTCAAAATGTTACCTTCACAATTAACAAACGTTTCTGGAGGATTTTGCCTCATCAAGCGAGGCTCTCCTTCAGGCAGGAATTCGAGTCGACGACAGCGGCATGGATTTGCTCGAGGCCTAGGTGAAATCTTAGAAGTCTTGAGCTCCGGAGCATTTAGCGGGAGGAATCTGAAATCAAGTCTGAATTGAGGTTCAACATCTGCGGCTTGGCACTCATCGACAAGTTGGTCACTTCATGGTGCTTTTTCACACATGTTCTCAAAAGTTCTCCAAACTTAAGGAGGTGCTTCCTGAAGGTCCTTTAAGGGGGTTCAAAGTGTCCACAAACAAAAAACAAGATTCTAGAGTCTCTGAGTTGCTCCTCAGAATTTGGAAATACAGTTTCCACAATGCACCTGGCCAACAGTGTCAGCCGGCATGGATCGGGGGTGGCGGGTGTATAAAGGAAAATAAATCATACTACCTCGCTGCGTCTCTACTCTGTCGTCCCTCTGCCATCTCTTCTTCACCCTTCTGTTGCTCAAGTGTTAGCTCCTGGAAAGTTGTACCCCATCCACAGAACTTCCACAGAACCATTTTTCACCATGCAACAAGACAGGAACTGGATCATTTTCTTCCGCAATCTCTTCTGTGATTTACGTATTGTTTACTGGGAAATCTCTTCAGAGGTGTGGCATAAGATTGTTCACATACAACATCTTATTCATCTCCTTTGTGGTATCTGTGTCCACCAAGTAGTTGACCTCAAATCTTCTGCACTATCCTATAAGGCCCACTGCACTTATGGTCCACAGCTCTTGGACAAATGGCCTTCAGCACTAACACCCTCTGACCTACCAGATTTCTAGCCATGCTGTGAATTATGTTATGTTCTGTTAAGGAATTTTCTAAACGCCCATGTATACCCGAGGGTGTCTTGGCGCTATCTGAGAGGGCAGGCTAGAGGCAGTATCAAAGGTTAAATAGCCACGTTTTTATCTCCTTCCTAAATGCCATTAAGAAAGGGATGGCTCTAATATGCGATGGCAGACTATTCCAAAGTTTGGCTGCATAGATAATGCTTCTACCACCCCATTGCATATTTTTACATTTAGGAACGGCTAAGATATTAGCATTAGCAGAGCGGAGTTCTCTGTTGGGAATATATATATAGTTTGAAGGCCAATCTGAGAAAGTCTGACCCCGTATTGTGCATTCCTTTATGTGCAAGGCATAGGGCTTTAAATTTTGCATGGCTGCAAATAGGCAGCCAGTTTAACTTATGAAGTCCCAGGGAAATTGAATGAGGCTTAGGGAGGTTAAGCATCATTCTAGTAGCGGCATTTTGAACCAACTGTAGTCGTCTCATGTGTTTTTCTAGAATGTTTAGATAGAGACTATTGCAATAGTCCACTTTAGATAGGACTAGTGCAGTAATTAGGGTATTCCTGTGGCTGTCAGGGATGAACGGCAGGAATTTCCCGATCAGTTATAAGATGTAATAAGCTGAGGATGTTATAGCCGATACTCGGGCACTCATATACGTTGTCGTCAATAATGACTCTGAAGTTCTTAGCTTTGGTGAAAGGAAGGGGAGAAAGAGGAAGATTCTACGGCCACCAATTAAGGGACCAAGCTGGAGAGGGATTCCTGAAAACAATAATCTCGATTTTACTTAAATTAAGTTTCAGGCTGTGTCTGCTCATCCAGCCACTAACCACCTTAATACAGTTTTTGCATCTTAGAGGGCCCGACGTATCATTGTTAGATGCAGCAATTATCAATTGGGTATCATCAGCATAAGATTTTACCTCCAAGTTGAAACTTTTAATAAGAGAGGCCAGCTTGGCTACATAAACATTAAAGAGCGTTGGGCTCAAAGACGATCCCTGAGGGACTCCACAAGGCAAGGAAAAGGGTGTAGAACTGAATTTCCCTAGAGCTACTTTTGTGTTCTGTCTCTAAGGAAAAAGGTGAATAAGTCCAATGCTGTACCCTTCATTCCTATTTCCTCTAGGCCAGTTGTTCCCAAACATTTGACTTCTGGGGACCTCCACTTAATCATTACTGGAACCCAGGGATCCCACCTGAATCATTATTCGAATCCGGGGACCCCCCACGAGTCATTACTGGAAGTCGGGGCCCCAGCCAAAGCAATGTTGATGATTTGATCCACTAAAAAATGCATAAAAATACAGAAAAAAACATTCATCAAGCAAATACACAAATTACATCTTATTTCATTAGAAACCACATATAAATAATAAATAAATAAAAATGGAATTTTAATAGAATGGTTGGAGCTTTTCTAAATTCAATTGAGGCCACACATCATCCACACTATATTCAGTTTGATGCACTTGCACTGCTCCCACAAATCAATCTGAGGATACTAATTTAATTTGTAGCCTCCAGTTTCAAATTCCTTCACATTTACTGTATGTTTTAAAATGTTCAATTGTGCATTTAGCATCTTTATATATTTACACTTTATTAATCTGTTAATATTATTTGATTTTCAAAGTAGTCGCGGACCCCCTGAGGAGGCTTCGGGGACCCCCAGGGGTCCCCGGACCTCAGTTTGGGACCCACTGCTCTTGGCAGTCTATGAGAGTAGTATGGTCTAATGTATGGAAGGCAGCCAATAAGTCTAAAAGAATCATGACTGTCGAACCTTCATTATCCACTTCCTTTCTCACCTCTTCCGTTGCTTTGACCAGGGCAGTTTCTGTGCTATGTCCTGGTCTTAAGCCGAACTGAGTGGTATCTAGGAGCTGGTTATCCTGAATGTATTTGGATAACTCAACATTCATAACCTTTTCACAGATTTTAGTGGGGAAAGGCAAGCGTGCAATTGGGCGGTAATTCAAGGTATCAGTACTGCTCAGATTGTTTTTTTTAAGAGAGGCAGGATGGAGGCCTGTTTCCAGATGGAAAGGAAAGTGCCTGTGGAGAACATAGTATTAAAGATGTTTGATAAATTCTGCGCAATAATGTCTGAAGCCAATTTCAAAATCTTTACTGGACAGGGCTCGTAAGGGGAGCCAGATTTACTTTGCAGAATCAGCGAGCTCACTTGGTCTGGTGTGGTAGCAGAACAATTAAGAAACAAGGAGTCACTCTGTTCACTCGCAGGTTGTGGGTATCAAAATCTTTAAAAATCCCATTAACTTTTTCTTTAACCCCTTCGCTGCCAGGCCTTCCCCCCCCCATCACCCCCGTGCCACGCCTTTTTTGGGATATTTGGGGTAGTGCGCGCTGAGGTCCCTGTAACTTTTTGAACACATAAAGTATCCACGCCAAATTTGCGTCCTTTTCTTCCAACATCATGGGGATTCTAAAGGTATTCAGGGTCTGTGGATTTCCCTGGAGGAGTCACAGAAATGAGCCAAAATACAGCAAATCTTTATTTTTGGGGAAAAATGGAAAAAACGGGCTGCAGATGAAAGCATCTGGGTTTTTCCTTGCAAATGTTATCGAAAACCGGTTTGCGGGGCTGAAATCACCATTTTCCCAGCTTTTCGGGGATACCAGACTTTTGTCAGAAACCCAACATTTTTTACACAGCTTTGGCATTTTTCTGGGACATAGCCTATTTTTGCTATTTCTTGTGCTTTTGACCTCCTTCCAGTTAATGGTAGAAATGGGTACAAAAGCAATAATGGATCCTGGAAAGCTATACGTTTTAGAGAAGTAGACAAAATTCTGAATTCAGCAAGGGGTCATTTCTGTAGATCCATCAACGTTTCTTTATAGAAACTAACAGTTAAATATAGGATACATTGAAAATTTGTTGAAAAAAATAGCCTTTTGTGTCAACGTTTTCACCTGTAACTTCTTCTAATTATGATAGCTCTTTGAAAGCAATATACCGTAACATCCGCTGGACATTACTGGTTGTGGGGATATATAGGACTTGTAGGTTATCCAAGAACCCGACGAACCCAGAGTCAAAAACTGAGCAGCAACTTGCAATGGTTTTTTTATTATGTACCGGGTATATAGTAATTATTCTGTAAAAATGTGTACATGAAAAAATCGGTATGAAAGACACCTATGTATTTCTGAAATGGGAACAAAATATAGAGTTTAGAAACAGTAGATATTTGCACATTTACGAAATTGGGAATACTCATACTAGCATGAGAATTAACAGTCATTTTTTAGAATAACTTCTTTTTTACACAATGTCTTTCATTTGGAAGGCACAAATGCATCGAAAGTCAATAGGTAATAACAGTTCCTTTACAAATCTGAATTACCCTAAGTCTCCCGATAAAAATGGTACCTCACGTTTATGGGTAGGCATAGTGCCTACGACAGGAAATGGCTCAAAACCCAACGTGAACACACCACATTTTCACAATGCAAAATTACCCTTTTTTAGCAAAGTGCCTAGCTGTAGTTTTTTAACTCTAGCTCTGCCGGCACCTAGGCAAACCTATACATTTTTGAAAACTGGACACCCAGGGGAATCCAGGATGGGGTGACTTGACTGCCTCTCACCAGGTTCTATTACCCAGAATCCCTTGCAAACCTAAACTTTTGTAAAAAAAAACACATTTCTGAGGTGTAAAGTTCTGGAATTTGTGTGGATCCACAAATTTCCACCCACCCCGCGTTCCCCAAAGTCTTACGAGAAATATGGTACCTCACTTGTGTGGGTCGGCCAAGTGCCCGCGACAGGAAACGGTGCAAAATGCAACGTGGACACACCTCAATTTCGCAGTGAAAAATGACCCTTTTTTGGCAAAGTGCTAACCCCGGGCGTAGTACTTCCCTTTGCCCACGGATTGTACGTAGCACTGCCTGCTTCGCGGTTTATGAAGTAGGCGTAGCAGGCAGCGCTATGCACACGCCAGGGCGAAGCAGAGCTGCCTGCCGCCAGCCTCCCGCCTCCCGCCCGCCCTCATTTTAAAATAAGGTAAACTATGATAAAAAATAAGATAAAATGCCTTGCCTGCAGTGCGGCGTCCCGGGGCTCCCCCTTCCTCGTTGACGGCAACTTCTTTTCACAAATGCGCATGCGCGTACGCCCGCGCATGAGCATTGGTGAAAAGAAGTTGCCGTCAACGAGGAAGAGGGAACCCCGGGACACCGCACTGCGGGTAAGGCATTTTATCTTATTTTTTATCGTAGTTTAACTTATTTTAAAAGTAGGGAGGGGCGGGAGGCGGGTGGCGCGTAGTGGGGCTATGCGGAGCACGTGAGTGTGCGTAGATTTGGCCACACTACGCGATGCTCCACGTAGCTCCACTACGCCCACTATGCCCAGGGTTACAAAGTGCCTAGCTGTAGTTTTTGAACCATAGCTCTGCCGGCACCTAGGGAAACCTAGCAAACCTATACATTTTTAAAACTAGACACCCAGGGGAATCCAGGATGGGGTGACTTGACTGCCTCCCACCAGGTTCTGTTACCCAGAATCCCTTGCAAACCCAAAAAAAAATTGCCCAAAAAAAAAAACATTTTCCCCACATTTCTGTGGTGGAAAGTTCTAGAATCTGCATGGATCCACAAATTTCCACCCACCCCGCGTTACCCAAAGTCTTCCGAGAAAAATGGTACCTCACTTGTGTGGGTCAGCCTAGTGCCCGCGACAGGAAACAGCGCAAAACGTAACGTGGACACACCTCAATTTCATAGCGAAAAATGACCCTTTTTTGGCAAAGTGCCTAGCTGTAGTGTTTGAAACATAGCTCTGCCGGCACCTAGGGAAACCTAGCAAACCTATACATTTTTGAAAACTAGACACCCAGGGGAATCCAGGATTGGGTGACTTGACTGCATCCCACCAGGTTGTGTTACCCAGAATCCCTTACAAACCTAAAAAATTGGCAAAAAAACCACTTTTTCCCCACATTTCTGTGGTGGAAAGTTCTGGAATCTGCGTGAATCCACAAATTTCCACCCACCCCACGTTCCCCATCGGAAAGTCTTCCAAGGAAAATGGTACCTCACTTGTGTGGGTCGGCCTAGTGCCCGCGACAGGAAACGGCGCAAAACGTAACGTGGACACACCTCTATTTCGCTGTGAAAAATGACCCTTTTTTGGCAAAGTGCCTAGCTGTAGTTTTTGAACCATAGCTCTGCCAGCACCTAGGGAAACCTAGCAAACCTATCCATTTTTGAAAACTAGACACCCAGGGGAATCCAGGATGCGGTGACTTGACTGCCTCCCACCAGGGTCTGTTACCCTAAAAAATTGCCCAAAAAAACACATTTTCCCCACATTTCTGTGGTGGAATGATCTGGAATTTGCGTGGATCCACAAATTTCCACCCACCCCGTGTTCCCCAAAGTCTTCCAAGAAAAATGGTACCTCACTTGTGTGGGTCGGCCTACTGCCCGCGACAGGACACGGAGCAAAACGCATCGTGGACACACCTCAATTTCGCAGTGAAAAATGAACCTTTTTTGGCAAAGTGCATAGCTGTAGTTTTTGAACCCTAGCTCTGCCGGCACCTAGAGAAACCTACCAAACCCACACATTTCTGAAAACTAGTCACCCGGGGGATTCCAGGGAGGTATGGCTTGCGTGGATCCCCCAACGTTTCCTTACCCAGAATGCCCTGCAAACATCAAAGTTAGCTGGAAAAATCACCTTTTTCACACATTTTTATGTGGGAAAGTTGTGGCATCATCGGGCTGACACAAATTTCCTACCACCAAGCGTTCCCCCGGGTCTCCTGATAAAAACAATGCCTCACTCGTGTGGGAGGCCCAAGTACCCGCGACAGGCAAGGGCCCACAACGTACTGAGGTGACATAAAAATTGCCTATCTCAAAACGGCCTGGTTTTGCAAAGGGGGTCCTCTGGGTTTTTGGCCCGGTGCTCGGCGGCCACCTAGGGAAACCTACCAAACCCACACATTTCTAAAAACTAGACACCCGGGGGATTCCAGGGAGGTATGGCTTGCGTGGATCCCCCAACGTTTCCTTACCCAGAATGCCCTGCAAACATCAAAGGTAGCTGAGAAAATCTCCTTTTTCACACATTTTTGTGTGGGAAAGTTGTGGCATCACCGGGCTGACACAAATTTCCTACCACCCAGCATTCCCCCAGGTCTCCCGATAAAAACAGAGCCTCACTCGTGTGGAGGCCCAAGTACCAGCGACAGGCAAGAGCCCACAACGTCGTGAGGCGACATGAAAATTGCCTATCTCAAAACGACCTGGTTTTGCAAGGGGGGTCACTTGGTTTTTTAGCCCGGTGCTCGGCGGCCACCTTGGGAGACCTACCACCCCACACATTTCTGAAAACTAGATACCCGGGGGATTCCAGGGAGGTATGGCTTGCTTGGATCCCCCAACGTTTCCTTACCCAGAATGCCCTGCAAACCTCAAAGTTAGCTGAAAGAATCACCTTTTTCACATATTTTTGTGTGAGAAAGTTGTTGCATCACCGGGCTGACACAAATTTCCTACCACCCAGAGTTCCCCCGGGTCTCCCGATAAAAACAGTGCCTCACTCGTGTGGGAGGCCCAAGCACCCGCGACAGGCAAGGGCCCACAATGTACTGAGGTGACATGAAAATTGCCTATCTCAAAACGACCTGGTTTTGCAAGGGAGGTCTACTGGGTTTTTGGCCCGGTGCTCGGTGGCCACCTTGGGAAACCTACCAAACCCACACATTTCTGAAAACTAGACACCTGGGGGATTCCAGGGAGGTATGGCTTGCGTGGATCACCCAATGTTTCCTTACCCAGAAAGCCCTGCAAACCTCAAATTTAGCTGAAAAAAAACACTTTTTTCATAAATTTTTGTGTGGGAAAGTTGTGGCATCACCGGACTGACACAGATTTCCTACCACTCAGCGTTCCCCCGGGTCTCCCGATAAAAATGGTGCCTCACTCGTGTGGGAGGCCCAAGTACCCGCGACAGGCAAGGGCCCAAAACGTATGGAGACGACATCAAAATTGCCTATCTCTAAACGACCTGGTTTTTGCAAGGGGGGTCACCTGGGTTTTTGGTCCGGTGCTCGGCAGCCACCAAGGGAAACCTACAAAACCCACACATTTCTGAAAACTAGACACCCGGGGGGTTCCAGGGAAGTATGACTTGCCTAGATCCCCAACGTTTCCTTACCCAGAATGCCCTGCAAACCTGAAATTTAGCTGAAGAAGTCACTTCTTTCACACATTTTTGTGTGGGAAAGTTGTGGCATCACCGGGCTGACAAAAATTTCCTACCACCCAGCATCCCCCCGGGTCTCCCGATAAAAACATTGCCTCACTTGTGTGGGAGGCCCAAGTACCCGCGACAGGCAAGGGCCCAAAACGTATTTAGGAGACATCAAAATTGCCTATCTCAAAACGACCTGGTTTTGCAAAGGGGGTCCCCTAGGTTTTTGGCACGGTGCTCGGTGGCCACCTAGGGAAACCTACCAAACCCACACATTTCTAAAAACTAGACACCCAGGGGATTCCAGGGAGGTATGGCTTGCCTGGATCCCCCAATGTTTCCTTACCCAGAATGCCCTGTAAACCTCAAATTTAGCTGAAAAAATCACTTCTTTCACACATTTTTGTGTGAGAAAGTTGTGGCATCACTGGGCTGACACAAATTTCCTACCACCCAGCATTCTCCCAGGTCTTCCGATAAAAACGGTGCCTCATTTGTGTGGGAGGCCCAAGTACCCGCGACAGGCAAAGGCCCAAAACGTGTTGAGGCGACATCAAAATTGTCGATCTCAAAACGACCTGGTTTTGCAAGGGGGGTCCCCTGGGTTTTTGGCCCGGTGCTCGGCGGCCACCTAGGGAAACCTACCAACCCCACACATTTCTGAAAACTAAACACACAGGGGATTCCAGGGAGGTATGGCTTGCCTGGATCCCCCAACGTTTCCTTACCCAGACTGCCCTGCAAACCTCAAATTTAGCTGAAAAAATCACTTCTTTCACACATTTTTGTGGGAGAAAGTTGTGGCATCACTGGGCTGACACAAATTTCCTACCACCCAGCATTCCCCCAGGTCTCCCGATAACAGTGGCGCCTCATTTGTGTGGGAGGCCCAAGTACCCGCGACAGGCAAGGGCCCAAAACGTGTTGAGGCGACATCAAAATTGTCGATCTCAAAACGACCTGGTTTTGCAAGGAGGGTCCCCTGGGTTTTTGGCCCGGTGCTCGGCGGCCTCCTAGGGAAACCTACCTAACCCACACACTTCCGAAAACTAGACACACAGGGGATTCCAGGGAGGTATGGCTTGTGTGGATCCCCTAACGTTTCCTTACCCAGAATGCCCTGCAAACCTCAAATGTAGCTGAACAAATCACTTTTTTCACACATTTTTGTGTGGGAAAGTTGTGGCATCACCAGGCTGACACAAGTTTTCTACCATCCAGCGTTGCCCCGGGTCTTCCGATAAAAACGGTGCCTCACTTTTGTGGGTGGCCCAAGTACCCGCGACAGGCAAGGGTCCAAAACGCTGTGCGCCTCAACAGGCAAGGGTCCTAAACGTAGTGCGCCTAACTACGTTTTGGACTCTTGCCTGTGGCGGGTCCTTAGGCCTCCCACACGAGTGAGGCACCGTTTTTATCGGGAGACCCGGGGGAACACTGGGTGGTAGGACATTTGTGTCAGCCTGGTGATGCTACAACTTTCCCATTCAAAAATGTGTGAGTGGTTCGTTTCATTCTTGACGGACCGCTCCTTTCAGGTCCATGCTCCACCGTATAAATCGGGAAGGTTTCCGCTGTGCTGTGGCGTTCCCCAGGGGTCCGCACGTAGCCCCACTTTATTTAACGTGTACGTCCGTCCTCTGGCCATACTGGCCAGAGCTCGTAACATCAAATTAACATCTTATGCGGACGATACACAGTTTATCTTCTCCTTCTCCAGCGATACCAACGCCGACAAAATTAAATTTCAGGAAGATCTATCGGCCATTGCAAACTGGATGACTGAAAATTGTCTCCAGCTCAATTCATCCAAGACGGAGGTACTACTGGTTGGAAAGGAGACTCAGAAATGGGATGATCAGTGGTGGCCGCCTGTATTAGGCCCTGCACCTACCCCTAAGAAGGAAGTCAAAAACTTGGGTGTTATGGTTGACAACTGACTAGATCTCGATTCCCACGCTAAAAAGGTGGCAGGCACGTGCTACGGCCGTCTACGGTCTCTGAGACCCATTTTGGTTTTTTTCGAATCCCAAGTTCGCCAGATGATCATTCAGGCCATGGTGCTGTCGCACATCGACTATTGCAATGTCCTAATGCTGGGCTCCAATCAATCTACGATTCACAGACTTCAAAGGGCTCAGAATGCGGCAGTCTGTTTGGTTTGCCAAAAAATTGTCACATCTCCCCCATCCTTCATCGTCTGCATTGGCTGCCTGTAAAGCAGCGCATTCAATTTAAGGCACTTTGCCTTATTCATAAAATTCTCTACTCCTCGGGCCCCAAAATTTTGCGAGACTTAAGTACTCTATATGTCCCTACTCAGGCTCTTCGATCTGCAGATCTGTCTCTGGCCCACATCTCCAAGATCCGGAGGAGCAGAGCAGGAGGTCGATCCTTCAGATATCTGGCCCCGAAACTGTGGAACACAATCCCGTCTGAAGCTCGTGCTATCACGAATCACTTGTCTTTCAGAAAGAGGATTAAGACCTGGCTATTTGTCCCTCTTTAGGCCCGGTTCTCTGTGGTTCTTCCCACCCCTGGCTTGGTTGATGCGTATCTGGCTCGTCTGCAAGCGCTGGGACGCCCCGTTGCTGGGGTAGCCATGTGCTATATAAGCTACCCTAACATAACATAACATATTTTCAGCTAAATTTGAGGTTTGCAGGGCATTCTGGGTAAGGAAACGTTGGGGGATCCACGCAAGACATACCTCCCTGGAATCCCCCAGGTGTCTAGTTTTTAGAAATGTGTGGGTTTGGTAGGTTTCCATAGGTGGCGCCGAGCACCGGGCCAAAAAACCAGGTGACCCCCCCTTGCAAAACCAGGTCCTTTTAAGATAGGCAATTTTGATGTCGCCTCAACACGTTTTGGGCCCTTGCCTGTCGCGGGTACTTGGGCCTGCCACACAAGTGAGGCACTTAAATCCAGGGGTAACACCCAATATACCCTTGAGGGCTTGGGCAAATGTAATTGCAATAGTAGAATGCCAACAAGGGATTTTGTTTTAGGAAGGTTCAATTTCTTTGTGCAAAGCAAAATACTTTTTATATTAGCTCAAGACTGATACTCAACCATACGTTATTCAATTCAATTTAGTCAAAGATATATAACAACACACACGGGGTATCTTTTGAAGTGAAAAAATCACTAACTTTTTATATAGAAACAATTGATAAAAAGGAGTACAGAAAACAAATAAATGTGTAATGTGGCATGAAGGGAGAAAAAACAACAAAATATTATCCACAATTCATGACACAACAAATATCCAATCCAATGAAATAAACAGAGATCTATCTCATATTTAGAGAACAGTCAACTGTGCATGTATGCTGTGGAAATGGATAATACAGTCGACGTTTCGGTCTGTTAGGGCGTCAATCAGTCAGACCATCTTCAGGACAGTTGAAAATTCAAAAGAAGACTCCTGCATAAATATAGTATCAATTAATTACAGAACATGGAACATAAAATTCTCTTCATAATAGATAGAGAAGGCAGAGAGGTAGCCCGTGTGTGAGAAAGCAATCTTGTTTAAGGAAATCCTTGTGCAAGAGACACCTCATACCAAAGATTGTAGCAGCGTTGTAGCATTACCGTATAATTCAGTGAAAGGGTGAGAAGAATATATGTTATTGGTGGTAGCTCAATGAGACTGACAATGAGATACTGTGCTTACTTATGAATTGTTGCATTCGTATAGAGGAGTTATCGTTTCCTCATTGATTATTGTTTATACTTCATCTATAAGGCAGAAAACAATTACAAAATGGTCATGGTTATGCCTTTTAGTACAAAACGAGTGTTTATGGTAATTTATGTTGTTAAGACATACCCGGTCTTAGTTGGGTAAGTATATACCATGTGAATGCCTGTAGCGAGATAGGGCAACAATGGAAGTCAGTATTCTGATTATTCTGATCTTGTGTAACAAGGAAGGCCAGTTGGTCCTTCGTTGGTTGGGTTTCTTGATTCAGAGAGATCTACAAAACGAAGATTTAACATGCTGTTAGTTGAATAGAACGAACCAATAAATGTCGTATAGGTTGTCTTGCATTGTGAGGGAATTACAACTAAATCGAAAGGGGCTTCGGAAACAGATTACGAAATGGAGGCACATCGTGTGCATTCGAATACCCACATTTAAAGACATGCTCGCGAGGGAGTTAAACTTATCTATATGCTTTGTTTGTTGATTTAAGAAGGTGGCGTGTTATTAAAAAAAACACAGTCAATTATCAGGTCAAAGCGCCCAGCACTGGTTGTACTATCAAAACCACAACTGAAATTAAAACTACGCGGTAAATCGGTAGGGACCAGGGATGATGTTTGTATTACTCACGATTTTGTCAGAGTCGAAGCAAATTCATGTACCGTCCGTCGATAGGAACTCGAGCACAATGCGGAGTTCAGGGGCGTTTATTTAAAGGCGTAGGTTGAGTGGCACACAGCTGTTTGCAATTGAAGCACGAAGCGGATAGGGCAAATCTGCCGTGAATGTAGCGGACATCTTGTAAGATGTTTATTTACAGGGTCATTGTTTCTGATATACATTTTTAAGTGTTACCGTGAGGTTATGGCCTTCTTGAGGTGTTAGAACTGCAATATAATGTACTATAGTTGACGGTGACGATGTCAACGATAAACTAAATATTTTCCGAAAACGGCGGACATCTTGGAAAGGTGATTCGTATCACGTCTCAATGTTAATTTAGTGAATTTGTATGGCTTAGAGTGACTGAATAATTAGATGTGCGCTTATCTAAGGGTTTAATGGTTACATTAAAACGCAGTGAAGAGCTAAAGAAATCGTGAGGAAAAAGAAAAGAGAGAAAAATCAAGATAGACATTATTAGCATAACATATCAATTCTTATACATGGTACCAGTAACATTGCTGACCTAGTATACAACGATGTATGGCAAGTGGATCATAAGGATGCTATAGATAATACATCTTATATTCCAACTGATTGACAAATCTTGAAAAAAGATATAACTTACTATACATTGATATACAACATGTAGATCAAAAGATACATAATACTGCAACATGTTCGAAAGTCTTATCGACAAGCATCTAAAGTAGTCATTGAGCTGTTTGTCTATAAATGCAGAAAAAACATTTCAACGAGCATTCATTGATTTTATTTGTCATCTAATGGTTGAATTCAGAGCTGCTAGACACTAATCTATTGTAAACATCATGTACAAATAAGAACGTACAGTTCTCTATAATCAACCACGATTCGGGTTCAGTTAAGGTTATAGTGTTTACAAAAAAAGGAATCATAAAAAGGGGAGTTTAACAGCTGCAAGAGTGAGGACTTAAGTTAGACATGCCAAGGTATGCCACTCAGTTGCCGTGTTCAAACCCTTTTTGATATTATCAGTTTTGCAAATCCATTGGTTCTCTTTGATCGTTAGTATACGATCAACATTAGCCTGTCTGATTGTAGGTTTTACGACTTCTATGATCAGCCACAACATCTCTTTCTCCGTATGTCGAAATCGTGTGTAGTGATCAACAAGTGGGGCATTTTCAACTTTGCATCTAATTCTAGATTGATGTTGTAAGATGCGGGTTTTGGCCATCTGGGTTGTCTTTCCTATGTAGTTAAAACCACATGGGCATTGGATGCAATAAACCACGTTTCTGGTGTTACAGTTAGAGAAAGATTTGAGTGCTACTGTATGTCCATTGAGGTCAAAAGATTTCAATTTGATGGTACTAGGGCATGCTGCACAGTTGCCACATTTGTGGTGTCCCACCAAAGGTATTATTTGTTGCATACCATCAACGAGATGTTGCTGTGGTGTTTTATACGTATGAACCAGTCGGTCTTTGATATTTGGCCCTCTTTTAAACGAAAATAGTGGTTGGTCTGTCAACTCAGGTAAGGATGCCAGAAGCGTCCAATGTTTTTTTACAATTTTTTTGATTTTGTTTGTGGCAGTCCCAAAGGTGGTAACACAAACTAACATTGGGTCCGGTACCTTTTGTTTGACTTCAAGCAGAGCATTACGGTCGTTATACCAGGCTCTCTTTAGAGATTTCTTGAGTAGTTTGTTTGGGTACCCTCGTGAGTGCAGTTTTTCTTTAAGTTTCTTAGCCTCAAGAAAATAATCTTCTCTTTTGGAGCAGTTTCTCCGTAACCGGAGAAACTGTCCAAATGGGAGTCCATCCTTCAATGACTGTGAGTGGTGACTGTCATATTTTAAAAGAGTGTTGCGTGCCGTTGGCTTAGTGAATAAAGTAGTATAAAGCGTGTTGTCTTCCCCTGCCTTAATTGAGATGTCGAGAAAATTCATACATTGATTGTTAGAATCAAGTGTGAATTGTAGGTTTGGGTTTCTAGAGTTGATCCATTCATGGAATTCGGTGAGTAGCTGTTTACTGCCTTTCCAGATTAAAAAGACATCATCTATGTATCGTAACCAACTGGTTATGTTGGCTGCAAAGGGATTGAGTGGATCATAGATGTGTCTTTGTTCGAAATCAGAGACATAGATGTTAGCTATGTCGGGGGCATAAACTGCCCCCATCGCGACACCTTTAAGTTGTTGGTAGAATGTACGCTCGTAAAGAAAGAAATTTTCACACAGTGAAATTCTGATACATTCAACAATAAATTCAGTTGGTACCGCATGTGGCCTGGGTCTGTTGTTTAATAAATCTTCAATGATCTCTAAGATCTCTAACTGTGGGATGTTTGTATACAAACTCTCGATATCCATGGATACCAAGAGCTCGCATGTGGGATCAAAGCTGTGTTTGTCTACTACATTGATGACTGCTGTAGTATCCCTGATATATGTGTTTGTTTCTGTAGCAAAAGGTCGAATGAAGAAGTCAGCATACTGAGCTAAGGGTTTTAAAATTGAATTGCAACCCGATACAATTGGTCTACCGGGGGGTATCGAGGTATTCTTGTGGATCTTTGGTAATATATAAATTACCGGAACCGTGGGAGATTTGTTTATCAAGAATGCTGCTTCCTTTTCACTAAGCCAACCACCTTCAAGACCCATTTTGCTTAGTTCTGCAATTGTTTTCTCTAGTCGAGGAGTGGGGTTGCTAGACAGTTTTTTGTAGTGGGACTCAACCGAAAGTTGTTTAGTTATTTCGGTATTATATGCTATAGAGTCCCAAAGGACAATGCCTCCACCTTTATCGGCCGGTTTTATGATCGTATCAGGCAATGCCTGGAGATTCTTAAGTGCCAAATGTTCATCTTTGGTGAGATTGTATTTCACACGAGCTGGTGTATTAAAGAGATTGTCAATTTCTGTGAGGATAGCATTTTCGAAGGTGACAATTTCTTTAGCTATCATTGTATTGGGAGGGAAGAAGGTGGACCGATTGTGTAGTCCAGTTGTGTCAGAGTTACGTGGTATATTTTTGTTAGCAAAAAAATTTTTTAATCTTACTGAGCGAAAGAATTTAAATAGCTCTAGTTTAGTTTGGAAGAGATTGTTTTTGTTCGTGGGGACAAAAGAGAGTCCTGCTGAGAGTACTGATATTTCTGCCTCTGATAGTTGGTGTTTAGATAAATTGAAGATGGGTATTGTTTGAGTAGGATTTACCACTCGTAAAATTGATTCCGGGTTTGACGATAACCTGGTGTATACTGGTTCCGGAACCATCCTCTCCTGGTGGCTCGTGTTCTCCGTGGGTAAGGAGACCCTCTCCGATCCTGTCCTAAAAAAGGCTGTCGTGATGTGGAGGGTTGTTGATCATAGGAATGTCTATGGGTGTTATCTGATGCCTGATCACTATCGGTATCAGAAGCAGTATCAGAGAAGGTCACTTTCTTGCGTTGTTGGTTTTTAGGACCTTGATTAGAACCCTGTGTTTGATAAAAGTCTTTGTTGAGGTAGGGATAAGTTCTTTCCTTACTGTATTTCCTTATGTCTTTTTGCAGTTTGTCTGTTTTTTTGTGTGAGTTGAATTCTTCAAAATCTTTTATGGTTAAGGCAATTTTATCAAGTAATGCTTTCGCATTGGTGATGCTGGAGTCGGTATTGATCTTATTCTCCAAGCTTTCTATTTCCTTAGTTAGTAATTTGATATGTTTGATTGCCGTTTCTATGCTAAGCACCATCCAAGTGCGAGAGCATTTATTGGATGCAAAGCTGAAACCTATTTTGAAATCTTCATCTTCAATGAAGATAATAGGGATGTTTTTGATTTGAAGTCCCGTTGGGATTATATTCGCATTTAGGCAGTCGGTGAGGAACTTAGCATGAAGTTCAGTACGAACTAATTTCTTTTTCAATCGTTCCAAGTGATTGAGATCAGTTTCGAAGGGAGAGGATGTGATGGGTCCTCGGGTGCCAAGCAGCGAAGGGCCTGCAGCTATTTTCAACATGTATTCATCAGTGTATGATAGGGTTTCAGCTTCAGACATGGATGAAGCTGAAAACAATGTTGTTTGAGGATAAGCGATCCTTAATCACTATTCGGATATACCACTTGAGAAAGTGACCCGAAGCAGACAATTGTCTGCGCTTAAAATACTTAAATCCAGGGGTAACACCCAATATACCCTTGAGGGCTTGGGCAAATGTAATTGCAATAGTAGAATGCCAACAAGGGATTTTGTTTTAGGAAGGTTCAATTTCTTTGTGCAAAGCAAAATACTTTTTATATGAGCTCAAGACTGATACTCAACCATACGTTATTCAATTCAATTTAGTCAAAGATATATAACAACACACACGGGGTATCTTTTGAAGTGAAAAAATCACTAACTTTTTATATAGAAACAATTGATAAAAAGGAGTACAGAAAACAAATAAATGTGTAATGTGGCATGAAGGGAGAAAAAACAACAAAATATTATCCACAATTCATGACACAACAAATATCCAATCCAATGAAATAAACAGAGATCTATCTCATATTTAGAGAACAGTCAACTGTGCATGTATGCTGTGGAAATGGATAATACAGTCGACGTTTCGGTCTGTTAGGGCGTCAATCAGTCAGACCATCTTCAGGACAGTTGAAAATTCAAAAGAAGACTCCTGCATAAATATAGTATCAATTAATTACAGAACATGGAACATAAAATTCTCTTCATAATAGATAGAGAAGGCAGAAAGGTAGCCCGTGTGTGAGAAAGCAATCTTGTTTAAGGAAATCCTTGTGCAAGAGACACCTCATACCAAAGATTGTAGCAGCATTGTAGCATTACCGTATAATTCAGTGAAAGGGTGAGAAGAATATATGTTATTGGTGGTAGCTCAATGAGACTGACAATGAGATACTGTGCTTACTTATGAATTGTTGCATTCGTATAGAGGAGTTATTGTTTCCTCATTGATTATTGTTTATACTTCATCTATAAGGCAGAAAACAATTACAAAATGGTCATGGTTATGCCTTTTAGTGCAAAACGAGTGTTTATGTTAATTTATGTTGTTAAGACATACCCGGTCTTAGTTGGGTAAGTATATACCATGTGAATGCCTGTAGCGAGATAGGGCAACAATGGAAGTCAGTATTCTGATTATTCTGATCTTGTGTAACAAGGAAGGCCAGTTGGTCCTTCGTTGGTTGGGTTTCTTGATTCAGAGAGATCTACAAAACGAAGATTCAACATGCTGTTAGTTGAATAGAACGAACCAATAAATGTCGTATAGGTTGTCTTGCATTGTGAGGGAATTACAACTAAATCGAAAGGGGCTTCGGAAACAGATTACGAAATGGAGGCACATCGTGTGCATTCGAATACCCACATTTAAAGACATGCTCGCGAGGGAGTTAAACTTATCTATATCCTTTGTTTGTTGATTTAAGAAGGTGGCGTGTTATTAAAAAAAACACAGTCAATTATCAGGTCAAAGCGCCCAGCACTGGTTGTACTATCAAAACCACAACTGAAATTAAAACTACGCGGTAAATCTGTAGGGACCAGGGATGATGTTTGTATTACTCACGATTTTGTCAGAGTCGAAGCAAATTCATGTACCGTCCGTCGATAGTACAACCAGTGCTGGGCGCTTTGACCTGATAATTGACTGTGTTTTTTTTAATAACACGCCACCTTCTTAAATCAACAAACAAAGCATATAGATAAGTTTAACTCCCTCGCGAGCATGTCTTTAAATGTGGGAATTCGAATGCACACGATGTGCCTCCATTTCGTAATCTGTTTCCGAAGCCCCTTTCGATTTAGTTGTAATTCCCTCACAATGCAAGACAACCTATACGACATTTATTGGTTCGTTCTATTCAACTAACAGCATGTTGAATCTTCGTTTTGTAGATCTCTCTGAATCAAGAAACCCAACCAACGAAGGACCAACTGGCCTTCCTTGTTACACAAGATCAGAATAATCAGAATACTGACTTCCATTGTTGCCCTATCTCGCTACAGGCATTCACATTGTATATACTTACCCAACTAAGACCGGGTATGTCTTAACAACATAAATTAACATAAACACTCGTTTTGTACTAAAAGGCATAACCATGACCATTTTGTAATTGTTTTCTGCCTTATAGATGAAGTATAAACAATAATCAATGAGGAAACGATAACTCCTCTATACGAATGCAACAATTCATAAGTAAGCACAGTATCTCATTGTCAGTCTCATTGAGCTACCACCAATAACATATATTCTTCTCACCCTTTCACTGAATTATACGGTAATGCTACAACGCTGCTACAATCTTTGGTATGAGGTGTCTCTTGCACAAGGATTTCCTTAAACAAGATCGCTTTCTCACACACGGGCTACCTTTCTGCCTTCTCTATCTATTATGAAGAGAATTTTATGTTCCATGTTCTGTAATTAATTGATACTATATTTATGCAGGAGTCTTCTTTTGAATTTTCAACTGTCCTGAAGATGGTCTGACTGATTGACGCCCTAACAGACCGGAACGTCGACTGTATTATCCATTTCCACAGCATACATGCACAGTTGACTGTTCTCTAAATATGAGATAGATCTCTGTTTATTTCATTGGATTGGATATTTGTTGTGTCATGAATTGTGGATAATATTTTGTTGTTTTTTCTCCCTTCATGCCACATTACACATTTATTTGTTTTCTGTACTCCTTTTTATCAATTGTTTCTATATAAAAAGTTAGTGATTTTTTCACTTCAAAAGATACCCCGTGTGTGTTGTTATATATCTTTGACTAAATTGAATTGAATAACGTATGGTTGAGTATCAGTCTTGAGCTCATATAAAAAGTATTTTGCTTTGCACAAAGAAATTGAACCTTCCTAAAACAAAATCCCTTGTTGGCATTCTACTATTGCAATTACATTTGCCCAAGCCCTCAAGGGTATATTGGGTGTTACCCCTGGATTTAAGTATTTTAAGCGCAGACAATTGTCTGCTTCGGGTCACTTTCTCAAGTGGTATATCAGAATAGTGATTAAGGATCGCTTATCCTCAAACAACATTGTTTTCAGCTTCATCCATGTCTGAAGCTGAAACCCTATCATACACTGATGAATACATGTTGAAAATAGCTGCAGGCCCTTCGCTGCTTGGTACCCGAGGACCCATCACATCCTCACCCTTCGAAACTGATCTCAATCACTTGGAACGATTGAAAAAGAAATTAGTTCATACTGAACTTCATGCTAAGTTCCTCACCGACTGCCTAAATGCGAATATAATCCCAACGGGACTTCAAATCAAAAACATCCCTATTATCTTCATTGAAGATGAAGATTTCAAAATAGGTTTCAGCTTTGCATCCAATAAATGCTCTCGCACTTGGATGGTGCTTAGCATAGAAACGGCAATCAAACATATCAAATTACTAACTAAGGAAATAGAAAGCTTGGAGAATAAGATCAATACCGACTCCAGCATCACCAATGCGAAAGCATTACTTGATAAAATTGCCTTAACCATAAAAGATTTTGAAGAATTCAACTCACACAAAAAAACAGACAAACTGCAAAAAGACATAAGGAAATACAGTAAGGAAAGAACTTATCCCTACCTCAACAAAGACTTTTATCAAACACAGGGTTCTTATCAAGGTCCCAAAAACCAACAACGCAAGAAAGTGACCTTCTCTGATACTGCTTCTGATACCGATAGTGATCCGGCATCAGATAACACCCATAGACATTCCTATGATCAACAACCCTCCACATCACGACAGCCTTTTTTAGGACAGGATCGGAGAGGGTCTCCTTACCCACGGAGAACACGAGCCACCAGGAGAGGATGGTTCCGGAACCAGTATACACCAGGTTATCGTCAAACCCGGAATCAATTTTACGAGTGGTAAATCCTACTCAAACAATACCCATCTTCAATTTATCTAAACACCAACTATCAGATGCAGAAATATCAGTACTCTCAGCAGGACTCTCTTTTGTCCCCACGAACAAAAACAATCTCTTCCAAACTAAACTAGAGCTATTTAAATTCTTTCGCTCAGTAAGATTAAAAAATTTTTTTGCTAACAAAAATATACCACGTAACTCTGACACAACTGGACTACACAATCGGTCCACCTTCTTCCCTCCCAATACAATGATAGCTAAAGAAATTGTCACCTTCGAAAATGCTATCCTCACAGAAATTGACAATCTCTTTAATACACCAGCTCGTGTGAAATACAATCTCACCAAAGATGAACATTTGGCACTTAAGAATCTCCAGGCATTGCCTGATACGATCATAAAACCGGCCGATAAAGGTGGAGGCATTGTCCTTTGGGACTCTATAGCATATAATACCGAAATAACTAAACAACTTTCGGTTGAGTCCCACTACAAAAAACTGTCTAGCAACCCCACTCCTCGACTAGAGAAAACAATTGCAGAACTAAGCAAAATGGGTCTTGAAGGTGGTTGGCTTAGTGAAAAGGAAGCAGCATTCTTGATAAACAAATCTCCCACAGTTCCGGTAATTTATATATTACCAAAGATCCACAAGAATACCTCGATACCCCCCGGTAGACCAATTGTATCGGGTTGCAATTCAATTTTAAAACCCTTAGCTCAGTATGCTGACTTCTTCATTCGACCTTTTGCTACAGAAACAAACACATATATCAGGGATACTACAGCAGTCATCAATGTAGTAGACAAACACAGCTTTGATCCCACATGCGAGCTCTTGGTATCCATGGATATCGAGAGTTTGTATACAAACATCCCTCAGTTAGAGATCTTAGAGATCATTGAAGATTTATTAAACAACAGACCCAGGCCACATGCGGTACCAACTGAATTTATTGTTGAATGTATCAGAATTTCACTGTGTGAAAATTTCTTTCTTTACGAGCGTACATTCTACCAACAACTTAAAGGTGTCGCGATGGGGGCAGTTTATGCCCCCGACATAGCTAACATCTATGTCTCTGATTTCGAACAAAGACACATCTATGATCCACTCAATCCCTTTGCAGCCAACATAACCAGTTGGTTACGATACATAGATGATGTCTTTTTAATCTGGAAACGCAGTAAACAGCTACTCACCGAATTCCATGAATGGATCAACTCTAGAAACCCAAACCTACAATTCACACTTGATTCTAACAATCAATGTATGAATTTTCTCGACATCTCAATTAAGGCAGGGGAAGACAACACGCTTTATACTACTTTATTCACTAAGCCAACGGCACGCAACACTCTTTTAAAATATGACAGTCACCACTCACAGTCATTGAAGGATGGACTCCCATTTGGACAGTTTCTCCGGTTACGGAGAAACTGCTCCAAAAGAGAAGATTATTTTCTTGAGGCTAAGAAACTTAAAGAAAAACTGCACTCACGAGGGTACCCAAACAAACTACTCAAGAAATCTCTAAAGAGAGCCTGGTATAACGACCGTAATGCTCTGCTTGAAGTCAAACAAAAGGTACCGGACCCAATGTTAGTTTGTGTTACCACCTTTGGGACTGCCACAAACAAAATCAAAAAAATTGTAAAAAAACATTGGACGCTTCTGGCATCCTTACCTGAGTTGACAGACCAACCACTATTTTCGTTTAAAAGAGGGCCAAATATCAAAGACCGACTGGTTCATACGTATAAAACACCACAGCAACATCTCGTTGATGGTATGCAACAAATAATACCTTTGGTGGGACACCACAAATGTGGCAACTGTGCAGCATGCCCTAGTACCATCAAATTGAAATCTTTTGACCTCAATGGACATACAGTAGCACTCAAATCTTTCTCTAACTGTAACACCAGAAACATGGTTTATTGCATCCAATGCCCATGTGGTTTTAACTACATAGGAAAGACAACCCAGATGGCCAAAACCCGCATCTTACAACATCAATCTAGAATTAGATGCAAAGTTGAAAATGCCCCACTTGTTGATCACTACACACGATTTCGACATACGGAGAAAGAGATGTTGTGGCTGATCATAGAAGTCGTAAAACCTACAATCAGACAGGCTAATGTTGATCGTATACTAACGATCAAAGAGAACCAATGGATTTGCAAAACTGATAATATCAAAAAGGGTTTGAACACGGCAACTGAGTGGCATACCTTGGCATGTCTAACTTAAGTCCTCACTCTTGCAGCCGTTAAACTCCCCTTTTTATGATTCCTTTTTTTGTAAACCCTATAACCTTAACTGAACCCGAATCGTGGTTGATTATAGAGAACTGTACGTTCTTATTTGTACATGATGTTTACAATAGATTAGTGTCTAGCAGCTCTGAATTCAACCATTAGATGACAAATAAAATCAATGAATGCTCGTTGAAATGTTTTTTCTGCATTTATAGACAAACAGCTCAATGACTACTTTAGATGCTTGTCGATAAGACTTTCGAACATGTTGCAGTATTATGTATCTTTTGATCTACATGTTGTATATCAATGTATAGTAAGTTATATCTTTTTTCAAGATTTGTCAATCAGTTGGAATATAAGATGTATTATCTATAGCATCCTTATGATCCACTTGCCATACATCGTTGTATACTAGGTCAGCAATGTTACTGGTACCATGTATAAGAATTGATATGTTATGCTAATAATGTCTATCTTGATTTTTCTCTCTTTTCTTTTTCCTCACGATTTCTTTAGCTCTTCACTGCGTTTTAATGTAACCATTAAACCCTTAGATAAGCGCACATCTGATTATTCAGTCACTCTAAGCCATACAAATTCACTAAATTAACATTGAGACGTGATACGAATCACCTTTCCAAGATATCCGCCGTTTTCGGAAAATATTTAGTTTATCGTTGACATCGTCACCGTCAACTATAGTACATTATATTGCAGTTCTAACACCTCAAGAAGGCCATAACCTCACGGTAACACTTAAAAATGTATATCAGAAACAATGACCCTGTAAATAAACATCTTACAAGATGTCCGCTACATTCACGGCAGATTTGCCCTATCCGCTTCGTGCTTCAATTGCAAACAGCTGTGTGCCACTCAACCTACGCCTTTAAATAAACGCCCCTGAACTCCGCATTGTGCTCGAGTTCCTATCGACGGACGGTACATGAATTTGCTTCGACTCTGACAAAATCGTGAGTAATACAAACATCATCCCTGGTCCCTACCGATTTACCGCGTCGTTTTAATTTCAGTTGTGGTTTTGATAGTACAACCAGTGCTGGGCGCTTTGACCTGATAATTGACTGTGTTTTTTTTAATAACACGCCACCTTCTTAAATCAACAAACAAAGCATATAGATAAGTTTAACTCCCTCGCGAGCATGTCTTTAAATGTGGGTATTCGAATGCACACGATGTGCCTCCATTTCGTAATCTGTTTCCGAAGCCCCTTTCGATTTAGTTGTAATTCCCTCACAATGCAAGACAACCTATACGACATTTATTGGTTCGTTCTATTCAACTAACAGCATGTTGAATCTTCGTTTTGTAGATCTCTCTGAATCAAGAAACCCAACCAACGAAGGACCAACTGGCCTTCCTTGTTACACAAGATCAGAATAATCAGAATACTGATTTCCATTGTTGCCCTATCTCGCTACAGGCATTCACATGGTATATACTTACCCAACTAAGACCGGGTATGTCTTAACAACATAAATTAACATAAACACTCGTTTTGTACTAAAAGGCATAACCATGACCATTTTGTAATTGTTTTCTGCCTTATAGATGAAGTATAAACAATAATCAATGAGGAAACGATAACTCCTCTATACGAATGCAACAATTCATAAGTAAGCACAGTATCTCATTGTCAGTCTCATTGAGCTACCACCAATAACATATATTCTTCTCACCCTTTCACTGAATTATACGGTAATGCTACAACGCTGCTACAATCTTTGGTATGAGGTGTCTCTTGCACAAGGATTTCCTTAAACAAGATTGCTTTCTCACACACGGGCTACCTTTCTGCCTTCTCTATCTATTATGAAGAGAATTTTATGTTCCATGTTCTGTAATTAATTGATACTATATTTATGCAGGAGTCTTCTTTTGAATTTTCAACTGTCCTGAAGATGGTCTGACTGATTGACGCCCTAACAGACCGAAACGTCGACTGTATTATCCATTTCCACAGCATACATGCACAGTTGACTGTTCTCTAAATATGAGATAGATCTCTGTTTATTTCATTGGATTGGATATTTGTTGTGTCATGAATTGTGGATAATATTTTGTTGTTTTTTCTCCCTTCATGCCACATTACACATTTATTTGTTTTCTGTACTCCTTTTTATCAATTGTTTCTATATAAAAAGTTAGTGATTTTTTCACTTCAAAAGATACCCCGTGTGTGTTGTTATATATCTTTGACTAAATTGAATTGAATAACGTATGGTTGAGTATCAGTCTTGAGCTCATATAAAAAGTATTTTGCTTTGCACAAAGAAATTGAACCTTCCTAAAACAAAATCCCTTGTTGGCATTCTACTATTGCAATTACATTTGCCCAAGCCCTCAAGGGTATATTGGGTGTTACCCCTGGATTTAAGTATTTTAAGCGCAGACAATTGTCTGCTTCGGGTCACTTTCTCAAGTGGTATATCAGAATAGTGATTAAGGATCGCTTATCCTCAAACAACATTGTTTTCAGCTTCATCCATGTCTGAAGCTGAAACCCTATCATACACTGATGAATACATGTTGAAAATAGCTGCAGGCCCTTCGCTGCTTGGCACCCGAGGACCCATCACATCCTCACCCTTCGAAACTGATCTCAATCACTTGGAACGATTGAAAAAGAAATTAGTTCGTACTGAACTTCATGCTAAGTTCCTCACCGACTGCCTAAATGCGAATATAATCCCAACGGGACTTCAAATCAAAAACATCCCTATTATCTTCATTGAAGATGAAGATTTCAAAATAGGTTTCAGCTTTGCATCCAATAAATGCTCTCGCACTTGGATGGTGCTTAGCATAGAAACGGCAATCAAACATATCAAATTACTAACTAAGGAAATAGAAAGCTTGGAGAATAAGATCAATACCGACTCCAGCATCACCAATGCGAAAGCATTACTTGATAAAATTGCCTTAACCATAAAAGATTTTGAAGAATTCAACTCACACAAAAAAACAGACAAACTGCAAAAAGACATAAGGAAATACAGTAAGGAAAGAACTTATCCCTACCTCAACAAAGACTTTTATCAAACACAGGGTTCTTATCAAGGTCCCAAAAACCAACAACGCAAGAAAGTGACCTTCTCTGATACTGCTTCTGATACCGATAGTGATCCGGCATCAGATAACACCCATAGACATTCCTATGATCAACAACCCTCCACATCACGACAGCCTTTTTTAGGACAGGATCGGAGAGGGTCTCCTTACCCACGGAGAACACGAGCCACCAGGAGAGGATGGTTCCGGAACCAGTATACACCAGGTTATCGTCAAACCCGGAATCAATTTTACGAGTGGTAAATCCTACTCAAACAATACCCATCTTCAATTTATCTAAACACCAACTATCAGAGGCAGAAATATCAGTACTCTCAGCAGGACTCTCTTTTGTCCCCACGAACAAAAACAATCTCTTCCAAACTAAACTAGAGCTATTTAAATTCTTTCGCTCAGTAAGATTAAAACATTTTTTTGCTAACAAAAATATACCACGTAACTCTGACACAACTGGACTACACAATCGGTCCACCTTCTTCCCTCCCAATACAATGATAGCTAAAGAAATTGTCACCTTCGAAAATGCTATCCTCACAGAAATTGACAATCTCTTTAATACACCAGCTCGTGTGAAATACAATCTCACCAAAGATGAACATTTGGCACTTAAGAATCTCCAGGCATTGCCTGATACGATCATAAAACCGGCCGATAAAGGTGGAGGCATTGTCCTTTGGGACTCTATAGCATATAATACCGAAATAACTAAACAACTTTCGGTTGAGTCCCACTACAAAAAACTGTCTAGCAACCCCACTCCTCGACTAGAGAAAACAATTGCAGAACTAAGCAAAATGGGTCTTGAAGGTGGTTGGCTTAGTGAAAAGGAAGCAGCATTCTTGATAAACAAATCTCCCACGGTTCCGGTAATTTATATATTACCAAAGATCCACAAGAATACCTCGATACCCCCCGGTAGACCAATTGTATCGGGTTGCAATTCAATTTTAAAACCCTTAGCTCAGTATGCTGACTTCTTCATTCGACCTTTTGCTACAGAAACAAACACATATATCAGGGATACTACAGCAGTCATCAATGTAGTAGACAAACACAGCTTTGATCCCACATGCGAGCTCTTGGTATCCATGGATATCGAGAGTTTGTATACAAACATCCCACAGTTAGAGATCTTAGAGATCATTGAAGATTTATTAAACAACAGACCCAGGCCACATGCGGTACCAACTGAATTTATTGTTGAATGTATCAGAATTTCACTGTGTGAAAATTTCTTTCTTTACAAGCGTACATTCTACCAACAACTTAAAGGTGTCGCGATGGGGGCAGTTTATGCCCCCGACATAGCTAACATCTATGTCTCTGATTTCGAACAAAGACACATCTATGATCCACTCAATCCCTTTGCAGCCAACATAACCAGTTGGTTACGATACATAGATGATGTCTTTTTAATCTGGAAAGGCAGTAAACAGCTACTCACCGAATTCCATGAATGGATCAACTCTAGAAACCCAAACCTACAATTCACACTTGATTCTAACAATCAATGTATGAATTTTCTCGACATCTCAATTAAGGCAGGGGAAGACAACACGCTTTATACTACTTTATTCACTAAGCCAACGGCACGCAACACTCTTTTAAAATATGACAGTCACCACTCACAGTCATTGAAGGATGGACTCCCATTTGGACAGTTTCTCCGGTTACGGAGAAACTGCTCCAAAAGAGAAGATTATTTTCTTGAGGCTAAGAAACTTAAAGAAAAACTGCACTCACGAGGGTACCCAAACAAACTACTCAAGAAATCTCTAAAGAGAGCCTGGTATAACGACCGTAATGCTCTGCTTGAAGTCAAACAAAAGGTATCGGACCCAATGTTAGTTTGTGTTACCACCTTTGGGACTGCCACAAACAAAATCAAAAAAATTGTAAAAAAACATTGGACGCTTCTGGCATCCTTACCTGAGTTGACAGACCAACCACTATTTTCGTTTAAAAGAGGGCCAAATATCAAAGACCGACTGGTTCATACGTATAAAACACCACAGCAACATCTCGTTGATGGTATGCAACAAATAATACCTTTGGTGGGACACCACAAATGTGGCAACTGTGCAGCATGCCCTAGTACCATCAAATTGAAATCTTTTGACCTCAATGGACATACAGTAGCACTCAAATCTTTCTCTAACTGTAACACCAGAAACGTGGTTTATTGCATCCAATGCCCATGTGGTTTTAACTACATAGGAAAGACAACCCAGATGGCCAAAACCCGCATCTTACAACATCAATCTAGAATTAGATGCAAAGTTGAAAATGCCCCACTTGTTGATCACTACACACGATTTCGACATACGGAGAAAGAGATGTTGTGGCTGATCATAGAAGTCGTAAAACCTACAATCAGACAGGCTAATGTTGATCGTATACTAACGATCAAAGAGAACCAATGGATTTGCAAAACTGATAATATCAAAAAGGGTTTGAACACGGCAACTGAGTGGCATACCTTGGCATGTCTAACTTAAGTCCTCACTCTTGCAGCCGTTAAACTCCCCTTTTTATGATTCCTTTTTTTGTAAACACTATAACCTTAACTGAACCCGAATCGTGGTTGATTATAGAGAACTGTACGTTCTTATTTGTACATGATGTTTACAATAGATTAGTGTCTAGCAGCTCTGAATTCAACCATTAGATGACAAATAAAATCAATGAATGCTCGTTGAAATGTTTTTTCTGCATTTATAGACAAACAGCTCAATGACTACTTTAGATGCTTGTCGATAAGACTTTCGAACATGTTGCAGTATTATGTATCTTTTGATCTACATGTTGTATATCAATGTATAGTAAGTTATATCTTTTTTCAAGATTTGTCAATCAGTTGGAATATAAGATGTATTATCTATAGCATCCTTATGATCCACTTGCCATACATCGTTGTATACTAGGTCAGCAATGTTACTGGTACCATGTATAAGAATTGATATGTTATGCTAATAATGTCTATCTTGATTTTTCTCTCTTTTCTTTTTCCTCACGATTTCTTTAGCTCTTCACTGCGTTTTAATGTAACCATTAAACCCTTAGATAAGCGCACATCTGATTATTCAGTCACTCTAAGCCATACAAATTCACTAAATTAACATTGAGACGTGATACGAATCACCTTTCCAAGATGTCCGCCGTTTTCGGAAAATATTTAGTTTATCGTTGACATCGTCACCGTCAACTATAGTACATTATATTGCAGTTCTAACACCTCAAGAAGGCCATAACCTCACGGTAACACTTAAAAATGTATATCAGAAACAATGACCCTGTAAATAAACATCTTACAAGATGTCCGCTACATTCACGGCAGATTTGCCCTATCCGCTTCGTGCTTCAATTGCAAACAGCTGTGCGCCACTCAACCTACGCCTTTAAATAAACGCCCCTGAACTCCGCATTGTGCTCGAGTTCCTATCGACGGACGGTACATGAATTTGCTTCGACTCTGACAAAATCGTGAGTAATACAAACATCATCCCTGGTCCCTACCGATTTACCGCGTCGTTTTAATTTCAGTTGTGGTTTTGATAGTACAACCAGTGCTGGGCGCTTTGACCTGATAATTGACTGTGTTTTTTTTAATAACACGCCACCTTCTTAAATCAACAAACAAAGCATATAGATAAGTTTAACTCCCTCGCGAGCATGTCTTTAAATGTGGGTATTCGAATGCACACGATGTGCCTCCATTTCGTAATCTGTTTCCGAAGCCCCTTTCGATTTAGTTGTAATTCCCTCACAATGCAAGACAACCTATACGACATTTATTGGTTCGTTCTATTCAACTAACAGCATGTTGAATCTTCGTTTTGTAGATCTCTCTGAATCAAGAAACCCAACCAACGAAGGACCAACTGGCCTTCCTTGTTACACAAGATCAGAATATTCAGAATACTGACTTCCATTGTTGCCCTATCTCGCTACAGGCATTCACATGGTATATACTTACCCAACTAAGACCGGGTATGTCTTAACAACATAAATTAACATAAACACTCATTTTGTACTAAAAGGCATAACCATGACCATTTTGTAATTGTTTTCTGCCTTATAGATGAAGTATAAACAATAATCAATGAGGAAACGATAACTCCTCTATACGAATGCAACAATTCATAAGTAAGCACAGTATCTCATTGTCAGTCTCATTGAGCTACCACCAATAACATATATTCTTCTCACCCTTTCACTGAATTATACGGTAATGCTACAACGCTGCTACAATCTTTGGTATGAGGTGTCTCTTGCACAAGGATTTCCTTAAACAAGATTGCTTTCTCACACACGGGCTACCTTTCTGCCTTCTCTATCTATTATGAAGAGAATTTTATGTTCCATGTTCTGTAATTAATTGATACTATATTTATGCAGGAGTCTTCTTTTGAATTTTCAACTGTCCTGAAGATGGTCTGACTGATTGACGCCCTAACAGACCGAAACGTCGACTGTATTATCCATTTCCACAGCATACATGCACAGTTGACTGTTCTCTAAATATGAGATAGATCTCTGTTTATTTCATTGGATTGGATATTTGTTGTGTCATGAATTGTGGATAATATTTTGTTGTTTTTTCTCCCTTCATGCCACATTACACATTTATTTGTTTTCTGTACTCCTTTTTATCAATTGTTTCTATATAAAAAGTTAGTGATTTTTTCACTTCAAAAGATACCCCGTGTGTGTTGTTATATATCTTTGACTAAATTGAATTGAATAACGTATGGTTGAGTATCAGTCTTGAGCTCATATAAAAAGTATTTTGCTTTGCACAAAGAAATTGAACCTTCCTAAAACAAAATCCCTTGTTGGCATTCTACTATTGCAATTACATTTGCCCAAGCCCTCAAGGGTATATTGGGTGTTACCCCTGGATTTAAGTATTTTAAGCGCAGACAATTGTCTGCTTCGGGTCACTTTCTCAAGTGGTATATCAGAATAGTGATTAAGGATCGCTTATCCTCAAACAACATTGTTTTCAGCTTCATCCATGTCTGAAGCTGAAACCCTATCATACACTGATGAATACATGTTGAAAATAGCTGCAGGCCCTTCGCTGCTTGGCACCCGAGGACCCATCACATCCTCACCCTTCGAAACTGATCTCAATCACTTGGAACGATTGAAAAAGAAATTAGTTCGTACTGAACTTCATGCTAAGTTCCTCACCGACTGCCTAAATGCGAATATAATCCCAACGGGACTTCAAATCAAAAACATCCCTATTATCTTCATTGAAGATGAAGATTTCAAAATAGGTTTCAGCTTTGCATCCAATAAATGCTCTCGCACTTGGATGGTGCTTAGCATAGAAACGGCAATCAAACATATCAAATTACTAACTAAGGAAATAGAAAGCTTGGAGAATAAGATCAATACCGACTCCAGCATCACCAATGCGAAAGCATTACTTGATAAAATTGCCTTAACCATAAAAGATTTTGAAGAATTCAACTCACACAAAAAAACAGACAAACTGCAAAAAGACATAAGGAAATACAGTAAGGAAAGAACTTATCCCTACCTCAACAAAGACTTTTATCAAACACAGGGTTCTAATCAAGGTCCCAAAAACCAACAACGCAAGAAAGTGACCTTCTCTGATACTGCTTCTGATACCGATAGTGATCAGGCATCAGATAACACCCATAGACATTCCTATGATCAACAACCCTCCACATCACGACAGCCTTTTTTAGGACAGGATCGGAGAGGGTCTCCTTACCCACGGAGAACACGAGCCACCAGGAGAGGATGGTTGGTTCCGGAACCAGTATACACCAGGTTATCGTCAAACCCGGAATCAATTTTACGAGTGGTAAATCCTACTCAAACAATACCCATCTTCAATTTATCTAAACACCAACTATCAGAGGCAGAAATATCAGTACTCTCAGCAGGACTCTCTTTTGTCCCCACGAACAAAAACAATCTCTTCCAAACTAAACTAGAGCTATTTAAATTCTTTCGCTCAGTAAGATTAAAACATTTTTTTGCTAACAAAAATATACCACGTAACTCTGACACAACTGGACTACACAATCGGTCCACCTTCTTCCCTCCCAATACAATGATAGCTAAAGAAATTGTCACCTTCGAAAATGCTATCCTCACAGAAATTGACAATCTCTTTAATACACCAGCTCGTGTGAAATACAATCTCACCAAAGATGAACATTTGGCACTTAAGAATCTCCAGGCATTGCCTGATACGATCATAAAACCGGCCGATAAAGGTGGAGGCATTGTCCTTTGGGACTCTATAGCATATAATACCGAAATAACTAAACAACTTTCGGTTGAGTCCCACTACAAAAAACTGTCTAGCAACCCCACTCCTCGACTAGAGAAAACAATTGCAGAACTAAGCAAAATGGGTCTTGAAGGTGGTTGGCTTAGTGAAAAGGAAGCAGCATTCTTGATAAACAAATCTCCCACGGTTCCGGTAATTTATATATTATCAAAGATCCACAAGAATACCTCGATACCCCCCGGTAGACCAATTGTATCGGGTTGCAATTCAATTTTAAAACCCTTAGCTCAGTATGCTGACTTCTTCATTCGACCTTTTGCTACAGAAACAAACACATATATCAGGGATACTACAGCAGTCATAAATGTAGTAGACAAACACAGCTTTGATCCCACATGCGAGCTCTTGGTATCCATGGATATCGAGAGTTTGTATACAAACATCCCACAGTTAGAGATCTTAGAGATCATTGAAGATTTATTAAACAACAGACCCAGGCCACATGCGGTACCAACTGAATTTATTGTTGAATGTATCAGAATTTCACTGTGTGAAAATTTCTTTCTTTACGAGCGTACATTCTACCAACAACTTAAAGGTGTCGCGATGGGGTCAGCTTATGCCCCCGACATAGCTAACATCTATGTCTCTGATTTCGAACAAAGACACATCTATGATCCACTCAATCCCTTTGCAGCCAACATAACCAGTTGGTTACGATACATAGATGATGTCTTTTTAATCTGGAAAGGCAGTAAACAGCTACTCACCGAATTCCATGAATGGATCAACTCTAGAAACCCAAACCTACAATTCACACTTGATTCTAACAATCAATGTATGAATTTTCTCGACATCTCAATTAAGGCAGGGGAAGACAACACGCTTTATACTACTTTATTCACTAAGCCAACGGCACGCAACACTCTTTTAAAATATGACAGTCACCACTCACAGTCCTTGAAGGATGGACTCCCATTTGGACAGTTTCTCCGGTTACGGAGAAACTGCTCCAAAAGAGAAGATTATTTTCTTGAGGCTAAGAAACTTAAAGAAAAACTGCACTCACGAGGGTACCCAAACAAACTACTCAAGAAATCTCTAAAGAGAGCCTGGTATAACGACCGTAATGCTCTGCTTGAAGTCAAACAAAAGGTACCGGACCCAATGTTAGTTTGTGTTACCACCTTTGGGACTGCCACAAACAAAATCAAAAAAATTGTAAAAAAACATTGGACGCTTCTGGCATCCTTACCTGAGTTGACAGACCAACCACTATTTTCGTTTAAAAGAGGGCCAAATATCAAAGACCGACTGGTTCATACGTATAAAACACCACAGCAACATCTCGTTGATGGTATGCAACAAATAATACCTTTGGTGGGACACCACAAATGTGGCAACTGTGCAGCATGCCCTAGTACCATCAAATTGAAATCTTTTGACCTCAATGGACATACAGTAGCACTCAAATCTTTCTCTAACTGTAACACCAGAAACATGGTTTATTGCATCCAATGCCCATGTGGTTTTAACTACATAGGAAAGACAACCCAGATGGCCAAAACCCGCATCTTACAACATCAATCTAGAATTAGATGCAAAGTTGAAAATGCCCCACTTGTTGATCACTACACACGATTTCGACATACGGAGAAAGAGATGTTGTGGCTGATCATAGAAGTCGTAAAACCTACAATCAGACAGGCTAATGTTGATCGTATACTAACGATCAAAGAGAACCAATGGATTTGCAAAACTGATAATATCAAAAAGGGTTTGAACACGGCAACTGAGTGGCATACCTTGGCATGTCTAACTTAAGTCCTCACTCTTGCAGCCGTTAAACTCCCCTTTTTATGATTCCTTTTTTTGTAAACAATATAACCTTAACTGAACCCGAATCGTGGTTGATTATAGAGAACTGTACGTTCTTATTTGTACATGATGTTTACAATAGATTAGTGTCTAGCAGCTCTGAATTCAACCATTAGATGACAAATAAAATCAATGAATGCTCGTTGAAATGTTTTTTCTGCATTTATAGACAAACAGCTCAATGACTACTTTAGATGCTTGTCGATAAGACTTTCGAACATGTTGCAGTATTATGTATCTTTTGATCTACATGTTGTATATCAATGTATAGTAAGTTATATCTTTTTTCAAGATTTGTCAATCAGTTGGAATATAAGATGTATTATCTATAGCATCCTTATGATCCACTTGCCATACATCGTTGTATACTAGGTCAGCAATGTTACTGGTACCTTGTATAAGAATTGATATGTTATGCTAATAATGTCTATCTTGATTTTTCTCTCTTTTCTTTTTCCTCACGATTTCTTTAGCTCTTCACTGCGTTTTAATGTAACCATTAAACCCTTAGATAAGCGCACATCTGATTATTCAGTCACTCTAAGCCATACAAATTCACTAAATTAACATTGAGACGTGATACGAATCACCTTTCCAAGATGTCCGCCGTTTTCGGAAAATATTTAGTTTATCGTTGACATCGTCACCGTCAACTATAGTACATTATATTGCAGTTCTAACACCTCAAGAAGGCCATAACCTCACGGTAACACTTAAAAATGTATATCAGAAACAATGACCCTGTAAATAAACATCTTACAAGATGTCCGCTACATTCACGGCAGATTTGCCCTATCCGCTTCGTGCTTCAATTGCAAACAGCTGTGTGCCACTCAACCTACGCCTTTAAATAAACGCCCCTGAACTCCGCATTGTGCTCGAGTTCCTATCGACGGACGGTACATGAATTTGCTTCGACTCTGACAAAATCGTGAGTAATACAAACATCATCCCTGGTCCCTACCGATTTACCGCGTCGTTTTAATTTCAGTTGTGGTTTTGATAGTACAACCAGTGCTGGGCGCTTTGACCTGATAATTGACTGTGTTTTTTTTAATAACACGCCACCTTCTTAAATCAACAAACAAAGCATATAGATAAGTTTAACTCCCTCGCGAGCATGTCTTTAAATGTGGGTATTCGAATGCACACGATGTGCCTCCATTTCGTAATCTGTTTCCGAAGCCCCTTTCGATTTAGTTGTAATTCCCTCACAATGCAAGACAACCTATACAACATTTATTGGTTCGTTCTATTCAACTAACAGCATGTTGAATCTTCGTTTTGAGGATCTCTCTGAATCAAGAAACCCAACCAACGAAGGACCAACTGGCCTTCCTTGTTACACAAGATCAGAATATTCAGAATACTGACTTCCATTGTTGCCCTATCTCGCTACAGGCATTCACATGGTATATACTTACCCAACTAAGACCGGGTATGTCTTAACAACATAAATTAACATAAACACTCGTTTTGTACTAAAAGGCATAACCATGACCATTTTGTAATTGTTTTCTGCCTTATAGATGAAGTATAAACAATAATCAATGAGGAAACGATAACTCCTCTATACGAATGCAACAATTCATAAGTAAGCACAGTATCTCATTGTCAGTCTCATTGAGCTACCACCAATAACATATATTCTTCTCACCCTTTCACTGAATTATACGGTAATGCTACAACGCTGCTACAATCTTTGGTATGAGGTGTCTCTTGCACAAGGATTTCCTTAAACAAGATTGCTTTCTCACACACGGGCTACCTTTCTGCCTTCTCTATCTATTATGAAGAGAATTTTATGTTCCATGTTCTGTAATTAATTGATACTATATTTATGCAGGAGTCTTCTTTTGAATTTTCAACTGTCCTGAAGATGGTCTGACTGATTGACGCCCTAACAGACCGAAACGTCGACTGTATTATCCATTTCCACAGCATACATGCACAGTTGACTGTTCTCTAAATATGAGATAGATCTCTGTTTATTTCATTGGATTGGATATTTGTTGTGTCATGAATTGTGGATAATATTTTGTTGTTTTTTCTCCCTTCATGCCACATTACACATTTATTTGTTTTCTGTACTCCTTTTTATCAATTGTTTCTATATAAAAAGTTAGTGATTTTTTCACTTCAAAAGATACCCCGTGTGTGTTGTTATATATCTTTGACTAAATTGAATTGAATAACGTATGGTTGAGTATCAGTCTTGAGCTCATATAAAAAGTATTTTGCTTTGCACAAAGAAATTGAACCTTCCTAAAACAAAATCCCTTGTTGGCATTCTACTATTGCAATTACATTTGCCCAAGCCCTCAAGGGTATATTGGGTGTTACCCCTGGATTTAAGTATTTTAAGCGCAGACAATTGTCTGCTTCGGGTCACTTTCTCAAGTGGTATATCAGAATAGTGATTAAGGATCGCTTATCCTCAAACAACATTGTTTTCAGCTTCATCCATGTCTGAAGCTGAAACCCTATCATACACTGATGAATACATGTTGAAAATAGCTGCAGGCCCTTCGCTGCTTGGCACCCGAGGACCCATCACATCCTCACCCTTCGAAACTGATCTCAATCACTTGGAACGATTGAAAAAGAAATTAGTTCGTACTGAACTTCATGCTAAGTTCCTCACCGACTGCCTAAATGCGAATATAATCCCAACGGGACTTCAAATCAAAAACATCCCTATTATCTTCATTGAAGATGAAGATTTCAAAATAGGTTTCAGCTTTGCATCCAATAAATGCTCTCGCACTTGGATGGTGCTTAGCATAGAAACGGCAATCAAACATATCAAATTACTAACTAAGGAAATAGAAAGCTTGGAGAATAAGATCAATACCGACTCCAGCATCACCAATGCGAAAGCATTACTTGATAAAATTGCCTTAACCATAAAAGATTTTGAAGAATTCAACTCACACAAAAAAACAGACAAACTGCAAAAAGACATAAGGAAATACAGTAAGGAAAGAACTTATCCCTACCTCAACAAAGACTTTTATCAAACACAGGGTTCTAATCAAGGTCCCAAAAACCAACAACGCAAGAAAGTGACCTTCTCTGATACTGCTTCTGATACCGATAGTGATCAGGCATCAGATAACACCCATAGACATTCCTATGATCAACAACCCTCCACATCACGACAGCCTTTTTTAGGACAGGATCGGAGAGGGTCTCCTTACCCACGGAGAACACGAGCCACCAGGAGAGGATGGTTCCGGAACCAGTATACACCAGGTTATCGTCAAACCCGGAATCAATTTTACGAGTGGTAAATCCTACTCAAACAATACCCATCTTCAATTTATCTAAACACCAACTATCAGAGGCAGAAATATCAGTACTCTCAGCAGGACTCTCTTTTGTCCCCACGAACAAAAACAATCTCTTCCAAACTAAACTAGAGCTATTTAAATTCTTTCGCTCAGTAAGATTAAAACATTTTTTTGCTAACAAAAATATACCACGTAACTCTGACACAACTGGACTACACAATCGGTCCACCTTCTTCCCTCCCAATACAATGATAGCTAAAGAAATTGTCACCTTCGAAAATGCTATCCTCACAGAAATTGACAATCTCTTTAATACACCAGCTCGTGTGAAATACAATCTCACCAAAGATGAACATTTGGCACTTAAGAATCTCCAGGCATTGCCTGATACGATCATAAAACCGGCCGATAAAGGTGGAGGCATTGTCCTTTGGGACTCTATAGCATATAATACCGAAATAACTAAACAACTTTCGGTTGAGTCCCACTACAAAAAACTGTCTAGCAACCCCACTCCTCGACTAGAGAAAACAATTGCAGAACTAAGCAAAATGGGTCTTGAAGGTGGTTGGCTTAGTGAAAAGGAAGCAGCATTCTTGATAAACAAATCTCCCACGGTTCCGGTAATTTATATATTACCAAAGATCCACAAGAATACCTCGATACCCCCCGGTAGACCAATTGTATCGGGTTGCAATTCAATTTTAAAACCCTTAGCTCAGTATGCTGACTTCTTCATTCGACCTTTTGCTACAGAAACAAACACATATATCAGGGATACTACAGCAGTCATCAATGTAGTAGACAAACACAGCTTTGATCCCACATGCGAGCTCTTGGTATCCATGGATATCGAGAGTTTGTATACAAACATCCCACAGTTAGAGATCTTAGAGATCATTGAAGATTTATTAAACAACAGACCCAGGCCACATGCGGTACCAACTGAATTTATTGTTGAATGTATCAGAATTTCACTGTGTGAAAATTTCTTTCTTTACGAGCGTACATTCTACCAACAACTTAAAGGTGTCGCGATGGGGTCAGTTTATGCCCCCGACATAGCTAACATCTATGTCTCTGATTTCGAACAAAGACACATCTATGATCCACTCAATCCCTTTGCAGCCAACATAACCAGTTGGTTACGATACATAGATGATGTCTTTTTAATCTGGAAAGGCAGTAAACAGCTACTCACCGAATTCCATGAATGGATCAACTCTAGAAACCCAAACCTACAATTCACACTTGATTCTAACAATCAATGTATGAATTTTCTCGACATCTCAATTAAGGCAGGGGAAGACAACACGCTTTATACTACTTTATTCACTAAGCCAACGGCACGCAACACTCTTTTAAAATATGACAGTCACCACTCACAGTCCTTGAAGGATGGACTCCCATTTGGACAGTTTCTCCGGTTACGGAGAAACTGCTCCAAAAGAGAAGATTATTTTCTTGAGGCTAAGAAACTTAAAGAAAAACTGCACTCACGAGGGTACCCAAACAAACTACTCAAGAAATCTCTAAAGAGAGCCTGGTATAACGACCGTAATGCTCTGCTTGAAGTCAAACAAAAGGTACCGGACCCAATGTTAGTTTGTGTTACCACCTTTGGGACTGCCACAAACAAAATCAAAAAAATTGTAAAAAAACATTGGACGCTTCTGGCATCCTTACCTGAGTTGACAGACCAACCACTATTTTCGTTTAAAAGAGGGCCAAATATCAAAGACCGACTGGTTCATACGTATAAAACACCACAGCAACATCTCGTTGATGGTATGCAACAAATAATACCTTTGGTGGGACACCACAAATGTGGCAACTGTGCAGCATGCCCTAGTACCATCAAATTGAAATCTTTTGACCTCAATGGACATACAGTAGCACTCAAATCTTTCTCTAACTGTAACACCAGAAACATGGTTTATTGCATCCAATGCCCATGTGGTTTTAACTACATAGGAAAGACAACCCAGATGGCCAAAACCCGCATCTTACAACATCAATCTAGAATTAGATGCAAAGTTGAAAATGCCCCACTTGTTGATCACTACACACGATTTCGACATACGGAGAAAGAGATGTTGTGGCTGATCATAGAAGTCGTAAAACCTACAATCAGACAGGCTAATGTTGATCGTATACTAACGATCAAAGAGAACCAATGGATTTGCAAAACTGATAATATCAAAAAGGGTTTGAACACGGCAACTGAGTGGCATACCTTGGCATGTCTAACTTAAGTCCTCACTCTTGCAGCCGTTAAACTCCCCTTTTTATGATTCCTTTTTTTGTAAACAATATAACCTTAACTGAACCCGAATCGTGGTTGATTATAGAGAACTGTACGTTCTTATTTGTACATGATGTTTACAATAGATTAGTGTCTAGCAGCTCTGAATTCAACCATTAGATGACAAATAAAATCAATGAATGCTCGTTGAAATGTTTTTTCTGCATTTATAGACAAACAGCTCAATGACTACTTTAGATGCTTGTCGATAAGACTTTCGAACATGTTGCAGTATTATGTATCTTTTGATCTACATGTTGTATATCAATGTATAGTAAGTTATATCTTTTTTCAAGATTTGTCAATCAGTTGGAATATAAGATGTATTATCTATAGCATCCTTATGATCCACTTGCCATACATCGTTGTATACTAGGTCAGCAATGTTACTGGTACCATGTATAAGAATTGATATGTTATGCTAATAATGTCTATCTTGATTTTTCTCTCTTTTCTTTTTCCTCACGATTTCTTTAGCTCTTCACTGCGTTTTAATGTAACCATTAAACCCTTAGATAAGCGCACATCTGATTATTCAGTCACTCTAAGCCATACAAATTCACTAAATTAACATTGAGACGTGATACGAATCACCTTTCCAAGATGTCCGCCGTTTTCGGAAAATATTTAGTTTATCGTTGACATCGTCACCGTCAACTATAGTACATTATATTGCAGTTCTAACACCTCAAGAAGGCCATAACCTCACGGTAACACTTAAAAATGTATATCAGAAACAATGACCCTGTAAATAAACATCTTACAAGATGTCCGCTACATTCACGGCAGATTTGCCCTATCCGCTTCGTGCTTCAATTGCAAACAGCTGTGTGCCACTCAACCTACGCCTTTAAATAAACGCCCCTGAACTCCGCATTGTGCTCGAGTTCCTATCGACGGACGGTACATGAATTTGCTTCGACTCTGACAAAATCGTGAGTAATACAAACATCATCCCTGGTCCCTACCGATTTACCGCGTCGTTTTAATTTCAGTTGTGGTTTTGATAGTACAACCAGTGCTGGGCGCTTTGACCTGATAATTGACTGTGTTTTTTTTAATAACACGCCACCTTCTTAAATCAACAAACAAAGCATATAGATAAGTTTAACTCCCTCGCGAGCATGTCTTTAAATGTGGGTATTCGAATGCACACGATGTGCCTCCATTTCATAATCTGTTTCCGAAGCCCCTTTCGATTTAGTTGTAATTCCCTCACAATGCAAGACAACCTATACGACATTTATTGGTTCGTTCTATTCAACTAACAGCATGTTGAATCTTCGTTTTGTAGATCTCTCTGAATCAAGAAACCCAACCAACGAAGGACCAACTGGCCTTCCTTGTTACACAAGATCAGAATAATCAGAATACTGACTTCCATTGTTGCCCTATCTCGCTACAGGCATTCACATGGTATATACTTACCCAACTAAGACCGGGTATGTCTTAACAACATAAATTAACATAAACACTCGTTTTGTACTAAAAGGCATAACCATGACCATTTTGTAATTGTTTTCTGCCTTATAGATGAAGTATAAACAATAATCAATGAGGAAACGATAACTCCTCTATACGAATGCAACAATTCATAAGTAAGCACAGTATCTCATTGTCAGTCTCATTGAGCTACCACCAATAACATATATTCTTCTCACCCTTTCACTGAATTATACGGTAATGCTACAACGCTGCTACAATCTTTGGTATGAGGTGTCTCTTGCACAAGGATTTCCTTAAACAAGATTGCTTTCTCACACACGGGCTACCTTTCTGCCTTCTCTATCTATTATGAAGAGAATTTTATGTTCCATGTTCTGTAATTAATTGATACTATATTTATGCAGGAGTCTTCTTTTGAATTTTCAACTGTCCTGAAGATGGTCTGACTGATTGACGCCCTAACAGACCGAAACGTCGACTGTATTATCCATTTCCACAGCATACATGCACAGTTGACTGTTCTCTAAATATGAGATAGATCTCTGTTTATTTCATTGGATTGGATATTTGTTGTGTCATGAATTGTGGATAATATTTTGTTGTTTTTTCTCCCTTCATGCCACATTACACATTTATTTGTTTTCTGTACTCCTTTTTATCAATTGTTTCTATATAAAAAGTTAGTGATTTTTTCACTTAAAAAGATACCCTGTGTGTGTTGTTATATATCTTTGACTAAATTGAATTGAATAACGTATGGTTGAGTATCAGTCTTGAGCTCATATAAAAAGTATTTTGCTTTGCACAAAGAAATTGAACCTTCCTAAAACAAAATCCCTTGTTGGCATTCTACTATTGCAATTACACAAGTGAGGCAGCGTTTTTATCAGGTGACTCGGGGGAATGCTGGGTGGTAGGAAATTTGGAATTTTGTGGACCCACGCAGATTCCAGAACTTTCCACCACAGAAATGTGAGGAAAATGTGTTATTTTGGACACATTTTTAGGTTTGCAATGGATTCTGGGTAACAGAACCTGGCAAGTCACCCCATCCTAGATTCCCCTCGGTGTCTAGTTTTCAAAAATGTACAGGTTTGCTAGGTTTCCCTACGTGCCAACTGCGCTAGGGCCCATCAGGGGCCACTGCCACCATCAGCCCTCCCAGGGGGGGGGGGCAGAAAGACTGGAATTTCTCTGGGGGTGGGGTGGGGGTATTGTCATGCCCATTTTGGGGAGCCCCTACCCCTACACTAATAAAACAAAAAAATCCATGGTTTCTAGTGGGCTTTCTGCGCCCCCCAGGGGGGCCAGATTGGGGGCTACAGCTCCCATCTGCCTCCTGGGGGGCAGAAAGACTGTCATTTTTGTGGGAGGGAGGGTGGGGGCATTGGCGTGCCCGTTTCGGGCAGCCCACACCCTGAATACTATTGCGCAAAAAAAATCCCTCCTGGATAGTGGGCTTTCTGCCGCTCTGGGGGGGGAGATTGGGGGCTCCTGCCCCCATCTGCTCCCTGGGGGGCAGAAAGGCTGTAATGGTGGCAGAGGGGTTGGGGCATTTGGGTGCTCATTTTGGGCAGCCCCCACCCTAAAAAAAGCGCCAAAAAAATCCCTCACGTCAAGTGGGCTTTCTGCCCTCCCCCGGGAGCAGATTGGGTGCTACTGTCCCCATCTGCCTCCCAGGGGGGGCGCAGAAAGGCTGTAATGGTGGTGGGGGCATTGGCGAACCCGTTTCGGGCAGCCGCAAACCTAAATAAAATCTAGCACCCTAAATAAAATTGCGCGAAAAAAATCCCTGCCGCCAAGTGGGATTCTACCCCCACGAAGGGGCAGATTAGGGGTCAATGCCCCATCTGCCTCCCGGAGGGGTAGAAAGTCTGTAATGATGGTGGGTGGGTGGGGGCATTGGCGTGCCCATTTCAGGCAGCCCCCACCCTAAATTAAAACAAATCCCTGGTGTTTAGTGGGCTTTCTGCCCCCCCGAAGGGCCAGATTAGGGGCCAATGCCCCATCTGCCCCCCGGGGGGCAGAAAGACTGTAATAATTGGAGGGGCGGGTGCATGGGCATGCCCGTTTTGGGCAGCCCCCACCCTTATTTTTAGTTTCTAAAAAAATCCCTGGTGTCTAGTGGGCTTTCCGCCTCCCCGAAGGGGCAGATTAGGGGCCCAGGGGGGGGCAGAAAGGCTGCAATGGTGGTGGGTGGGTGGGGGCATTGGCGTTGCCATTTCGGGCAGCCCCCACCCTAAAAAAACCTAAAAACAAATCCCTGGTCTTTAGTGGGATTTCTGCCCCCCCCGGAGGGGCAGATTAGGGGCCACTGCCCCATCTGCCCCCCAGGGGGAGGCAGAAAGACTGTAATAATTGGGGAGTGGTGTGGGGGCATAGGCCTGCCCGTTTTGGCAGCCCACACCCCTATTTTTACTATAAAAAAAATTCCCTGGTGTCTAGTGGGCTTTTTGCCCCCTCAGGGAGGCAGATTGGGGGCTACTGCCCCCATCTGCCCCCCAGGGGGGGGCAAAAAGACTCAATATTGCCAAAATAATCAGGGGGGAGCAAAGGCCCTTGCCCAAGGGGCCGCTCCCTCCTCCCTGGTGTCTAGTGGGTGGGTCCCTGCTTGGGGATCGCCCTCCTGTGGCAATCCCCAAGCAGGGATCCACTGGGGAGATTCTCCCCTTTCCAACGATACCTCTCCCGTCTTTCTACGTGCTCAGGGGGCTGAGGTAGCCCCCTTAGCACGTAGAAAGTGAAACTGAAATGAGCCTATTGGCTCATTTCAGTTTCAGTTTCACTGTAATGACGTAGGCGCGACATGCGCGCTGATCGTCATTACAGGGAAAGCAGGGGGGTGGGGGCTCGGGAGGTGGGGAAGCTCTTCCCCAGCTCCCGAGGCTATTTTGAATTAAAGGTAATCCCTCTGGTGCCCGCAACAGGGGGATTTCCCAGGGGTGCCTCATGACGAGCTGGACTCGTCATGGGCACACACGAGAACTGTGTGCCATGACGAGTCCAGTTCGTCATGGGCATTCAAGGGGTTAAATACATTTGCAAAAGCATTGCAAAATGTTTGGCTATGAGAAGAGTTGTTATTACTGGAAGAAGAAGTAAGTTTCTTAACAACCTGAAATAATTCCTTGGAAGAGTTAATCGTGTATAATAGTAACTTCTTTCCTTGATGATCAGATCTTTATATTTAGCTAGTGCACTCTTGTATGCCTGTCTCTCATGCTCATCATACTTTCTCCTCCAGATTCTTTCTTGCCTTCTATAGGCTTGTTTTTCGAGCCTCAAAGCTTCAGTGAACCACGGAGCCATAGGCTGCTTTCTATGAGAGCACTGATTTTTGGTGGGAGCTAGATCCCTGAAAGTATCCAATAACCAATTTGTATAGCTGATAGCAGTGGATTCGGCCTCAAAGGATATAGGAGGTTGAAATTCCTCTAAAGTCTGAGCTAAGATGGCAGATTGAGTTTACTCCAATCCTTATACATAATGGACACCAAGGATTTGGTCAGATAATAGCAATCTCTGGGACATACAGTGGTAAAAGAAACAACACAGTGATCGGACCAAACAACAGGAACTATATTATGAATTTTCAGGGAATGGTTATTGGTAAAGAGGCCATCAAGCGTGTGTCCAGTTAAGTGAGTGGCTTCCTTGAGAATCTGCTTGAGTCCTAAACATTCTGCTATATCAAGCAGATCGGCGTAATCTTATCCTCAGATAATTCCAAATGGAAGTTAAAGTCTCCTAAAATAGTAAAGTGCTTAGAAAGGAGGCTATTCTCAGTTAGCAGTTGGAAGAATAGGAGAAATACATTTTCACTAGTCCCTGGAGGACGATATAAGAGAATCCCGAGAACAATACTTAGCTTTCTTTGGCAAGTTTGAACATAAATGCCTCGCAATCTTCATTGCTCACACCATTGCAGATGGCTGCAATGGTGTGAGCTGTAAATTCACTGCGGTATATTCACTGCGGTATATTAGGGCCAAGCCGCCACCCCTTTTAAATGGTCTATCCTGCCTAAAAAGAGCAACTGCAAAGTCGGGGCTGCAAAAATCCTCTCCCCATGATTCAGTAATGAAAAGACTGTCCAGGCATAGCATTTCTATAAGATCTGCGATTTCAATATTATGTTTCGGAAGAGACCGGACATTAACTAAGGCCCTTTCAAACCTGTTTGGACCTTCCGTGTTAATAATCTGACCTATGAAGAGTGGAAGGGGAGTTGAGTTTGCAAATGGCCTAATTGTCGGGTTTAGATATTGGCCGTTACATGCTGGTCAAGTATACCCTGTGTGCTCAAAAATAGTCAGTGGGTCCAGGAGTACACAGTTATTATTTAGTGAAGGGCAAAGGGACAGGAGCTCCTTACCTGAATATTTTAAAGTCTGTCCTTGATCTGTGCTCAAAGAACCAGAGGTCTTGGCCCTGGGCCCAGTCCAGGCGCGGCCCTGGGCAGGCGGGCTTGCCTTAGATGCGCCATTGACGCACCAGTGGCTCGCACGCTGCGCGAGACCGTGCGGACTCGAGCATAGCATGTTAAAATACCCTCGTAGAAGAGGGGGCATATCTACTAAAGCAAAGGTGCCAAAAGCAAAAAGAGCGGGCAAACGAAACAGGACTTCTAACTGGGGCCAGCACCCCTGCGTTGGCTCAGGCTCCTCTGAAGGTGCTGCTACTGGGAAAAATAAGAGTAAGTAAAATAAACAGTGAGAAACAAAAACATACAATTATTACAAACGGGCTGGTTAGCACAGAGCACCAGTATTGTCAAGGAGCCAGGCACCTCCCAAGAGTACAAAGAAATAAAACCAATATGCAGGTTCTAGCATGCTCTTATAGAGCTGCGCGGACGTGAACATAGCATATTAAAATACCCTCATAGAAGAGGGGGGGCGTGTCCGCCAAAGCGAAGACGCCGAAAGCAAAAAGAGCGGGCAAAACTAAAAGGGACTTCTAACTGGAGCCCGCACCCATGCGTCAGGTCCAGGCTCCCTTGAGGGTGCTGCTACTGGGAAAAGAAAGAGTAGGCAAAATAAACAGTGAAAAACAAAAACATACAATTATTAAAAACGGGCTGGTTAGCACAGCGTGCCCGTATGGTCAGGGAGCCAGGCACCTCCCAAGAATACAAGGAAATAAAACCAAGATGCACATTCTAGCCTGCTCTTACAGAGCAATTATTAATTGTGAATGATGTGAGTCCTTCTTCAAAACTAATAAGCCCTCACCCTTCCCTTTACTGGGCCCAAGTACCCATTGTAGTCCTTGACTATCTCAAGGTAGTGGAGTAGAGCAGTCCTAGGCCACAACACTTAATATATCATTGTCCAGAATTCACAGGCCCTAAAAACTATTAATTAATTTGCAAATATGTGAGAATAGGGAGATGACAATACTTATGGTGACAACCTCATAACCTGGTACACCCCTAGAGAGCCCTGAACCCTAGAATCACAATCACCCCACCTATACTAGACAACATATACAGGGGAGTCAGTATAAACAAACAGTCCAACTGGCTTTTAAATTCTGATTTTATTCTTGAAGCTTGGTTTTCTGTGTCTACTTCTCAGCCTGTACTCTGTCTTGGCTTATGCCACCTACCTTCATAGAGGGGGTTTCTCAACAACCTCTCAACAGTATATCTGAAGAATACCCTCCTTGCCACAGGTTCCAGGCCCATTGACTTTGGCTGTCTTGCATGGCTCTTGTGAGTCAACAGTGCAGTCAGGGTTCCCCCATTCTGATAGAGGTCAACCAGCTGCAGGACCAGTCCACAGAACATTCAAGGGGGACTCTCGAGGGTACCCCCGTGCTGGTCCATTTCTCCACTGTCCTGCAGAGTAGAGGGTAAAGGGGTTGGCCCTGGATAAACACACCCAGTCCCTGGATGCCAGTTGGAGTCAAAGTCATTACGTCCATCACGCAGTGAATTCAGGAGGCTTCTCCTTGTAGCTGGTCATCCCTTTGACATTGTCCTTTCCAGGTCCAATGAGTTCTTAACAGTCTCTCCTTTGTGCATAGGTTTTTAAGCATGGTGGAAAGATCTAGTAGGGTGCCACAACAACACTAAACCCCTACCCCCAAACCTCCTGCACAGCATTCTGAGAAATGTAAACAGGGTGGCTTGAAGTGGTCTATGGAAAGACCTTCCCTGAAAACTTCAGCCCCAACCCCAACTGACACAGCTACTTGTCCCTTCCACACTAAAGCTTCAGTACAGTGCCTCTCCTGTGCAGGCTCGGAGATATGACTTTCCTCTTGTGTTTCTGTTGGCTTGGGCAGACCCAGACCAGAGCAGTTCGAAAAGGTAATTAGCACATGCAGATGTCCTCCCCACCCTTTCCTTGCTCAAGAATTAGGCCTAGCACTGGCAAATAGCCCTATTATGTTGGGAGTCAAATTATCCTCCTGCTTGCCAGCAGAGTAATTCAATTGACCCAGTAGGGGGGACAAAGCTCTGGAATAGGATTATGGACTGAGCCAGGGAAATATAACAATTCTTCAAGCATCATAATAAGTGCAGTTGTGATGAAAGTGACAGTGGATCTGCACTCATTTTACATGTTTTCCCTGGTATTGATACTTAACGTGTACCTCTATTCCTAAGCAGGGTGAAATTGTGGTGCAGAATTCTCCCATACGGTGAAAATCAGTAAACAGACATTTCAATGATCATTACAATGGTACACAAATAATCCCCACATTATAAGACTTCCTGGAGGATCTCTTCTGTGGCCAGCTAATTGTGTGCAAATACTGAGCTGAGTTGGATGGTAGTCTCATACGCTCAGCCAGCACATTTGTGCATATGCATCTGCTCACATGCTTATGTGTACCCAGCCCAGTGTCTCAGCCCTAAGCTGCGCAGCAGCGGCCTTTAACTCAAAAGACAGACACCGTAGTTGTCACTCTCAGTCCAATTCCACAGAATATATTGTGAGTGAGACTCATTTAGTGAGACTCAATCACATTAAAAATCCAAAAATGGGTAAACGAAAATTGAAAAAGCCAGGGAGATTACGTGGGCAGAACAAAGTTGCTACACCATTTGTTCATCAGCGCATTATTTTCGTGACATTTTTCCATTGACTAACTCATGCATTGTGCCATCAACATCCTCAGACCAATCACATAGCTCACCACATCCTTTTGAGGTATCTCAGAAGTTTCTTCCTAAGGTGAGTGGGCTATGCTTTAGGCACCCAAACAGAAGCTCTAGGAACTGAACCGTACCCCCTTCTGTAGAATTTACATGTAGCCAAATAAGAGACATGGCAAATATGCCACTTCCTCCTGAGGTTTTTTCGCTGACATATCATCATGCTCTTAAGAGTGCTCTTAACCCTTTCTAATAATCCATTCCTTTGTGGGTGGTATTGTGGTATCACACACTTGCTTGCTTTCACATCTCTCTCATTTAGGAAGAGAGACAGTTTGGCCCCTGGTCGGAAATTACTCTCTTGGGAAATCAACCCCTTGAAAATGTACCTACGTGTGCCCTAGCTAACACCGTTGAAGTCATGCTTCTCAATGGTACTGCCTCTGAATACCTGGTTGCCTGGTCCAACAAGAGTAGGAAGTTCACCTGCACTGGGGGAACCACTAGACTTTAACTGCTGGCTCAGGATTCAAGGCTCACTGTAAAGAAGTCCATGCTCCGAACCAACATAAAGTCATTGAACCATGAGCTTGCTGAAATGCTCCTGGGCTTCCTCCCAAAGTCCTGCAAGTGTATGACACTCTACTTATACCTGTAGAATTCTTCCCCGGTAGGTCTTCCTGCAGCTATAAAACCCTGCAGTTCTGGAAGTGTCCTGGTCGGCTTTGGGTGCCTCCACCTTCCTATAGAGCAGGGCAATGCACGCCACTGCTTGTGTCTTCTCAGAATCTGCTCTCCTACACTTGAAATCTTTTTCTGGTCCTTGCAAATGTGGATAAGTTATAGTCTCTACATAAAACTGACATGCAGCCTGGGCTCTGGTCAATACAGTTGATGTGGTCCAAACAATCTAGACTTTGGATACTTATCCTAAACTAGGCGCAGTCAAATCATTGCCTAAGAGATACCCAGCACCTTACTTCCCTCGCACCCCTACAACAAACCCAAACAGATTCTCTATGGTGCCAGTGTCATGTTTAGTAACAGGTAGGGATGGCATTTAGTAGCCGATTGTCGAGATAAGATAGCAATCAAAAGTAACAACATCCTGCTTTTAATTGTTACCTTATCTCAGACAATCGGGTACTCAATGTCTTCCCTACCTGCTATTAAACATGACACTGACACCTTAGAGAATCTGTTTGGGTTTGTAATACTGCCTCTGAACCATAGTCCTGTAGGCACCTATATCCTTCAGGGCAGGCACCTTCCTCACATTAATACTAGTTTCTAAAACAAACCCCATGGTATTTGAATGGATGTGCTGAATGGCATGCGGGTTCCTCTCCCAATTCTCCATGGCTACCTCTTGAATGCAGCAGGGCCTGCTTAAATCCCTTCATACAAATGTAATATGCTTGCTATGATAGGTGCACGCTAGTCCAGGGACTTTCACCTGACAGTCCCTTTTGCAAGGCCCTTCCCTGTGACTTTTATCAAAAGTAATCACCTTTGTTATATCCTGGCCAATGAGGTTGGAAGGAATCTGGTGGTAGAACCATGGGGTGTCTAGATTCCATACAATGGCAGTTGGCCCAGGCTTTTCCGTTTGAGAGACACACACATATGTATCTCTAATAAACCTACCTTGAACATCCATCACGCGTGACTGTCATCTTTAGAGTGGAACATTATACTAGCGTTGAGCAAAACAAAGCCGGGAAAAGCTGGAGCACTGTTGGAGCTGTCGTTGTGGCATTGCGGCAGATCAGTAATTGGATCAGGCGCACCTGGAGGCTGGCAGAGTGTGAGTAGAAGTCTGGTGCATGGGATCTTAGCCATACTCACTAAATATTTGGGTTCACTTGCTTATTCCCACACGCTGTATCGCTGGAGCTCAGACGGCATGCACATGCCCCCAGCCCATTGAGCTTTGCACTGACTTAGTGCACGTACGATTGAAACCGCCATTTTATTTTGGCTGGTCTGTCGCCAAAGCAGTCATGCATTGGAACGTAAGGCCCATAGACCTAGCAAAACAGTTGCATTGCTAATCGGAGGCCATTTTGTGGTGGTCATGAGAAGATTAAGTTTTAACATTGCGGTAATCCCCACACCTGAGCGGCTTATGAATAAATCAGTGCTGTGGTTCGCACACCTGGCGGACACCTGCTGTGCCACTAAACGGTATTAGAAAATAACTACTATGGGGATAAGCACACCATGCTGACATCAGTTTTAACAATATAAATACAGTTGATAAATTCAGGAGCTTCACACCAGTAGGTTTAAGATACCAAAAGTGTGGATTTGTTCTGGTGATTCAGACACCCTTTGGAGAAAAGAGTTTATAAATGAATTAATGCGTAGTTATTTCTCAGCTATAAATTGAGATAATTCATATAACTTACTTATTCATTTTTACATATTATTTTTTCTCTTTCGTCTCTTATTTTCTTTTTCTCAGTCTCCATATATATATATATTGTTTTCAAATATATTTATATTAATATTGCAAATACTTTAAACTGATTTATGTTTTGATAGTTGTGGATACCCAATCTATGCTTAGCAGTGAGTAGCATTATGGATGGTATTGTTGCACCACTATCTTTCCTTCCCAATTCTGGTGACCCTGTTTTAGAGTGGAAGCAATGGAAAGATAGTTTTGAGGCCTATTTAGAAGCTATAGTAGGTAATGTTTATACTGACAAACGGAAACTAGCTATTCTGGAACATTGTTTGGGTGTAGAGAGGAGAAATGTTTTAAGCCATATGCCACTGATTGCTGTTGATGAAGATGATGACGAGAACGTTGATGTTAATGAAACAGCAATTTCACAACTGGATATACTCTGTATCAAAAAGGTTAATGAGGTTGTTGCTAGACGTACATTTTTAAGTAGGGCTCAATTGCCCAACAAATTCATTCATTCTTTTGTTAATGATCTTAGAACTCTTGCAGCTAAGTGTAAAAATGAGGAATTCCATGACCAGATGCTATCAATTGATTCATAAAATTGAGGATGCAAAATTTCAGGAGTAGCTATTAGCTGCAGAAGATCTTACATTGAAAAAAGCCATTGACATTAGTCATAGGTTTTAGGAAATGAAGTTAGGAATGAAAGAATTGGCTGCAAAATTGACTTCTGAGCTACAAGCAGTAAAAAATAAATGTGAGTAAGAATAAGGCAACCAATGAAAGTTGCAAAGTTAGATCTATGTTGGGTCCTCAAGGTATAGAAAAAGACTATGTTTGTTTTAAATGTGGTTTATCTGGTCATTTAGCATATCCAGCAGTAGGACAAATCTGCAGATATCGCAAAAGTAAGAGACACTATGCCAGAATGTGTAGGATTAAAAATAAGTACAGGGACAGAAACAAATTTGTTCAAGTCAAGGAAATACACCAATAGTCCATTGATTTATCAGAAGAATTTGTCCTTAGCATTTATGAAGTCAATGATAAAAGTAGTGACTCCCCATTTTGTGTCATTACCATTGAGGGTGAAGATGTCAAAGTTATGGCTGACTCGTGAGCTCGCCATACTTTAATAGGTGATCAATGGTTAAAGAAATTTCCTAATATAAACATAGAACTTGTGGGGTTTGCAATAAACCCATTGAAGTTTTATAATATTTTATTGCCAACATTAGTTTTAAAGGCAAGACCATAGTTGCAAATGTGTATGTTGCCAAGGAGGGATCTTGTTTGTTGGGATTGGCGCATTAAAGGGACTTGCTCATTACACTAGCTCCCAACCATCCTGAATACGTTTTAGGATATAGTGACTTAATATCTCAAGATATTGAAGATAAATCTGTAGAATGGGAAAAGTTATTTTCTAATGTATTTTCATCCATCTGGGATTATTGAAGGATTTTGTACATAAAATTATACTAAAACATAATGCTGTGCCTAAAGTACACAAAGTTAGAAACATTCCCTTATCCATGAAGCAAGCCTTAGGGAAAGAACTGGATAGGCTATGTAGTCTGGACATAATTGAAGAGATTGAGTTGTCCAAATAGTTGTTATCTGTGGTAGTGGTACTGGTGCAGATAGGAGCTTCCGAATCCCCTCTACTTCCACGGACGGAGTGATTTCACAGTCACACGCGCACACACACATCACACGCTGGTGAGGCCCATAACACCAACATTCATCCTACCACTCTATCCGTGCCATGTATAAGGGAAACACTTTTCAGTACCTTAACCAATCTGCATATACCTTGAGGTCAATGGCATATTTACCTATTCTGGCTAAAAGTCGTTTTCTAAGTCAGAACTGGTCCTCAGCAAAATAGTTAAAGTTTCTAGCCGTCATGTAGAGTCACCGTCCTCTCCGTCAGCATCGGGACCTCTGATCATTGGTTCGGGAAGAAGTGACGCTAGACCTCTCTAGTCTACTAATATTTATACCAAATTTACATTCCAAATGTTGCAATCATATCTTACAAAAACAGTCGAATGGCGGAAATTATGTCGTCTTGGTACATTGGGATACAACGATAGTTTTTCTCATGCATTGATAATCTCAAAAAATGAATAGAAATTAGGAGTCCATAACTAATTCGTTACTTCTACGGATGTCTCTTTAGGATAAAATGTATCTCATTTGTGGGACCATTATAAGTTCATCAAGTCGGTTTTCGGATTGGCAACAAATCTTCATGTTCAGGGGCATTTGGCATCTCTCCCAGATTTGTCGTCATGATCATGGCTTTTCAGTTCAATGGGAGGGCAAGTTCGCAGTCAGCGCGAAGCCTCCTTTCAATTTTCATCTACTCAAATGCAGGCTGCGGGTGGTAGCCATTTTCTAGCAGGCCAAAATGGTCAACTTAAGTAAAAAGAAACACAAAACATAATTACTGCATGGAAATGATTATACAATGTTATTCCCCTGCTAATACCCTTATGTGTATGTATTTATCTAGCCATTTGCGACATCAAAAGCCATTAATGCATATTAATTATAAGCGCAAAACACAATAACATCACATAAGCAACATCTATTCTGTCAGTTTGCTCACCAACTTAGTTCACTTATTATTTTAGCCATGCAATAGCATTCCCACGTGTAATTCTTCTGTTAATAAGGTTGGTTAGACAAGACTCGACAAATCTTTAGTAATTACTAATTAATCAGTAGTACTTTTAATAATAACATACGAAAATGAAACAAGTATTTGGTTTTAAAGTAAAAACCCTGCTCCATCAGTACACAAAACAAATAAAAAAATGAGACTTTGTGTTGATCTGAGAGATCTGAATGTATGCGTATTGGTGTATCGACATCCGTTGACAAATATTGGGGAAATGTTTTCAGCATTGAAGGAGGCCATTGTGTTTTCAACATTGGATCTATCCAATGCTTATGACCAGATTGCTCTGTATGAGGAAAGCAAGTCTTATACTTCATTTATAATTCTTCCAGGAGCATTAAGGTACAAAACAATGCCTTTTGGCATAATTCTGGCTTCAGCAGTATTCCAAAGAGTCATGCATAAATTGTTCATGGAAGTAAAAAATGCTTTTTATTTTCAAGATGATACATCCGTTTTTGGGAACAACAAGCAAGATCATGCAGCGACTTTCTATAAGGGTCTGCGTATTTTACAGAGTCATGGTATGACCTTAACCAAAGAAAAATGCCAATTTGAAGTTGAATCTGTGGACTATTTGGGACACAAAATTAGCAAACATGGAGTACTACAGAAACAAAATTTGGTAAAGGCAATAGAGGAGGCTCTGGATCCCCAGAATAAAGATCAGCTTAGATCACTTCTCGGCTTAGCAGACTATTATGCCAAGTTTATTTCATTGTTTGCAGATAAGACAAATTACATGAGAAATCTCATTAAAAAAAAATCAACAATTTGTTTTGCGTGAAAAGTGTGCTGCTGAATATGTCAATCTGAAAAAAGAGATTTGCTCTGCTTCGTCATTGGCAACTTTTGACACCCAACATAATTTCATTACTGTTACAGATGCAAGTAATGTGGCCATTGGTGCTGTCTTGCTGCAAAACCATGAGGGCAAATCATTCATCACTGACCACTAAGAGATGTGGAATTCAATAATGTTATGCTGGAAAAGGAAACCTTGGCATGTTGGCGAGGAATTGAGTATTTTCGTGAATATGTATATGGTACTCAATTTAAAGTAAGATCAGATCATCATCCTTTAGTGGAGGTATTCCCTACTAAAGGTTGTGGTAAAGATACACCAAGAATTAGCAGATGGCAATACAAACTTCAGGATTTTCATTTCAATGTTGAATATATTCCAGGTGCCAGAAACATTTTAGCAGGTTGTTTATCTGATTATCGATTAAAGAGGAGAGTGAACAAACTATTATTGATGAGGATCTGGAGAGAGTGGTGTCCATATGTGAGGTGTCTAGGAGGTGTATTAAACAAGATGAATGGAGGAGTGCCTTTAATGATGATGTGCAAATCCAGGAAGTCATTAAGTAAAATAAGTAACAATGGCCAGAAAAGAAATTATTGTATAAATAACTGTTACCATATTTTTACATTGCAAATGAACTTTCAGTGATAGATGATCTTTTGTTTCGGGGGAGTAACTGGTGGTACCTCAGGGTGTTAGAGAGACAACTTGTGTTAGACATGGCTCATGAAGATCATCCCGGCATGTCTAGCATGAAAAGGAGAATTTGGTGGGAATTTTGGGGGCCGGCAATTAATAGATGTATTGAGGCAAAAGTTAGATCATGCACTGAATGTACCATCAGTGATAAAACACAGAAGTGTGTTAATTATAAATAAAGCTCCAATTACTAGACCTGTAAAGGTATGGAAAAGGATTTCCCTTGACATTGCAGGTCCCATTTGTTTGTCTAACAGCCACATTTCTGCCATTGTTCTCATTGATCAATTATCACAAGGGGCAGAGATTAAATTGGTTCATCAGGTTGATTCACATACTGTAATACAGTTTCTAAATGAGGTCTTTAAAACAAAAGAAGGTTTTCCCAAGTGTTTGGTTACAGACAATGGAGTGCGGTTGGGATCCTCAGAGAAGAGAGATTATTTGGATAAGCATAGGATTAGTCATTTACAAGCTTCTGTATACTATCCACAAAGTAATAGCATTGTGGAAAGGTGGATAAGGGTTTTGAAGGAAGGACTACAGTGGGCATTAGCCAATGGGAAAAGTTGTTGTCAGGCTCTCAAAGACCTATTATGAAATTATAGGGTCACACCCAGAACTTTGGGAGATATGTCTCCGTTTGGGAAAATGAGAGGAAGGAAGGCAGAGTGTAATCTGAACTAGATGTGGATAATGGGAATAAAAAATAAAATGGATGGTAACATAGTGTTATGGTCAGAATATAGATGGTTGTCAAATGATGAACATGAGTCTTATCAGGGACACAAAAGTCACATACATTAACTCGCAAAAGGTGAAAGGGTCTGGGTGAAAAAGGGAAGATTGGTAAAATCTGGAGAATCAAAGTTTTCAATTCCCATGAAAACAGTATGAGTGGGACATCAGGTAGTAGAGCTGACAGATGGAAATATGTGGAATATGAGCAAGGTTGTTAAAATACCTAAATGTTTATGGCCAAAAGAAAGTAACTGCGCCGATAGTTCTTCAGGTCATAGTTGTGATTCTGATATCTTAAAGCGGGAGATGCAGTAAAAATGAGTCTAGGCACAAGAGTAAAAACAAAAGCTGTTTCGTGCAAAGATTATTACATGTCAGGATAGTGTTAAGCCAATGTTGTGTGTGTACATACAAAATCCAATATGTTTCATCCAGTTTAAGTGTATTAATACATATTGTTGAACGCATGTAACCATGCAACTTGTATTGGGCTGAGAACAGTTAGCTTATTTATACATAAATATTTTGTTTAGCTTATTATTCTAAAATGTTGTTAACAGTAGGGGATGTATTATATCCTGGCCAATGAGGTTGGATAGAAACTGGTGGTAGAACCATGGGGGGTCCAGATTCCATACAACAACAGTTGGCCCAGACTTTCCTTGAGAGACACACACATATATGTATCTCTAATAAACCTATCTTGAACATCCATCACGCGCGGCTGTCATCATTAGAGTGGAACATTATAATACACCTTCCTGTCTTCCCTTTTCCTTGCATTTCTGACTGACAAACCTATTTCCTTTATGATTGTATACTCCGTTGAGTCCTTGAGACCCACCCTGGCCCTTGCCATCCAGATTGAAATCAGTCTGTTGAGAGTTGTTCTTTCCCTTTGACTTAAAGTCCTGCTGTTCCAGGCCTTGTTAACCCCGTTACCTAACCAGGTGCCAACCAACACTGTAAATGTCTTTGAAAGTTTCTCTGTCAAGTATTATAGATATTGCCTAAATGGGGTAAAGCACTTCTTTTTGAGTTTTTCTATTACCATAAACTAGTTAAGGGCAAGAAAATCCTCTAATCTACTCATTCCTACCCCTCATCACACCAGCAATCTAAGTTTCACATTGAGCACCACCCACTTTCTTGTGCTCTTGGAACCTCTGAAGAACTGAACTGGCCTCAGACCAAACTATCTGATCCGACCTTTGTTCATTCACTCATAGTTCATTTGATCAGCTACAGACAGGCATTGTTTCAGGGACTTCTGTACCTTCTGTGGGCCACCGACTCATTATAATGTCTGCCTCAAACACATCATTTGAAGCTTTCGCTCTATGAGCAATCTCAAAACTCACAGACCTTTCCAAATAACCTAGCATTACACATACTTGTGCACAAGCGTTTTAGGAACTCTGGTACACCAGTGGATTTTCAGGTGAAATTGTTCTTCCCAGATGTAACTGTTGTTGGAGAGAGCCAACTTTTGTGCGGAACTCCCCCAGGTTCCTGCTTCCTTGTACTATATCTGTTTCTGCTGGCCACAGGGCTCCCTGCACTTTACCTGCACCAACCAGAGGTAAGGTGCTTGTGCTCTCCCGTCTAAACATAGTTAAATTGACATACACCAAATTCGAACATTCAGTTTACTTATACACCCCTAATACATGTACGTAGTAAATCAAACGCTCCAGGGAGGCAGCAGGAGTCATTGTACCACCCACTATAGTAGCACTGTAAAACATGTCTTATTTTCTAATTTGGTTTGGGATTTTTCTTATGTTGTTTTTTTTTACTATATGACTATTTGAGTGCTGACTAAATACATTACACTGTGCCTGTAAGTTAGGCTTGACTGCGTTGTGCCAAGTTAGAGGGCTAAGCCCACGTTTATTTAGTGACTTTCTGGATCACTCTGACAAGGATTGTAGCTACCATTTGAGGTTTGTTATCACACCCTTCAACTAATACTGCAATATATATAAATAAATATACACACATATATATACACACACACACACATGTGTGCACCAGTGTTCCCTCTAATCATTTTCCACAGTGTGCGGCAATTAAGGGCTTCTGTGCACTGTAACCGAGGCTGTGTGCTCTGGAGACAAGTGAAAATTCACTATGCAAGTGACTGCAGTGCGTGAGCTTCTAAAATTAGTTATGCTCACTCCGATTAAGGTTTATATGAAAATTAAAGCAAAATTATTTTGATTCAGTTTATCAACATGTGAAAGTCACTTTTAAGGCAACTAATTTAATGTTGTTGCATCGCAAGTCAAAATGTTCACATCAACACCTTGTACTTTGTGTTCACTTATGGAAAATTGAAAACATTCAGTCTTAGCTATTTTTCAGGCTTCAAACTGTTTTTTTCCCTTCAGCAGAATATCCTAAAAATACACACAAAAAATTCACATTGACTCCCTGATTTAATACAACATAGAGGAGCTCTATGTGTCCTAGACATGGTCAGTTCTGGTAACCCTAGTAACATTTGTTAATCAATTATGCTATTAGTGTCTCTCCCTGTCCTTGCAGTCTATTCCTTCAGGGATACCTGCAATTTGGAGGTTAAAGATTATCTTGGTCTTCACACATGCGATCTAGGACCCTACATCTTTCATCTTCTTTATGCCTACTAGTTTAAGCCACAGTTTCAAAGACATTTAGCCACTCCTCAGCAGCACAACATGATTCAATAAGTCGATTTTTCATCAATAGATTCAACTTTCTTGTTCAATTGAAGTCACTTACTGTGAAGTAGTTTCCAGTAGTGATGAATCAAGCCTGTGAGATGGGGATGGAAGTGACTGAGTGGATTTTACTGTTCTTCAAAGCTCAGTTTCGCTGAGACAATGCTTCCCCTAATTTTTTTTCTCCATATGCATTTATTGACCATTTGTGTAAGCACTTTCCTCAGCCATGTGCAAAACTGAGTGGCTTTTCATGCCACTGCCCTATCCCTCACTGTACGGGCTATGAATTGGGCAGGGAAAATGTAAGAGGTATCCTCAATCACTGTGCTTCTACTTTGTGCAAAATAAAATCATGCCGTTATAAAGCAATTTTATGTAAATACTCAATTAAAACACAAGAGTTTGTAGACAAATAGATTGACAAGCTGTAAAAAACACAGTTCCAAATGGCATGCCTTTCTCATTCTCAAACATTTTTTAGGTCCCCATCCCAACAATAACATTATTTAATTTGCATAACTCAAGCTCTGTTAACAGCACATGCCACTACCGTATGCAGTGCACCAGAAAATCACAATAAATCCAGAACCTAAAAACTAAGTAGGAATCTCTCTAGGCACTTAAGTAGCATGCCCTCCATGGAAGTGCTAGAGGCAAATCTGATTAAAGAAGAACAGCAGTGCAGATTCACAAGCTATGGTCTTTTCTTACTCTTACATTAATATTTATGTATTACCTTCTGGAAGAGGGATTTAGGAAAGCACCATCACTTGATGACTGGGTAAAGAAATATCACATTTCTCACCAAATGTAACCATTTTCTCTGGTTTAAACAATAATTTACATACGAGTGAAAATTGTGTTTCTAAATCTCTTTTGACTATAACTGAAAAGATCATGGTAAAAATGAAGATTAAAGTACAAGTAAACCTTATGAAAAGGGAGAAAAGCAAACCAGCACTGGCTTTTGTGGAACTTGTAAACTGTGGAAGGAGAGAAGAGTAAACAACAACTGGCCTGGGTCGAGCTGATAAAGTCTGTGGAAGAGGAGGAGAGCGAAGCAGGACTGGCTTAGTTAGGAATGATTCATTCTATGTCTGGAAGAAGATAAGAGAGAAGCAGAACTGCCCTCTTCCCCGCTTGCCCTTCCCTCCATTCATTTCTCATTTCCTCCTGCCTTCCTCCTTTTGTTATTCATATTTTATATAGTACGACACACCACACTTGAGGTATTTCTACGTGCTGAAAATAACAGATATTATCATTTGCCAATTTATGGTACAACCATTGCCTTTGTGGTGCTGCCCTCTTCTGTGAGGCAGTACTCCCAACTTTATAGAAGTGGGTGAGCCACTGGGATCTCAAGCCAGGCTTGAGCCTGAAGCCTGACTCTGGCTCAATTCGAGGCTCTATCGGAACCTCGTGCCCATTTGGCTTCTGCCTGCCTGCCTCCCTCTACCTGGTATTACTGCCAGAGCTGCCAGCTTTGGAACTGGCAAACTAGGATCCAGTTTGAACGTCAACTCAACATCTTGTGATTCTGCGAGCATCACTAAATCTCCCAGTGCCTATAAACAATGCATTTGACCTGGTCTAATGCAACTGAGCCCCTATTAGGGCATGGGTGCACTTTCCCTGTTTGCGCCCCTTCACACAGGTGCTCCGCCCATAAACAGGGAAAGTGCGCCCTATTATTTGATTGACTGAGCTGCTCTCAGTACAGCCGAGAAACTCATGCTGTCCTGGGTAAGCGCATTCAAGTGAAACACGGAGTGGCTTCTCTGTGTTTTACTGAGCAGGCAGCAATCCGCCTGCACTTTCAAAATGGATTAGAGGATCCCTTGCATGCGGTGCAGATAGTGACTGCACCCGACTGCAAGGGGATTTCTGGGGTGTACATGGGATCCAATCATCACTCGAATGGGCTGCCCTCATGGGGCGCACTGATAGCGCACCTCCAGTCCTGACAGATAATTTGCCTGTGCGCCTGCGCCTATAGTACAGCGCGGGTGCAGAGGCAAAGAGAACGCCCTCCTGAGAAAGCGTTGGCACTGCATGTTCGCCAGCACTGTCATTGTTACAGAAAGGCTGCACAAGCGTCTGCAACCCTTTCTGCAATACCAAAGTGCCCAAGGGGCGCACAACCAGGCACACATGCATGTTGTGTCCCTGGGGCACTTTCTGTAATATGGCCCCTAGTGCTCTTGTAAAGCTCTTTGCCTTTGAGATGAGTTTGTGCTGTATTTAAATACTGCAGAAAATGAATTGAGAGGTAAAAACAAAGCCTTAATATAAGGAAAGCAAATAGAGACCCGTGTTCTGGCTGATTTGTACAAGGTAAAACCTGGATAAGTCACAGCTTCCCCGCTTAAATTGTGTGATCTTAAGCAAATACTTAATTTCACCCAAACTCTTTTTTTATTCACTATCACGTAAGAAAGATCTTTCGAATATGTTAGTTCAGTCTATCAGTCGTACGAAATATCACTTTTAATAAGAACTTCTTAGTGCAGTGCTATAATGTGTCGTATTAATGTTAAAGCTTCCACATGTTAAAGAAATAATTGAATTTTGAAGAGACATTACCGTTTTGTTATACAATGTATGTTGCTTGATTTACATAGCAAATATTTTCAGGGCTCGGCTCATGCATTGGCTCTAATATCCGAGCCAGCCCTTGGCTCGCCAACCTCTAGAACTTTATCGCCAGCATTGCAGCCAAAACAGACTGTCCTTCGTGAGTATCTCCACTTCTGCCGTCGCAGCCTGTGGTTTCCTTGTGGACTGAACGCTAGTATTAGAAGGCTGAAAGCGTGGTGTGAAGGAGCATTTTTGGATATTCTGAACATCCTGGCTCATTCTAGGAGCAGCCGAACTACGACTTCTTCCTCATTCTCTGTAGACCTCCTGCTGAGTAAATTAAACTAAGACCCAGGTAGGCATGATGAGAGCACACACACACACAACAAACACAAAAACATTTCCTTGCCTTCTCTCACCTTCTACCCCTAGCACCCGACCCTCTCTCCCCAGCCCCTCTTTTGATGTACTTTGAGTCCATTACTTTACTGTCTCTGTGGCTTAGTGTCACAGCTTTGCTGACCTCCCGGGGGCTCATAATCTGTCAAGGTCACAGCAGACAGCCCAAATGTGTTCAAGCTCACAGGATAATCGGACAGTAGCTGCGTGGGAAAGTTTACTTGCTGTGTGATGCTGGGGCTCTTGGACACATGCATGTGCAGTTGTACTGCTAATAGTGCACGCCTCTCTCTCTCTCAAAAACCAAAAGAGCTGCTAAACAGGCGAACGCACACATTTCCACTGCTCTCCGCCAGCACATAACAGCAAAAATAGTTTTACATTGTATGTCCCTGGCCCCCAGGTGAGCATTTGATTGGCAGAGCAGAAAGGCGAAAAGCGCTGTTTTAAACATAAAGGGTTTCTCTGCAGTGGATGATTACAAAGTCATCAGTGTGAATGCCTGTTAATGATGGCCTTAGTTGCACCCTGCCCTCGTTTATGGGAGGGGCAAAGGAAGAGCTGAGCGGCCACTCACGTGCGCACCTTAGCGGGAACATAGGTGCGCATATATGTATTTACCCTTCTTTCTCTTTACCTCTACCCTTCACTTAACCGTAAAATTAACCCTACCTCCCTTTACATATGCCCATCACTAAACCCTAAAATTACCCATATCTCCCTTTTCTTCAACCCACCCCTAAATACTACATTTACTTTTAGCTCCTTTTACCTCTACCCTTCCCCTACCCTAAAATTACCCTTACCTCCCAGTACATCTACCAGTCTCCTAGCCATTAAACTCCTTTTACTTCTACCTGCCCGTTAAACCTACAATTACCCTTACCACCCTTTACCTGCACCTGTCCCTAAAGTCTAAAATTACCCTTACCACTACCCACGCCAAACTCTTGAGTTACCCATACCTCACTTTACCACTGCCAACCTCTGAACCATAAAATCAACATTAGCTCCACTTATCACTATCCACCTCTAAACTCTACATTCGTTCTTGACCTTCTGTTACCACTGCCCGCACGCTAACTTACTTTACATGGTAAAGGTAAAAACCTATACCCAGTACTCATCTGTGTGGTAAATGTCATGCGTGGTAAAGTCAGTGTTGTAAAAGCCATACACTATTTCCTAAGCCACAATTGTACATCTTCCATTCAAAACATACATTTTCCTACTCCTAGATCTCAGCAAGTCTTTCAAGAATACATGTTACAGCTATGCCAATGATACTAGTGTATCTAAAAACTGGTAAATTCCTCTAACCTGGACACCTCTGGCCTCAGAACGGCAACTGACGATTGGATGCTTTAGAACAATCTAAAACCTAACTTCTCCAAAAGGACATCCTCACTTGTGCTTGTGGCAAAGCTATAACACTACATCTTTTTCCCCTCACGAGATTACAATTTCCTAACACCCTCGACAGAAGCGAAGAGCCTGGATGTGACCATGGAATCCAACTTCTCACACAATCTAAAGTTAAACCAGTCACCAGAGTTGGAAAGTTACATGGTTAGCATGTTACGACCTACCTTCCAAATTCTTGGCCATTCTCAAAGCAAAAACCAAAGGAAATGATGGACGGAGTGTTGAACATTGCAAGCACTCACCCCCAGTCAAAGGATATCAGATTCAAAAGTGCTGTCACTTCTTTATTATGTCAATGAGTTTGATATTGCATTATGTGAGAACGTGTCTCTTTTGACATGGTTAGCTCCCACATTTTGCCTGGTTTTGATGTGGTTTTGATTGTAGTGCACAGGGTCCCTGCCAACCAGGTCACTTGTCCCAGTGCTTCTTCCCTAAAACATATCCCAAATTGGTACTTCTGCCCCCCTGTAAGTCCCTAGTAAATGGTACCCTGGATACCTAGGGCCTGGATGGTGAAGAGGGTCCCCTTGGACCTCGTTCACTGGGACCATGCCACTGCCGTTGAAGCTGGCATGCCCTTGTGGGAGAAGAACCGACAAAGTTGACATGGCAGCCTCACAGCCCAAGACAGGGTGCAGTATACCACAGGTGAGGGCAGACCTGCATGAGTAGATATGCCTCTACAGTACTTAAGTCCATTCTTAAGTTTTATAATTGCCAGGGAAACCATTAGGAGTACATTAGCTGGAAACTCGACAACTCGAGTGCCACAGCACCATCATGGTTTCACTGAAACCATGAGTATTTGGTACCAAACAGCTCCTTGTAATACATTCACACTGATGACAGTGTTAAATCTATTAAAACATGTACCCATGGGGTACCTCAGAGGTGCCCCCTAAATACTACTGGCCCTAGTGTGGGCACTGACTGGTATTAGTCAACCTGCCACATACAGACACATTTCTGGACTCTTAGGTGGAGATCCTTTGCCCTCTGGGACTAGAAACAATGCAAATCCTGGGCAGAGGTATCACGCCTTCTCCCCCAGGATGGGCCAGTGCTCGAAGGAGAAGCTTGAAAGGCCTGCCGCCTTTGTAATGTGACTCCAAGCCTCTGCTGCTAGCAGCAGATGGCAGCCCCAGGTTTACACACCCACTTTGGTCAGGAAAACCTAGAGGAATAGGAGATGTGCACACCTCTACCAACTCTACCCCTAAGGTGGAGGAGGTGAGGTTAAGCACATCCTTCAGTCCTCACCATCTTGAAAATGGGGTGATCCCTCCAATCAGGGCTATGCCTCCTCCCACAGGAGGGTGGTATAATAGAGGGTGTAGTCACCCCAAGTAAGGTGTCTATTGGCCCTACCTGCTACTCCCCTAAAATACCCCTAAATTTAGTATTTAGGGGGCTCTCCCAGGCCTAGAAACTAGATCTGTGATGACCTAAGAAGAAAGAAGACATCCCTGCAGAAAAGGCTGAAGACGAAGACTACCTTGGCCCCAGCCCTGCCGGCCTGTCTGCACCTTTGACGAACCTGCGACCTGTTGTGCAGCCAGCGGCCTCTGAAAACCCTGGGAGGACTGCTGCCTTCAAAAAAGACTCCAATCTCCCGTGGACAGCAGACCTGGTCAGAAGAAATCTAATCCAAGGGCTCCGTATCCATCTGGAACTACGAGTCCTCACCACTCTGCACCCTATGCCCACCACCTCCATGACGACGTGTGCATACTAAATCCAGAGGCTCTCCCTGACCGTAACCGGCTCTGATAAGAAGACTCTGATGTTTAAAGACACTCATGCACCCGAAGCCCCTGAGCCTCGGTGAGCTGAACTGACATTGCCCCTGCAACCCCCTACATCTAGACTTACCTCTGCTGTCGTTGGTCTCCCTCTTGCAACCTCTGGTGCGACACCTGCAGCCTGTTTGTCAAAAGAAGAAACCCCACTGAAAAGCATAGGGCGCCTGACACTGATTTTGCAACCTGTACCCTGCCGCCCTTGTGCCGCTGGTGGTGTATGTTTGGTGCTGCTTTGTGCCCCCCCTGCACTTGTGCTAACACCCAAAGCTTGGCCCTTGCAATTGATCTTGATCATTGTGGAAAAGTGCGGCTCAATGGTTAGAGCGGCAGACCCTGATGCAGAGGTCTGGCCTGGGACCAGGGTTCAATTCCCGCCTCTGCGGGTCTTGGGCTCAATTTCCTCGGACCTGTTAATTCTTGCCTCGGTGCCTATTCTAATCATGGGTCCCACTCTGCAACTTTGGGCAATAGCTTGCTTAATCTCCACAATGGCCCTAACAATGCTGGGATGCCTGGCTTCACCTTGGTGGTGCCCAGGAGTGGACATTTCACAGGGAAAAGCCAGGAAGGGTTCCACAGCGGTATGAGTACAGCGCTAGGACACCCTAGGGTAACAGTTCGCTATACAAGTACAACACATTTACATCTACTTACCTGCAAGCAGTGTGGCTTCAACCACGCCCTGCCTCCATTGAAGCGCATTGGGCCAACTCCGATTTTGACCTCTGCACCCGGCCGGCCCTGTGCTGCTGGTGGTGCAGTTTTGGTACTCACCTGACCCTTGCTCCTTGCTGATCCTTGGTACAAAAGACTGGAACTGTAAGTGCAATACTTGTTTAACCGCAACATTGTTTTCCCCATAGGATAACATTGAACTGTTCGGAAAATATTTAGTGTTACAAGTATTTTTAATTTAAAACGTGCTTACCTTTTTGCGACGATCTTGGTCTTAATATAAAGTGCAAACAAAGCTTATTTTTCTGAAATTGGTGTGGATCTCCTTCTTGCGTCATGTATCCATTATTGATCAATGTTGTGCAATAAATGTCTTACTCTTCTCTGTGTTACGTTTAAGGCTACTCGCCCACACAGCCACTAATCAAGCGCTTTGGGTTTTACAATGAGCCCTCTACACTTTTTGTTCCATCATGAGCACCAGTGCTCGTATGCTCATGACGGAACCATTCCGTCATGTGCATATGAGCACTAAATCCCTCTTCTGCTAACAGCAGAGGGACTTCCTTTTTTTTGGCTTCCGGGGGTCTTTTTTTTAAATTTCCAATGTAATGATAATCACGCTCATGGAGCGCTGAGGTAATTACATTGAAGATTAAACTGAAACTTAGTTTCAATAACACTGTTTCGATGCTCGTGTGCCTATCTCAGCCCCCTTAGCACCGAAACACACGGGAGAGGTATCGTTGGAAAAGGGAGAATCTCCCATTTCCAATGGTCCCCTCCCGTGTGGATCCCTGTTTGCAGATCGCTCCAGGAGGGATCCACCCACTAGGCACCAGGGAGGTGGGCAGCCACCCCTAGGGCAAGGGTCTTTGTTCCCCCCATTGAAAATGGGCATATATAGTGTTTCTCTCCCCCATGGGGGGCAGAAAGCACCCTAGACACCAGAGATTATTTTTTGATAGGTCAGGGGTGGGGGCAGCCAAGAATGGGCATCCCAATGCTCCCACCCTTCTCCACTCCCAAAAATGCAAAAGTCTTTCCGGCCCCCCCAGGAGGCAGGTGGGAGCACTAGCCCCCGATCTGCTCCCAGGCAGGGCAGAAAGCCCACTGGGCACCAGGATTTTTTTTTGTGTGTTACGTAGGTGTAGGGGCTCCCCAGAATGGGCCTGCCAATGCCTTCACCCAAAAAAACTGCCATAGACTTTCTGCTCCACTCTCAGGAGGCAAATGGGGCAATAGCCCCATATCTGTCCCCCAGGGGGCAGAAAGCCCACTAAGCACCAGAGACTTTTTTTTTTTTAGTTCAGGGGTGGGGTCTGTCCAGAATGGGCATGCTAATGCCCCCGCTACCCCTCAAAAAATGCCACAGTCTTTCTGCCCCGCAAAGCACACTAGGCACAAGGGATGAGGGTTTTTTAAATACATAGTGGTGGGGGCTGCCCAGAACTGACATACCAATGTCCCCACCCTTAAAAAATTGCCACAGTCTTTCTGCCCCCCAGGAGGCAGATAAGGGGGCAATAGCCCCTTATCTGCCTCAGGGGGACAGAAAGCCCACTAGGCACCAGGGATTGTTTTTTCAAACTTCAGGGGTAGGGGCTGCTCAGATTTGGCATGCCAATGTCCCCACACCCTCCCCCCAAAATGCCACAGTCTTCCTGGCCCCCCAGGAGGCAGATGAGGGCAATAGCCCCTGATCTGCCCCCCGGGGCAAAAAGCACGCTAGGTACCAGGGATGAGGTTTTTATTTAATAAGTAGTGTTGGGGGCTGCCCAGAATAGGCATGTAATGTAATGTAATGTAAGTGGTGTTTGTATAGCGCGGGTTACACTCCACGGAGCATCTTAGCGCTTCTGAGTGTAAAAGAACCAGGTGACTTTGTTCTTGTGGTGGATCATGGTTGGAGTGTTATATCATGTTTTTGCATTGTATATCGGATAGGGTGTAGATCCAGGTTTTAAGGGTCCTTCTAAAAATGGTTTCTGTAGGGATATGTCGGAGTGGGAGCGGCAGTGAATTCCAGGCTTTGGACCCCAAAACTGCCAGGGCTTTGCCTCCTCTGGTTTTGAGTCTAAACTTGGGGATGGTAAGGAGATTCTCACTTTGGGACCACAGACATCGGGAGGGGACGTAGCGTTGGAACATGTTTTCGATGTATTTGGGTCCTGTTTTATTAAATGCCCTAAAGGTGATCAGCAGGATTTTAAACAGCCCCCTTTTACAAATTGGCAGCCAGTGCAGGGTGCTCATAGCTGTTGAGGCTGAGGTCCTTCTTTTCCATCCCAACACTAGTCTGGCCACTGCATGCTGCACCATTTGTAGTTTATGGCAGACTGTCCTATTTGTTCCTGCGTATATGCTGTTGCAGTAGTCGATGCGGGAGGTAATGAGGGCTACAGCCACCATCTTCCTCGCTGCAAGAGGGATTAGGTCGAAAAATTGCCTGAGCCCTTTTATTATGCCGAAGCATGTACCTGCCACGGCGATTGCTTGTTGTTGGAAGCTCAGGGAAGGGTCAAATTTAATCCCCAAGTTTTGTACTGCGTTGGCTGTGTTTGGGGGGACGGTAGCGTCTTCTGGCCACCATAGTGTTGGGTTAAAAGAATTATCTTTTCCAAAAGGTAGGATCTCAGTCTTCCCTGAATTACATTTAAGGTGATTCGTGCTCATCCAATGGAAAATGGCCTTTAGGCAGTTTTTGAGACTGACTTCTGCTTCGCTGGTTTCACCCTCCATCACTAGGATGAGTTGTGTGTCATCCGCATATGAAATGGTAGCTATGCCGAAGGATGATATGAGGGTAATCAGGGGGGCGATATATACATTAAAGAGTGTCGGGCTCAGGCATGAACCCTGAGGTACACCTGAATTTAGTGGGATCTCTTCTGATCTGAACTGGCCCAGGGTGACCACTTGTCGTCTGTTTGTTAGAAAACTTCAGCCAGCTCAGTACCTGTGCAGTTATCCCTGCCGCGGCTAGTCGATCTATCAAGATGGTGTGGGACACCGTGTCGAAAGCCGCGGACAGGTCTAAGAGTATAAGGACTGCTTTTTTGCCCTGGTCTAGCGCTGCTCTGAGTGTTTCCAAGGAAAATATTAAAGCTGATTCCGTAGAGTGTTTTGCTCTGAAGCCAGCTTGGTTTGGGTGCCAGATATTATTTACCTCTAAAAAGGTGGTGAGCTGTTGGTTTACTTCCTTTTCTGTGAGTTTACAAAAGGTAGGGAGCAGGGAGATTGGTCGCAGATTAGTGAGGATGGTGGGGTCTGGTGATGTTTTTTTTTGTAGGGGTCTTACCGCTGCCAGTTTCCATTCCTCAGGGACTACTCCTAGGGAAAGTGAAGAGTTAATAATATTGTTGATGATGGGTTTATGATCTCCACCATGGTGTGGAGAACATAGGGGGGGCAAGGGTCGAAGGGGGAGCCAGATCTGATTTTTAGGATTTTTCTCTGTGATTCTTCCAGGCTGACTGCCTTAAAGGAGGCTAACTGGTTTATCGCACTATTCCTATTTGTTTGAGACTCTTCCAGGGGGGGGAGTGTGGGAAATCTTTGGTGAGCGTCTGTATTTTCTTGTGGAAATAGTCGGCGATGTTGTTACACAGGGTTTGGGAGGGGGGAATGTCTCTCTGCATGTTCTTTGGGTTGGTGTAGGAGTTAACGATATTGAAGATGTCTTTTTGTTTGTTGTTGCTATTAGTTATGGCATCGGTGAAAAAATCCTTTTTGGCTGTTTTTATCATCCCATGGTAGTGTCGGCGCGCCACTTTATACCTGGACTGGTCAGTTGTATTATATTTTCTGCGCCAGGTCCTCTCTAATGCTCTAACCTTCCTTTGTTCTTCCTTTAGGGTTTGGGAAAACCAGGGGGCAGAGGTTCTATGTTTCTTGTTGCACCTTAGTCTTGGTATCGTTTTGTCATTTTCCGTAGATAGGGCATCCATCCATTCCCTGAAGGACTGGCTATCCTTCTCAGGGTTCCCTACTAATGATGGTCTGGTTTCGAGTGCCTTGGTTAGAAACCCCGGATTTCCTATCAGGTTCTTCCAGTGTGGCCCTCCCTGGGGGGCGCATGGCTTAATCCCTGGTTTATGTTTCATTATTCCTTGAAGTTCAAAGGGATGTAGCTGTGATCGGACCAGGTTAGTTCCTGGGGGTTTTTTACAAGAAGTGTGTCCAGGTTTGAACAAATGCAGTCAAGGATATGACCTGCATTGTGTGTGGGCATGGTGGTGAGTATTTTAAGGCCGAGGACCTTCATTGTTTCGGTGAAACCTAAGGTGGCGCGATCTGAGAGGGAGTCTAGATGTATATTAGTGTCTCCTAAGATCGTGTAGTTTGCGGATTTCAGGGCTAGGTCTCCTACTGCTTCTCCTATACTATTCGTGAAATCAGTGGGTGTTCCCGGAGGTCGGTATATTAGTACTCCTGAGAAAGTGAAGGAGTCATGTACTCTTAGGGCGAAGCCTATACTTTCCGCACCTTTGATACCTAGGATTGGGAAAGTCATGCAACTCAGTGAGTCCCTGTAGACAATTGCTATTCCTCCGCCCCTCTGGAGGGGTCTGTCTTCTCTGGCAATGAGGTACCCCTGCGGGAGAGCGGTCGTCACATCCGGGTTGCTATTTTGGGTTAGCCAGGTTTCTGTCATGAAAAGACAGTCCAGATATGTTGGCCGTGCTTGCCCAAGGACCTGACATTGACAAGGCCACAGTATAGGTTTTCCATTTTGTTAAGGCTTAAGGGGCTCTTTGTTTGAGTGTCACCGAAACTGTTTTTGCATATATTGCAACACCATGGTCCTGCCCAATTCTCCATGATACAGAAAGGAGTGCAGATTGATGTTTTAGTATTAAAGCCTAACAGGGTATTTCTAGAATACTGTATGAGTCTTCCGGGGGGTATGGCCCTGGGCCCGGTCGAGGCACGGACGGGCGCAGACGGGCTTACCTTTGGCGCGCCTTCGGCGCTCCCCGGGAAAGGGCATCATTTTATCCTGGCGATGACGTGAGGGCGGGGAGGGGCCAAGCAATTGTCTGCTCGCCCTGTTCAAAATGGCGGGACCCCAAGCAGCGCCTACTCGGATGCTGTGGGGTACACAGGTGAAGAGACTCTAGCTCTAGGCAAGTCTTTTAGGGCGGGGCCGCGCTCTGCTACACACAGCGGTATTTTGCAGATAAAAAGTGAAAATCGGGTTAGTGCACAATTCAAATATACAAACTTACCGAGTGCAAGTTTAAAAGAAAGGCAGTGGTGAATTTTTCCTTTCAATAAAGCAGTTTTAGCAATTTAGTAGTTATAGCAGTTTGTTTAGCAAAGTGAAAACAAAGTTAAATATCCGTCCCGGCTTTCCGCCTCAGGACTCTGTCACAACACAACCACACTCACTCGTAATCCTGTGCATGCCAATGTCCCCACCCACAAAAATTGCCACAGTCTTTCTGCCCCCAGGAGGCAGTTGGGGGCAATAGCCTCTTATCTGCCCCCCCGAGGGCAGAAAGGCCATTAGGCACCAGGGATTTATTTTTCAAATTTTAGGGGTACGGGCTGCTCAGAATGGACATGCCAATGTCCCCACCCCCTCCTCCCCAAAAATACCACAGTCTTTTTTACCACCCAGGGGGCAGATGAGGGCAACAGTCCTGATTTCCCCCCCTGGGGGCAGAAAGCCTACTAGGCACAGGGGATCATTCTTTTTTTTATACATAGGGTGGGGGCTGACCAGAATGGGCATGCCAATGCCCCCATCACAAAAGTAATGCCACTGTTTTCTGCCCCCTGGGTGCCAGATGGGGGCAATAGCCCCTTATCTGCCACCCCAGGGGGGCAAAAAGCCCACTAGGCACTAGGGATTTTTTCTAAAATATACGTAGGGGTGGGGCTGCCTGAATGGGCATGCCAATGCCCCCACCCACCAAAAAAATTAGCCACAGTCTTTCTGCCTCCCCCGGGAGGCAGATGGGGGCAATAGCCCCTGATCTGCCCCCCATGGGGAGCAGAGACGCCATATACATAGGGGTGGGGGCTGCCCAGAATGGGCATGCCAATGCCCCTCCTCCCCCCCAAAAGATGGGCACAGTGTTTTTGCCGCCCTTGGGGGCATTTCAGGACAAATGGGGTGACTAGTGTGGCTCTCAACAGGCGCTGTTACCCAGAATCCCTTGCAAACCTCAAACTTTGTCCAAAAAAAGAAAGTGTCTTCACATTTCTGTGATGGAAAGTTCTGGAATTTGCATGGAGCTACAAGCTTCCACCCACCCATCATATACCAGAGTCCCCACAAGACACAGCAAGCTAGTCTGGCTGATATGGAGTGAAACTCCAAAACCGGTCACAGGATGCTTGTTTCCGGTCCTGGGAGGACCTGGCCTGGCAGTTCGGGCTGAACTGTTCCCATAAGGCGCAACGTCTAGATTGATTTGCATATGACTAGGTCCAAACTGGGGTGGCTTAGTGAGCAGAAAAATGATGATGGATTAAACCCAGATCTGTGACTAGGGGTGAGTGTCAGAATAGTTTCAGTGCTCCATCCATCAATCTATTGTGTTTGCTATGTTTGCCCTAAGTGGCCAGGGTATGTCCAGACGTGGGTCCGTTGCTCACTTTGCCACTGGATTCAAGCTAGCCTGGCAGATGAGGAGTGAAACTCTGAAACCGGTCCCAGGATTCTTGTTTCCGGTCCAGGGAGGGCCTGGCCTGGCAGTTTGGGCTGGACTGTTCCCTTGCGGCACAGGGTTAAGACTGATTTTCATATAGCTGTGTCCAAACTGGGGTGGCTTGGTGAGCAGAAGAATGATGATGGATTAAACCCAGATCTGTGACTGGGAGTGAGTGTCTGAAAAGTTTCAGCACTCTGTCTATCATCTTATTGTGTTTGCTATATAAACTAGGCCGCCACTAGTTTTATTGTAGCATTGCTATGGTTGCATTTATTCCTGCATGTGCAGAGGCCAACCCCATGTATGCTTCTGTGATTAATTCTAACCTAGACACATTATTGCTATTATTCTATCTCCCACTCCTAGTATCGTAATTACAGGAATGTTTTCTGAATTGAGGGTGTAGGAGTATTTGGCAGAAAAACCTGCATAAGGTTTCCCAGCTCACTTGGTTGCATTTATGGCTGTAAAATATCTGTGTCAAACTTTGTTTGAGATCTGGTTAGAACCATTACTCCAACAGTCTGCATTGCCACTGATGCTGCTCGGTCAGCTGCACAGTTCCCTTTAGCGTGAATACCACTACAGTGATGTCTCAAAGTCTGCTTCGTACGGACCAATGGAAGCGTGTCTTGTAAGACAGCCACCGTTCCAAAAAGCTGTTTATTTTGATAGGCTTTCCCTTTGAATCCTTAAATCTATTAAACTGTCAAAGTTGCAAATTGACATTGTAACCTTGCACACCGAAAGCTGAGTCAGACACACTAAGTGACAGTCTTTTGTAATGCAAGAAGCAGGGTGTGTAATTCTGCATGGTGTGCAGTATAAATTTTGGTTTGGGGTGCAGCTTAGCCACCGACAGCGATGGCCACCTGATGCAGGAGCTCAATGAGGCCGCACCCAATTGAAGAGCCTACAGTGCCTTCCCAAGGGGCATCAAAGCCCTGAGGCCTGCTGGCCATGCCCTCACACCCCGCACAGGGACCACTGATGTTAATGGCCGGAGTGGGGGCCCCAGGGTCCATTTAGACAATGGATCCTGTGGGGCGTAGCGTTGTGCCCAATTTTGCGGACCGGGAGCAGTCCGGAGGGTGCCTGGTCTGATAGCTGGCCTGCGCAACTAGCCCTGGTAGTGTGTGCCTCCTGACCCCCTCCTGGGGCTTACTTCGGTGGTGCGGTGCCTGCAGGGCATATGCATCCACAAGGGAATCGATCCAGCCTACAGAGGCCATGGCGAGAGATTGGCCTCAGATACAACCACACTGGACCTTGTTAGGGACCGTCCCCGAGCCTCCTTTGAACCATGGCCAGTGCATGACTGCTGGGGCATACCTGGCTCTATCCCTACCATCTACCAGAGGACCCCTACACCCTGTGGGAAATTTACTATGACCTGCTGCGACCTTTGTTGGCTGAGGCAGGGGCCTGTGTAGGACTGTTGAGGTTTCCCTGGCCCTGCGCCCCATAGAGAGTTTCTTGCAGCCTGCAAGGGCCCCAGCACTTGGCGGCCTTAGACCAGGTCTCAAAATTGCCAGGTCTCCTTCTCATTGCTGCTACAGGGGCCCAGACTGGACTCCTGGGGGCCCCCTCATACCTACGCTTCGCTCCACACCTCCTTCCTCTCTAGTGAATGTGCGCATTCATCTACATGGATGCTAATTCTGCCCTACGGAGACTACATGGGTGGCAGGGACTCACTCTTCCACCTTGGGGGACTCATTGGATTGCATGAAAGACATCGGGGCTCTTGGAGGACCTGCACTGTTTTTTTCAGACTGCACCTGCCCACACCTTGCCCCACAGGTCTGCACCTGGCCTGACCTGTCCTGGCCCCAGCTGTCAGCTACAGCTGCCCACCCAGGAGGATTTTCCCTGATGTCCTGGCCTGGATGACTAGCTGGGCCAACTGTACCTGCTCTCCTGCTGCCCACGGGGCCAGTGTGCCACCTGACTTTGCATGCCCAGCCGGAATCTTGACACACTCCTAAATGCATCCTAAGGTACGCACTACCAAGCTGGTTGTTGGGGTTCCTACTCTCGTCTCTACTGGCTACTCTGCCACGTTGATGGACCCCTCTTCTGTAGACAAGCAGTGCTTATGCATCCAGTTCTTGATTCACGTGCCTCATCACAGAACCTGGCTCCTGGAGTGGATTCCTGCCATACCAGGATCATTTCACTATTCCTCCCACTTGCCCCTGTTCATGGCCACTGGGAAGGTATCTCATCAGTTGCTCTTTGCCAAATCTGTTGCCCTCCACAAAGTCCCCATGCCGGCCCTGCCGGGTCGTTTGGAAGACCCGATGGATCGTATCCTGCCGGAAATCATGGTGATGTGGATCTTACCACTGATGCAAAATTGATCCGGATGGATATCAGTGTGTTCCAAAGCTGCCTGGAAGGTGTGGAGTCTCACCTCCCTGTATTGGAGGCACAGGTTGGCAGCACCTCGAGCCAGGAGGCTGAACTTCGGTGCCTCCCCCACAAGATCGCAGACCTTGAAGCTTGTTTGGGTTTCCAGGGAAAGTGTTGTAGGATGACGCTGGAAGCTTCCTTTGTGACCTTTTACTGTGCCTTGTTTCCGTTACACCTCCTTTGGAGGTCCAGCAGGTGCATCATATCCATGCCGCTGACCAGTGACTGCTGGCAACCCTTGCCCACTCAAGGCTATCAGGGCAGTGATAGAACTTCTACAGCAGACAAGTCATGCTCACCACTGAAGGCTTCTGAGGCCCCTGACACTGCCAAGGAGGACCCCCAGGAGCCCCCTGTCTGGTTGTGCCTCCAACTGGATAAGTACTCTGAGTTATGTTTGTTCTCCTTGTCTCTGCTGTTGGGAGTGCCTTCGCTGATGGCTCCGGCCTGCATGATGGACTGTCTACTCTTTTCTGTTTACTGTTATTATTGATGGTTTGTTTTTGGACTGCTATGTGTTTTTTCCATTGTGGGTTGCAGGGTGTAGGAAAGTAGGATCTTTTATGGTTACCCCCACTTTAATGGTGCTATGCTGTTTCTGACTAGTCTGACTGGGATCCTGATAACCAAGACCCCTGTCTTTGTGCTTTCTCCCCTACATTGGTTATGGTAAGTACTTAGTTACATCCCAGATTGGATAGTGGTGTAACCTTATAAGTCCCTAGTATATGGTACTGAGGTACCCAGGGCATAGGTACACCAGAGTTCCCCCATGGGCTGAAGCATGTATAATGCCGCTCCTGAGAGATTACTCAAAGTGTAACTACAGGCCTGCCATTGCAGCCTGTGTAAGCTGGTGCTAGCACCACTTACAAGAGATCTAGGGTCCATATATCTAAGGTCACTGCCCTTAAAACCTATAAGTCACCCCAAAAGCAGGACATTCAATCCTGTAGGCAGGGTGCTCGGTTCTAAATGTGAGGGTCCCCCTGCATGAGAAGGACACTCCTACAACCTTTGGAGTCCATTCGCCCGGATTGTACGTGCATCAGCCATTATGATTACCTTGCTGGAAAAGAAGTAAAGAGTGGACTCCCTGAAAGCTACAGGTGAAAAGAGCTCAACTGGAACATTACCAACTAATTCCGCAACCTGGAGAACCACCAGTGGATTTGTAAGGGTTTTATACCAGTGGATTGAGGGAACTGAAGTCCTCAACTTTCAAGGACCCCTTAGAGTAAGTTTGAGACACTTTGGGAGCCCTTGAGGAACTTCAGGAAGAGGGTCAAGAAGTTTGGAGAACTTTGAAATAAAGCTCCATAGAGGGACCGACTCAACCTGATCAGCCAGGCCGCCTGCCTTCAACCACGAGCCAGCCAAGCCATCCAGGTTCGTCCCGCTAAAAGCTCCATCGCATCAACTTCCAGAGATTGACCGGGACTTGAGAAAATCTGAAGCCGGCGAACCCTCACCAGTTCCAGCTACATGAGGAGCATCGAGAGACCCCGCGAGAAAAAGCTCCAGAAAAGTTTCTAAGTCCGCTCGTAGAAAAGGTGACCGGGAGCAACCGCGAGAGCAAGCCGCCTGCCTTCCATCGCGTGTCAGCCTGTATTCGTGGGTTGTCCCGCTGAAGCAAACTTGAAATATTTTCTAAGTCCGCTCCAGGGAAGTTGACCAGGACCTCATCACAAGTCAAGCCGGCGAACCCTCACTGGATCCAGACTGGCAGGGAGCTTCGAGGGACCTTGCGAGAAAAAGCTCCAGAAAAGATATCTAAGTGTGAAGGTAGAAACTGAGACCGGGACCTTCCGGGAGCTGTAGCCACTCAGGGCTCCATCGCGCCCGGCCTGAAACTTTGACTTTGCCCGGTCTATCACGAGCATGTATCAAAATATGGTGCTGTGATCTTCCGAGTGCTATATTTTATTAAAACTTTAAAAATTCATATCTCCGGTTCCCTACATTGGATTTTTGTCGTTTTGGTGTCATTTTAAAGATAAAAATATTTCCTATTGTTATAAATTGATGCTGGGTTTGTATTATGTGTTATGTCATAATTATTTACTGAAATGGTGTTTTTAAATGCTTTACATACCTGTCTTTGAAGTTAAGCCTGTCTGCTCGCAGCCACGTTACCAAGGGTTGAGCATAGGAATCATTTTCTAAGACCTATGCTGAGTCCTGCCATGTGTTAGTGGCCTTATTGCCAGTGGCAGGCCTACATTTGCCCCTACCAATAACCCACTTTCCAACAGTTATCCATTGCATTGATTCCCTTGCCGTCCCATCTTGGAATGTCCACAGCCTCACTCACTAGATCAAGAGTAAAAAGATCCTGGCATATCTGAACTCGCAGAACGCTGATACAGCTTTGCAGCAGGAGATCCACCTTACGAGCTCCTAGGCCAATAAACTTAAACAGGACTGAGTGGGTAGCGTGTTCTACAGCAGCCACGCCTCTTAGCCACTCCCCAGGGATGCGCCTCTGCCACATGAGTGCAGAGTGGCCATCCTGCTGTGCCAGTCACTACCCTGTTTTATTCCTAAGATGTGGGCGGATCTAGAGGGGAGGTATGTCTTTGCTCGACTCAAGATAACGGACTGGGTCCTGTGTGTGGGATCTATCTATGTCCCCTTCAGGACCAAGACAACTTTCCTCCTGCGCTTCAACCACCCTCTCACAGGGCTGGGTTCCACGCCACCACTACTGGGATAGGCGAATGGAATGTTGCTCTCAACTGTGTCCAAGGCAGCAAATCTGAATACGGATCTCCTTCATGATGTTCGGGAGTGCCTTAGTCTGCTGGATGCTTAGCTCCTCCATTGCCCGACCGATGAGTCCTACACCTGTCTGTCATTAGTGCAGGGCACCCAGTCCCAGCTGGACTATTTCCTGATCTCGCACTCCCTCATACCAGTGATGGATGATGCCTGCATTTTTGAGGACTCACGTTCAGACCATCCTCTGACTAGCCTCTTGCTTGACCTTGTCTTGACATGCCCTTTCTGGAAATCTTGCAGGTTTAACTCTTCCCTTTACCGGATGCCTGACCAGAAACAGCTTCTTCAGTCTCAACTCATGACATTTCTTGATGACAATAAGGGTTCGGTGGCGTCCGCAGAGATGCTCTGGATGGCAGCAAAGGCCACCATCAGTGGACAGCTCATGTGAGATTCGGCCCTCCATAACAGACACAGGGCAGAGCAGCAGGCCTCTCTGGAGGTGTTTATATTTGACCTGACTCAACTCTACACCTCCTGCCTCAAGGACCATACCTGCAGCAGTTTGGAGAAGACTAAACTGGACTTCAACAGCCTCTTTGCTGCTCATGCAGGTCATGCCCTCCACAAATTTCAGTATCAACACTACGAGCAGGGCGAGAAGGCTGACCAGCTGCTTATGGCCCAACTGAGGCAGACTCCTCTGTTCTGGCCATCAGACACCCCACAGGTCGCCTCCTCACCCCACAAGGAATTGCAGATGCCTTCGTGGAGTACTATAGCCGACTGTGCATCAAAGACGGTGACAGGTATACCACGCCTCCACCACTTCCTGGATACAGTCACTCCTTGGTGGATGAACAAGGACAATAGGAGTGACTGATCATACAGGAGGAGATCGTACAGGTCATCTCCACTGCTCCTTTCAGTAAGACCCTCCAAAAGGTCATCTGGAGACGTGGTGGAATCCATCGGGGTTGCCTATACTGAGGTGGAGGAGATGGACAGTCTCTGCCTGATATCCAATAAGGCCCTCATCACAGAGCTCCCCAAGCCAGGCAAGGACCCACTATCCTGTGACGGCTTCTCCCCCCTCTTGCTCCTGAATGGGGATGTTAGGATCCAGGCCGGTGTCCTGGCTGCTCTACTCATGAAGGTCATACCCACTCTGATACACCCAACCCAGGTTGGCTTTGTTCTGGGACGGTCCTCCCTCAACCATTTGCGTACCCTGTCTCACGTCCTCTGGCAGGCGAAGGACCTCCTGGATAAGGGGCTGGCCCTCTCCCTCAACACTGAGAAGGAGTTCAACCACGTAGAGTTGGTACTTCGCGGTTCTGCATTTGTTCGGTTTGGGGGATTACTTTGTTTTCAAGGTCCAGTTGTTGTATGATGACCCCTCGGTGCAGGTTAGTTGCTGGAGGTCCTGTCCGTTCCCTTCCAGATCAGGTGCAGAACATGTTGGGTTGCCCTTTCTTCCTGCTCTTCTTCCTCCTGGCTTTGCAGTTCTTGGCTGCGGCTGTCCATCAGTCGCTAGTGATCGCGGGCATCCTGATTCTGGGAGAGCCCTTCTCCAACCTCCTTTATACAGTCGAACTTTTGATCACACTTACGGATCTCCCTCAATCCTTTCCAGCTCTTTAACCCTCATAGATGATTTTGCACAGATAGTGGTCTACAGGATCAACTGGGGTAAGAGTGAGGCTCTCCACCACTCTTCCTCTATGATGGCAGCCGTGGTCCGGGGCTACTAATTACGCTGGATGCTGTCCTTCCTCAAGTATCGGGAGATTCTTGTCGACAGGGGGTTGGAACGTATGACATTGATCAATCTTGTGCCCCTGCTAGATTGGACCTGGGCAGAATTTGCCAATTGGATGCACCTCAATCTCTCTCTTTGGGGGCCTGTCCTGGTGGTTAAGATGGTTACCCTCCCCAGGTTTACATTTGTCCTAGGTATGTTGCCCATTCAGGTCCTGATTGCCCTCCTTCACTCCATGGATAGACTTATCAAGGGCTACAACTGGGGTGCTGCACAGCCACAACTGGCGATCTCCAAATTTGTCACCCACAGGAAGTTTTCCCTCAGTAGACCATTATGCTTTGGAGCTACACCTGGTTCAACTTGCCTGTATGCAATGAAGAGTGATGGACCCCCCCGGGGTGCTGATAGAACAGAGCCTTTTAGTAGTGATTCATTTTATGTGAACTTAATGTTGTGTTTTTTAGTTCTGTAGTTTATAGAGGAATAGGGTGGGAAGTAATTTAATTTTAATAAATTAATTAATATTTTGTATTTATTAGTATTTATTTATTTTAGATTTTATAGTGTTAATTGTGGTAATTCATTTATTATTAATTAATCATTAATTGGTTTTTAATTTTTATTAATTCATTAATTGATAATTATGTTAATTGTGTTATTTTTTTAGGAGCGGGTTGTGGGTTTATAGGGGACTAGAGTGGGAAGTAATTTAATTGTAATAAATTAATCAATATTTTTTATGTATTGCTATTTATTTAATTTAGATTTTATAGTGTTAATTGTGGTAATTCATTTCCTATTAACTAATTAATAATGGGTTGTTAATTTTTAATAATGAGTTAATTGATAATTATATTAGTTGTGTTTTTTATTTCAGGAGTGGGTTTTGGGTTTATAGTGGAATACGGTGGGAAGTAATTTAATTATAACACATTAATTAATCATTTTTATTTAATAGTATTTATTTAATTCAGATGGTATAGTGTTAAATGTTGGAATTCATTTATTATTAATTAAATTATTAATTGGTTGATAATTATTATTAATTAACTGGTAATTATGTCAATTGTGTTAATTTTGTAGGTGTGGGTTGTGGGCTTATAGGGGACTAGGGTGTGAAGTAATGTATTTAAAAAGAATCAATAATTAATTGTTAATTAATGGTAATTAAATATTTAAAAATTAATTATGGAAATTGTGTAATTAATTTCAGATGTGAGTTGTGGAGTTTACAGTGGTAAAGTGTGGGAATAAATAATTTTCAATTAATTAATAAGTTGTTAATTGATAATAATTTAATAATGTAAAATGAGTTATTCAAATTGTGTAATGATTCTTAGGTGTGTGTTGTGGTATTTGCTGGGATAGAGGGTGCAAAGTTTTTTAGGTTTTGTTAATTAATAATTAGCTGCTCATTATTATTCATTTATAAATTGATAAATATTTATCGTAATGGTTTACTTTTATTTTGTGTGCGGATTTTGGTTTTTTGGGGGTAATATTTGGTGAGTAAATTAATTTTTAACTGTTTTATTTGGTTTTTTAATTAATAATATTTGTTTATTTGATCATTAATTATGTTAATTATGGAGGTACACTTTTTTAGAAATGTAAATGTGTGTTGTGAATTGTGTGGTGTTATAGGGTAGGAAATACAAAATGTTAATTTTATATAACAATTAATATTTTTGTTTATAATTAATTTCTATTAAAGTTATTTGTTTGAAAATAATTTTTTTAATTTGTATAAAATGATCTTTGTAGGTAATTTTTTTGATTTTTTTAACATTACAATGTTTCTATCTTTTGTAATTTTGATATATGTTCTTTTTGTTTTTAACATTTTTTGTACTGAAGTTGATATTTTGTTTATTTTAAATTTTGTATTGACTTCAGTTAGAATGTTATTTTTAACTCCTCTGCTATCCAACACTTCCCATACTGTTGCACTCAGTAGAGTAGGAATATTCAATTTGCCCACGCTGCTATCCAACACTTTCCCTACAGTTGCACTCACTGGAGTGGGAATAGTAATTTGTACCCCTCCGCTATCCAACACTCTCCGTACTTTTGCGCTCATTGGAGTGGGAATAGTAATTTGTACCCCTCCACTATCCAACACGTTCCCTACTGTTGCACTCACTGGAGTGGGAATAGTAAGTTGTACCCCTCTGCTATCCAACACTTTCACTACTGCTGCACTCACTGAAGTGGGAATAGTAAATTTTTCCCGTCCTCTATCCAGCACTTTCTCTAATGTTGAAGTAATTAGAATGGGAATAGTAATGTGTACCCCTCCGCTATCCAGTATTTTTCATACTGTTGCATTCAGTGGAGTGGGAATAGTAAATTTTACCCCTCCACTATCCAACACGTTCCCTACTGTTGCACTCATTGGAGAGGGAATAGTAATTTTTACCCCTCTGCTATCCAGCACCTTCCCTACCGTTGCACTCAATGGAGTGGGAATAGTACATTTTCCCATCCACTATCCAACATTTTCCCTACTGTTGCATTCACTGGAGTGGGAATAGTAATGTTTACCTCTCCGCTATCCAACTGGTGCACTTACTGTAGTTGGAATAGTAAATTTTTCCCCTCCGCTATCCAACCCTTTCCCTACTGTTGCACTCACTGGAGTGGGAATAGTAATTTGTACCCCTCCGCTATCCAACACTTTCCATAATGCTGCAGTAGTTGGAATGGGAATAGTCATTTTTACCCCTACGCTATCCAACACTTTCCTTACAGTTGCACTCACTGGAGTGGGAATAGTAATTTTTACCCCTCTGTTATCCAAGACTTTTCCTACTGTTGCACTCACTCAAGTGGGAATAGTAAAATGTTCCCCTCCGCTATCCAACATTTTCCCTACTGTTTCACTCATTGGAGTGGGAATAGTAATTTGTACCCCTCCACTATCCAACACGTTCCTTACTGTTGCACTCACTGGAGTGGGAATAGTAATTTTTACCCCTCCGTTTTCCAACACTTTCCCTCCTGGTGCACTCACTGGAGTGGGAATAGTCATTTTTATGTCTTCGCTGTGCAACAAGTTCCCTACTGTTGCACTCACTGGAGTGGGAATAGTAAGTTGTACCCCTCTGCTATCCAACACTTTCACTACTGCTGCACTCACTGAAGTGGGAATAGTAAATTTTTCCCGTCCTCTATCCAGCACTTTCTCTAATGTTGAAGTAATTAGAATGGGAATAGTAATGTGTACCCCTCCGCTATCCAGTATTTTTCATACTGTTGCATTCAGTGGAGTGGGAATAGTAAATTTTACCCCTCCACTATCCAACACGTTCCCTACTGTTGCACTCATTGGAGAGGGAATAGTAATTTTTACCCCTCTGCTATCCAGCACCTTCCCTACCGTTGCACTCAATGGAGTGGGAATAGTACATTTTCCCATCCACTATCCAACATTTTCCCTACTGTTGCATTCACTGGAGTGGGAATAGTAATGTTTACCTCTCCGCTATCCAACTGTTGCACTTACTGTAGTTGGAATAGTAAATTTTTCCCCTCCGCTATCCAACACTTTCCCTACTGTTGCACTCACTGGAGTGGGAATAGTAATTTGTACCCCTCCGCTATCCAACACTTTCCCTAATGCTGCAGTAGTTGGAATGGGAATAGTCATTTTTACCCCTACGCTATCCAACACTTTCCTTACAGTTGCACTCACTGGAGTGGGAATAGTAATTTTTACCCCTCTGTTATCCAAGACTTTTCCTACTGTTGCACTCACTCAAGTGGGAATAGTAAAATGTTCCCCTCCGCTATCCAACATTTTCCCTACTGTTTCACTCACTGGAGTGGGAATAGTAATTTTTTCCCCTCCGCTATCCAACACTTTCCCTACTGTTGCACTCACTGGAGTGGGAATAGTAATTTTTTCCCCTCCGCTATACAACACGTTCCCTACTGTTGCATTCACTGGAGTGAGAATAGTAATTTGTACCCCTCCGCTATCCAACACTTTCCCTACCGTTGCACTCAATGGAGTGGGAATAGTAAATTTTCCTCTCCACTATCTAACATTTTCCCTACTGTTGCATTCACTGGAGTGGGAATAGTAATGTTTACCTCTCCGCTATCCAACACTGTCCCGACTGTTGCACTCACTGTAGTTGGAATAGTAAATTTTTCCCCTCCGCTATCCAACACTTTCCCTACTGTTGCACTCACTGGAGTGGGAAAAGTAATTTGTACCCCTCCGCTATCCAACACTTTCCCTAATGCTGCAGTAGTTGGAATGGGAATAGTGATTTTTACCCCTATGCTATTCAACACTTTCCTTACAGTTGCACTCACTGGAATGGGAATAGTCATTTTTACCCCTCCGTTATCCAAGACTTTCCCTACTGTTGCACTCACTCAAGTGGGAATAGTAAAATGTTCCCCTCCGCTATCCAACATTTTCCCTACTGTTTCACTCACTGGAGTGGGAATAGTAATTTTTTCCCCTCCGTTTTCCAACACTTTCCCTCCTGGTGCACTCACTGGAGTGGGAATAGTCATTTTTATATCTTCGCTGTGCAACAAGTTCCCTACTGTTGCACTCACTGGAGTGGGAATAGTAAGTTGTTCCCCTCTGCTATCCAACACTTTCCCTACTGCTGCACTCACTGAAGTGGGAATAGTAAATTTTTACCGTCCTCTATCCAGCACTTTCCCTAATGTTGAAGTAACTAGAATGGGAATAGTAATGTGTACCCCTCCGCTATCCAGTATTTTTCATACTGTTGCATTCAGTGGAGTGGGAATAGTAAATTTTACCCCTCCACTATCCAACACGTTCCCTACTGTTGCACTCATTGGAGAGGGAATAGTAATTTTTACCCCTCTGCTATCCAGCACCTTCCCTACCGTTGCACTCAATGGAGTGAGAATAGTAAATTTTCCCATCCACTATCCGACATTTTCCCTACTGTTGCATTCACTGGAGTGGGAATAGTAATGTTTACCTCTCCGCTATCCAACACTTTCCCTACTGTTGTACTCACTGTAGTTGGAATAGTAAATTTTTCCCCTCCGCTATCCAACACTTTCCCTACTGTTGCACTCACTGGAGTGGGAATAGTAATTTGTACCCCTCCGCTATCCAACACTTTCCCTAATGCTGCAGTAGTTGGAATGGTAATAGTAATTTTTACCCCTACGCTATCCAACACTTTCTTTACAGTTGCACTCACTGGAGTGGGAATAGTAATTTTTACCCCTCTGTTATCCAAGACTTTCCCTACTGTTGCACTCACTCAAGTGGGAATAGTAAAATGTTCCCGTCCGCTTTCCAACATTTTCCCTACTGTTTCACTCACTGGAGTGGGAATAGTAATTTTTTCCCCTCTGCTCTCCAACACTTTCCCTACTGTTGCACTCACTGGAGTGGGAATAGTAATTTTTTCCCCTCCGCTATCCAACACGTTCCCTACTGTTGCACTCACTGGAGTGAGAATAGTAATTTGTACCCCTCCGCTATCCAACACTTTCCCTAATGTTGCAGTAATTGGAATGGGAATAGTAATTTTTACCCCTAAGCTATCCAACACTTTCCTTACTGTTGCTCTCACTGGAGTGGGAATAGTAATTTTTACCCCTCCGGTATCCAACACTTTCCCTACCGTTGCACTCAATGGAGTGGGAATAGTAAATTTTCCCCTCCACTATCCAACATTTTCCCTACTGTTGCATTCACTGGAGTGGGAATAGTAATGTTTACCTCTCCGCTATCCAACACTGTCCCGACTGTTGCACTCACTGTAGTTGGAATAGTAAATTTTTCCCCTCCGCTATCCAACACTTTCCCTACTGTTGCACTCACTGGAGTGGGAAAAGTAATTTGTACCCCTCCGCTATCCAACACTTTCCCTAATGCTGCAGTAGTTGGAATGGGAATAGTAATTTTTACCCCTATGCTATTCAACACTTTCCTTACAGTTGCACTCACTGGAATGGGAATAGTCATTTTTACCCCTCCGTTATCCAAGACTTTCCCTACTGTTGCACTCACTCAAGTGGGAATAGTAAAATGTTCCCCTCTGCTATCCAACATTTTCCCTACTGTTTCACTCACTGGAGTGGGAATAGTAATTTTTTCCCCTCCGTTTTCCAACACTTTCCCTCCTGGTGCACTCACTGGAGTGGGAATAGTCATTTTTATATCTTCGCTGTGCAACAAGTTCCCTACTGTTGCACTCACTGGAGTGGGAATAGTAAGTTGTTCCCCTCTGCTATCCAACACTTTCCCTACTGCTGCACTTACTGAAGTGGGAATAGTAAATTTTTACCGTCCTCTATCCAGCACTTTCCCTAATGTTGAAGTAACTAGAATGGGAATAGTAATGTGTACCCCTCCGCTATCCAGTATTTTTCATACTGTTGCATTCAGTGGAGTGGGAATAGTAAATTTTACCCCTCCACTATCCAACACGTTCCCTACTGTTGCACTCATTGGAGAGGGAATAGTAATTTTTACCCCTCTGCTATCCAGCACCTTCCCTACCGTTGCACTCAATGGAGTGAGAATAGTAAATTTTCCCATCCACTATCCGACATTTTCCCTACTGTTGCATTCACTGGAGTGGGAATAGTAATGTTTACCTCTCCGCTATCCAACACTTTCCCTACTGTTGTACTCACTGTAGTTGGAATAGTAAATTTTTCCCCTCCGCTATCCAACACTTTCCCTACTGTTGCACTCACTGGAGTGGGAATAGTAATTTGTACCCCTCCGCTATCCAACACTTTCCCTAATGCTGCAGTAGTTGGAATGGTAATAGTAATTTTTACCCCTACGCTATCCAACACTTTCTTTACAGTTGCACTCACTGGAGTGGGAATAGTCATTTTTACCCCTCTGTTATCCAAGACTTTCCCTACTGTTGCACTCACTCAAGTGGGAATAGTAAAATGTTCCCGTCCGCTTTCCAACATTTTCCCTACTGTTTCACTCACTGGAGTGGGAATAGTAATTTTTTCCCCTCTGCTCTCCAACACTTTCCCTACTGTTGCACTCACTGGAGTGGGAATAGTAATTTTTTCCCCTCCGCTATCCAACACGTTCCCTACTGTTGCACTCACTGGAGTGAGAATAGTAATTTGTACCCCTCCGCTATCCAACACTTTCCCTAATGTTGCAGTAATTGGAATGGGAATAGTAATTTTTACCCCTAAGCTATCCAACACTTTCCTTACTGTTGCTCTCACTGGAGTGGGAATAGTAATTTTTACCCCTCCGGTATCCAACACTTTCCCTACCGTTGCACTCAATGGAGTGGGAATAGTAAATTTTCCCCTCCACTATCCAACATTTTCCCTACTGTTGCATTCACTGGAGTGGGAATAGTAATGTTTACCTCTCCGTTATCCAACACTGTCCCTACTGTTGCACTCACTGTAGTTGGAATAGTAAATTTTTCCCCTCCGCTATCCAACACTTTCCCTACTGTTGCACTCACTGGAGTGGGAATAGTAATTTGTACCCCTCCGCTATCCAACACTTTCCCTAATGCTGCAGTAGTTGGAATGGGAATAGTAATTTTTACCCCTACGCTATCCAACACTTTCCTTACAGTTGCACTCACTGGAATGGGAATAGTCATTTTTACCCCTCTGTTATCCAAGACTTTCCCTACTGTTGCACTCACTCAAGTGGGAATAGTAAAATGTTCCCCTCCGCTATCCAACATTTTCCCTACTGTTTCACTCACTGGAGTGGGAATAGTAATTTTTTCCCCTCCGCTATCCAACACGTTCCCTGCTGTTGCACTCACTGGAGTGAGAATAGTAATTTGTATCCCTCCGCTATCCAACACTTTCCCTAATGTTGCAGTAATTGGAATGGGAATAGTAATTTTTACCCCTAAGCTATCCAACACTTTCCTTACTGTTGCACTCACTGGAGTGGGAATAGTGATTTTTACCCCTCCGGTATCCAACACTTTCCCTCCGTTGCACTCAATGGAGTGGGAATAGTAAATTTTCCCCTCCACTATCCGACATTTTCCCTACTGTTGCATTCACTGGAGTGGGAATAGTAATGTTTACCTCTCCGCTATCCAACACTTTCCCTACTGTTGCACTCACTGTAGTTGGAATAGTACATTTTTCCCCTCCGCTATCCAACACTTTCCCTACTGTTGCGCTCACTGGAGTGGGAATAGTAATTTGTACCCCTCGGCTATCCAACACTTTACCTAATGCTGCAGTAGTTGGAATGGGAATAGTAATTTTAACCCCTACGCTATCCAACACTTTCCTTACAGTTGCACTCACTGGAGTGGGAATAGTCATTTTTACCCCTCTGTTATCCAAGACTTTCCCTACTGTTGCACTCACTCAAGTGGGAATAGTAAAATGTTCCCCTCCGCTATCCAACATTTTCCCTACTGTTTCACTCACTGGAGTGGGAATAGTAATTTTTTCCCCTCCGCTATCCAACACTTTCCCTACTGTTGCACTCACTGGAGTGGGAATAGTAATTTTTTCCCCTCCGCTATCCAACACGTTCCCTACTGTTGCACTCACTGGAGTGAGAATAGTAATTTGTACCCCTCCGCTATCCAACACTTTCCTTAATGTTGCAGTAATTGGAATGGGAATAGTAATTTTTATCCCTAAGCTATCCAACACTTTCCTTACTGTTGCACTCACTGGAGTGGGAATAGTAATTTTTACCCCTCTGGTATCCAACACTTTTCCTACTGTTGCACTCACTGGAGTGGGAACAGTGAAATGTTTCCCTCCGCTATCCAACATTTTCCCTACTGTTGCACTCACTGGAGTGGGAATAGTAATTTTTTGCCCTGCGCTATCCAACACTTTCCCTACTGTTGCACTCACTGGAGTGGGAATAGTATTTTTTCCCCTCCGCTATCCAATACTTTCCCTACTGTTGCACTCAATGGAGTGCAAATTGTAAGTTTGAAAATTATTAAATACATTAATGTTTTCATTTATAATATAATGTTTTTAATTAGATTGTATGTTAGAGGTGTATGTATATATGTATATACATATATATTTGTAATATTCTATATATTTATAACATTATAATTGTTTTAATTATTAGTTAATTAATTATTTTAAAGTAAATATACATTTCTATGTAACTTTTTATATATGTTTGTTTAACATTTTTACATAAAGGGGCCGATTCCGATCCTGTATTATTTTTTACCCGTCCGACTCGTATCAGTAAATTTTTCCATACAAATCGTACAAGTCCCGTCCGACCTGTGAAGTACGATTCGTACGGGAACAACACAACTTTCCCTGATCTGATTTGTACGGATCGGCCCGATCCTTACAAATCGGATCGGGAAAAGTTGTATCAGACGGACCCGGAAACTTTTCCGTACAAATTGTAAAAATGCAGTCCATCCGTACTAGTACGATCCGGACCGGCTTTCCGATTTACGATTTGTACGGAAAACGTCCCCGTACACGGAGAATGCCATTACCCGCTACGCAGCAAACTTTGTACGACTCGTATCCTGGGAAAAGTTGTTCCCGGGGTGCGAGTCGTACAGGGGTACGAGTCATACAGGCATACACCCCCATGCGTTGTGTATGTACGGTGCATACCCCAACATCGCGTATGTACTGTGTGTACCCCAACATCGCGTACCCCAACATCGCGTACCCCAACATCGTGTACCCCAACATCGCATACCCCAACATCGCGTAGGTACGCACCGTACATACGCGATGTTGGGGTACGCGATGTTGGTGTACGCACAGTACATACACGATGATGGGGTACGCGATGTTGGGGTACGCACAGTACATACACGATATTGGGGTACGCACCGTACATACACAATGCACGGGGGTGTATGCCTGTACAACTCATACCCCTCGGGACTCTGCTTTTAGAGCTGTTTTTGGCTCCCGTAAGAAAAGAGCCGTACGGAGTGCCGTAGGGACGAATTGTACTTGCTGGGCTGGAAACCGCTGCTTAAATACATACAGACGTCGCGTGCAAGCTGTTCCGGATCAGAATCGTTGGGTTATTTTAGCTGTATGGTCTTTTGTACGATTTGTATGGAAACAGGCTTTCTGTACGAATCGTACTTCCTAGGTTGTAAGAAAAGTTTACCGGGTACGAGTTGTACGGGGAAAACGCTCCATACAACGATTTGTACAGCCTTTTTCCAGGATTGGAATCGGCCCCTTATGTATGTAATATATTTTTTTAAATGTACATTACATCTAAATAAAAAAATGTGTTTGTTTTAATATTTAATTAATGTAACTTTATTTTTTCTATATAAACCAAAGGATATTTTTTACATTGATATTTTTTACATCTGTATTATTTTTTCAATATTTTAGTCATTTACATTATAAAGATAAGATGGGGATATTTTGACAAACTATTTTTTGTGTCGATTTTTGTGTATGGGGATATTTTGGTCATCGATTATGCCAGTGATCCACCCACTGTACCTATCTTGGGTGTGGGGCATGAGCATTAGGAATGCTTACTTTTGTGGCCCCCACTAGTCCTGGTATGGGAGAAAGAATAATGATATGTTTTCCCTGCGCCAAAGGGCACTCCTTTTGAACAGTTGTTTGTAAAGACATCATGATTTTTTCAATGGAAGCAAATTGTGATTCAGCCAGGGACTACAAGTGAGACTTGTAGGCAATTTGGATGGTCTGCCTTCATTGTAGGTCACATAGGTATAGTCATAGTGACTGGGTATGACTCTGATAACTCAGTTGTTTTTATTTCCCCTAGTTGGTAAATATTTAGGGCCTCATTTACAAGGCCATTATTCTGCTGGTGTGTCACTTTTTTTTGACGCACCTGCAGCACTGTGTGCCTGCCCATATTTACAAGGCCTCGTAAAATTACCCTGCGTGACTTTTCATGGTCTTGTAAATATGGAACCTTCTAATGCACCACTCGTGCGTTAAAGGGGCGTTCCATGGATGTTGTTATAGGTGTTCCCATGCAACATCCATGGAACCTGACACATTCCAAGATTTACAAAGTTTTGTAATGCTGGAAATGCGTCAGAAACTTATGCCGCCCCAGAGGAGGTGTAGGAGTGGTGCAACAAGGAGAAATCTTTATATTTCTCCTAGTTTTTTCCGCTGTCTATGAGTGCTGCATTCTGTAGCATGTATGGAAAGAGGAAAATGCCATAAATTATTGTTTTTGTGCCAGAAGGTGTTCCTTCCGGCACAAAAGCAATCATCACCCCAACACAGGCACCCTTTGCAACATGGCGCAAGTGAGCCTGCGATGGTGCATGGCAGCCAATTGTGCGCCATCGCAGGGGTAAGCACAAAGATGCACAATTTGTTGTTATTATGACGCATCCCTGTGGTTTTAAAATGATGCAGCTCAGTGCAGCAAAATTGCTTATGGTGCCATGCTGCATATTTTATTGTAAATGAGGCCTTTAGTCTCAAGCATTTCAACTTGTAGAGCACGCAAGATTTCAGTATGTGTGTTTGGCCAATGATTAGAGGAATTCATGGGAGAAATCAGGTCATGGAGAGCCTTCACGCTCTCTACGTAGTTAGGCAAATAAGTATGTCCAAAATAAAGAAAGTTCAACAGGGATTGTAGCACACTTCTGGAGGAAGTCTGGAGTTAGACAGTTACCCTCACTGAATGATTCATATCTAAGGAAGGTCACCATCAGGTAGGCGATCTTCGACTTTTAAAAATGAATCTTGTAACCATGTGATGTTGACATAGTCATTACTCTGTCTACTCTGGTAAGGTGTAGATTCAACTTATTGTCAGATAAGTAGATATCATCAATGTATGACAAATCCTCAGGAGTTGGTTGTAAGAGATCCATAATTCATGCTTAAAACAAGCCAGGACTATTCTTATAGCCCGTGGGCAAACCTCGGAAAGAAAATTGCACTCTGTTAAAACCGAAAGCGGTTAGATATTCACTTCAGTCACTATATTTTGACTGATTTCCCCGTTGGAAATATCAAGGGTCACTTTGGTTTTATTCCACATAAAGTTCGTCATTAAACCTGTGCTGTGAAAATTTTGCACAACATATGTTTGGGTGAGCAAATTCAGATTTCTATAGTCTAAGACTATTCAATAGGAACCATCTGGTTTAGATGAAGGAAAGCGGGGTAGGTTAAATGGGTGAGAGGAAAGGTGTTATTATGCCCTTATACTTCAATTGGCCTAATATTGTTTTAGTACCATGTTTTACTTCCTATTTTAAAGGGTATTGTGCTTGTGGTTGTGGCTCACTATGTAAGAGAATAACATGTAGACTAGAGTGGCTTTCCCACCCACTTGGTTTCTGTATAAGACTGGAGTCTGTCTAATGGCCCACTCACTGGCATAAATGTCCCTGATATCCTCAGATACTATAGAAGCAAAGACTATCCTTATGACTTCCTCTCCCTGGGGTGCTTCCTTTATGAAGGCTGGAGGACAGTCTTCTTCTGCTTGGATAATGAGATAATCATCAGATAGTTGGGTCGAGAAGACTGCTTTGATAATATGTGGCATGTCCCCTTTAATTTATGTTTTTAGGCTGTCTCTTAGGTTATAACCACCATTACTGGGTTCCAGAGAAGCGACTGATCCAGTCTGTTTTTTATCTTTGTCTTTTTGTTTTTTCGTCCTTTCCATTGCAGTTTTCTCCATAACGGAATCCTTGGTATCATGTACAGAGATATAAACTTCTGAGATTATTTCTGATAGTTCAAATTCATGGTCCTGAACCGGAACTGCTTCTAGTTTCTGATGCATAGCCAGAATGGAAGTCTCTCCCTGCATGTTGCTTACATATGGGAAACTGTAGTGAAGTTTCCCATTGACTTAATTTCTAAATTCAGAGCTGGGGCAGCTCCTTGTTCAATGTTACTATTTTAAGTTCATCAGGTAGGACCAACTGTTGGACTTGGTCCTTTTTACAGGGTCATCCCAGAACTGTTTGCCTTCCTCCTGTATTTACTCACCTGTTGTTGGTGGTTTTATGACTCTGGGCACTTTATCACTGCTGATCAGTGCTAAAGTGCATGTGCTTTCTCTTGTAAACTTGATTAGATTGGTCTACACATGTTTGGCATAATTAATTTACCTGTAAGTCCCTTGTACAGTGGTATCCAATATACCCAGGGCATGTAAATTAAATGCTACTAGTGGGCTTGCAGTTCTGCTTGTGCCACTCACCGAATTAGCCTTTCAAATCTGTCTCAGGCTCCTGCCACTGCAGGGTCTGCACACACAGTACACTGCTGCAATAACGTGGCATGTAAAGTGGTTGCCACGTCCAACCTCCCCTTTTACTACATATGAGTCACCCCTAAGGTAGGCCCTAGCTAGCCCTATGGGCAGGGAGCTGCGTATATAAAAGGTAGGACATGTGCCTTAACTGTGTGGCATGTCCTGGTAGTGACAAACAGCCTATTTGGTTTCTCACTGCTGTGAGGCTGTCCTCTCATGGGTTTGCATTGGGGATTCCCTGATATGTGCTTCAGTGGTAATTTTTGATCTGAAAGGGTTAGCGTGACCATGTTTGGTATGTTTAGAATAGTAGTGATAAATCCTGCTTATTGTTGAAAGCTGATTTATTACTACTATTTTAGAAATGCCACTTTTAGAAGTGGGAATTTCTGTGCGCTTATGTGTCTTTCACACGCATCAAGCTAGGATTTTGCGAGTCCTTAATTGCGAATATTAAGGAGATAAGGAATAGCTTCCCATTTATTCCTATGGGCGTACAGGCCCATAGGAATGAATGGGAAATTGCAAGCGCAATTTGCGAGTACCAATACGTACTCGCAAATTGCGCATGCAATTTCACGGTGCAAGGGTGTCAAAAGGACACCCTGTTGCACCCCTGGAATTGACCTGTGCACATATGTTGCGCACACACATGCCCTAGGGGCATGTGTGTGTGCAACATGAAACTTTGAAAAATACACAAGAGTGCTTTTTTCAAAGGCTTTGCAAATTACCATGAAGTTCAACTTCATGGTAATTTGCGCACCCTATTAGTGAAATCATTGATTTTTTTACTTTAATGCATTGCTGCATTAATGCATTTAAGGAATATCAATTTAAGTAATTGCAATTTAGAGATTACTTAAACTGAGATTTTTGCATTTGGGATGATGCATCCCAAATGCAAAAATACCGGTCGCAAAGGGGCAGATTCTGAGAATCTGCCCGTTTGCGACCGTTTTTTCTTTTGATGCATGTGCCTGATCATGCCCAGCCTGGATTTGTATTGACCGTCTGTTTCTGGCTGACAGGAGAGAGGGGATATGCATTCAATCTAGCCAGTCCCTAGGGGGGTTGAGGTGTGCCCTGCCTTTCCTGGGTGACTCAGTGCTAAGCTGAATAGACCTTGGCTGAATTTAGAGTAGCAGGAGGAGTTTTCCCTTGCACCTGAAGAGGCCTGGTCTGCATTTGGAGTGGTGGGAGGAGTTGCAGGCTCTGGGGCCAGGGCTGAAAATATGAATGGGGATGTTGTGCACTTTAATAATATTTGAAGTGCCCCCAGAACAAAGACATTGTGCTGCTGACCTGCTGTAATTGGGCTAGAAAAAGGACTGTAGCACTGCCCTGATTAAGCGCTTGTGGTGGCCTGCTAACCTGACCCTTGCTGGTGTGCCCTTTGTCTTGGTGAAAAGATAGCGCATGATGAGTGCTTGGGTGATTTGCAGAGAGCGCCTGTGGTGCGCTGTCCCTCTTCCCTTTTGCTGTGAGAAAGCGTGCGAAGACCGCTCTGGTGTGTTGAAAGTGCCTGCAACGCTGCCCTGCCTGCGTGGTTCTGCAGGGACGGGAGGGGAGAGCTGGGAAGGACAAAGCCCTCTCCCTCCCACGGTACGTGAGCTGCCCTAAGAAGAGCGCCTTGCTTGGTGGAGAAGAGTGCATCGTGGGTGCTCAGTGATTGCACCTGAAATGCGGTGCCTGGATTTCCCCCTGTGGTAAAGGTGGCCGTGCCCTATATTGGTACTGGGACTGGTGGTGTCCCGCCTCATCGTCCGGCTCATAGGAGCAGCGACGCCAGCCATCAGGGATCCTCCTGACAGGGCCCGCCTCCCTTTTCAAGAGGAGAAGCCAAGCTTGGAGTGACTCAGACTCAGCGGTCATGCACAGTGTAACGAATTACCAGGATAACCGAAGTGAGGCCGCCCACGTGCGGAGTCCTTACAGCTGTCCGTGAGGTCTAGGAGGGCTCCGGACGGGCTGCAGCAGTTTAGGGCTTGTGAGGGAGTCGCAGTTTACTGGCCACATGCCCGGCAGTTATCCGCTGGTGTCGGGCAGAAACTGGGTGTGTGTTGCTCGCACGCCTCCTTATTTGGTGTGCTGGGCATCAGGGAAATTTTTTTTGGGAAGGAACGGGGTAGAACCTTGACAGAGGTACCCTGGGTCCCATAGTAGAAAGGATCTTTGCAAAAGTACTGCATTCCGGTAATAGAGGCTTCTGTGCTCCACACTGTGGATGGGAATTACCAGATAACGGGCAATAGGTGTGTGGGGAATCTGCACTATAGGCCCATCGGTGATGATATCTGATCTGACCACCTGCTGCATGTGCGCGCTGATGGTCTGTGAACATCTGGCAATTCATAGGTGTTGTGTCCTGATGTAATGTTGCATATTGCAGGGATATTCACAGAAATGGTGATTTTCGAATGTGTGCACTCTACAAGTTTTTACTATAGAGCACTGCTGATGCTGTTCATGCATAAGGTTTTATGCTAGGTGCAATACTACCAGAAGTTACTGGTTATCCTAACTGTGATGTTTATGACAATTGCCCGATTGGCAAAGTGATTTATGTAATCCCTGTGAAGTCATGACAAGTACCTAGCGGCACAGTAATATATGTTATTGTTATCTAATGTGTTTTTATGAATAATACAAAGGATCTTTTTATATAACCTTGTGTGGAGTCACTTTTGTGGTGTGCCTAGTGTGTCACTGTTGTGTGAGTGTGTTACGCCAATGCTTTACACATTGCCTCTGGGATAAGCCTGATTGTTCTGTCAATCTACCAAGGGGGTGACCTGGAGTTATCTTCAGTTTTTAACTCCCTTACCCGGAATAGAATGATGGGTTCTGCCTGGCTTATGTGCATACCCTAGCCAACCTGAAACTCAATTTCTAACACCGACAATGAAGGTGTGCCATGCATACTGGTATAAATGCATGCAAAGATGCTCTCCTAGGAGTTATACTACTCTACTGGAGGCACCATCCAAAGAGGAAGACACATAGTCAGTATTTTGTGTTTGTTTTTCGGGGTAGCCAGATATATGGCTTCGAAGTGCATAAATTACATAACGCTACAAGGTATGCTTTCCCACTCACTCGTGACACAAGTGAACTGGGTTCACTGCACCAGCGATGAATGTGAAAGGCAAGGAATTGTAGCCCCACAAGATACTATTCAATGTTTAATTGATATAAAATATTTGCATTTGGGTTACTTACAATCAGATGACCGGATCGTGGCACCATGGAAACAGCAACCAACCTTATTTTATTTTTCACAATATCACACACACAGCGCTAAGAAGAATTAACACATTTAAGTGAAATGCATTTATTACTACTGGAATAATCCTTTTTCCCAGTACATCTAAACATCTGCACAGCAAAAGCGCACATTATAAATAACAAGAATAAAATGAACATTTCTAACATTGTTTAAAATTACATTTAAAATGCCGTCTAAAATCTAACACCCTAACTCCTACTTCTATACATGCAAGGCAGAACGATTTGCACTCTAGAGGATTAGGGAGAAAAAATGTACCACATACCTTGTTGACAGCAAAGGCTGTCCTAATCAGCAGAAGCGGGAAGTCAGTGTTCCCTATGAAGGGCAAACACCCACTGCGGTAACAGTCAGTCAATCATTCTCCTGGAATCGGCTTTATCAGTTTCAGTCTTCAGGCAAGATGTATCATCTGTAAAGCATGAAGTGTGCTGGCCATCCCTGGCAGAAAGTTGGGTGACAATCGGGGCAATGGACCTCTCCTGACAAGTGGTCAAGTTATAGTCCTTATATACTAAATCTTATCAGAAGCTGGAATTTCTGACATAAGTTTAGGAATGTCTGACATTTATTATGTACCTCAAGTTACACGTCTCAGATGTTCCCTAATGAACATATAAGGCAAAGGATGTGAATTCAGACTACATGATTTTGGTTATAATTCTGAATATGTGCTTATTTGACATTGACATGGCGAGGAATAGACAATTGACCCAGACAAATGTCGCATTAGATATTGTATCTATGCCATTAATCAAAGAACTTGACATAATCACAGTTGCTAGAAAGAAAAGGTCCAGCGACATCTGCATTTAAAGGTAGACATAACAATGATTCTGCGTAAATCAGGAAATATGGTGACTTCCATCATCTAAGTTAAGGAAAGATGGTGGCCTCCATGAATTAAAATGGAGTTCGGGCGTACATAAGCTGGAGCCGGACTTTAGGGTCTTTACGTCATCTTGGGGACCAATAACACTGGGCTGGATCAAGGGCTGTTTGAAGGCTCGATAACCCCTAATTCCAGCATCTTGGAGAGCTCCTATTTAATGCTGGCCCTCACCTTATCAGACAATCTGGTAGATTTTACTCCGTCCCTAGTACCAGTATCATGGTTGCAACACATAGTGAGTCCTGCGGTAAAGGAGAAGAAATTAGTAAAATGCCCCAGCAACTGGCAGTAGTCCTGATGTAGCTCTAGGGTGGGGGAGAGGCTGACACTCTCTACTGACTCATCCTGCTCCTTGGAAGAAAGGAGGTCGGGCAGAGGTTCATTTTCCTCCTCCACTCCATATCCGTGACCAGGGCATAGTTACTTCAGACCTCCTGAAGTAGGGTTTAAGGCAATTGACATGCAAAATCCTTCAAGGGTTCCTCAGAATTTTGAGGTCCATCAGGTAGGTGACCTCACTCTTGCACTCCTATACCTCATTGGGCCCAAACCTATGGTCTCGTAGTGCCATAGGCTCCACAGGCTGCGTCACTCATACTTTTTGGCAAGAGTGAAACTTGGCCAGAGTGGTCTTCTGCTCATACCACTGTTTCATGACTGTTTCCTTGCTGGCTTCTAGACTTGCCTTAGCTTGTTTTCAGAAGCGCTTCATCTTGGGACGGAGTGCCAGCATGTAGCAGACCCACCCGTCCTTGACCAGACAAAGTCCTCGCACCAAGTACCCATACAGTAGCACACAGGGGGTTTAAGCCAACCACCTTCTGGGGCACCTCTCAGTTCACAAACAACAAGCATGACAAGAAGACGTCCCACTTCCGCCACATGGGATCTGACAGGCCCATGATCATGCCTTTGAGGGTCTTGTTGAACCTCTTAACAAGCCCATTGGTTCGGGGGTGGTAAGGAGTGGAGAACTGGTAGGATACCCCACACTCCTTCCACATAGCCTTCATTTAGGTTGACATAATGTTGGTACCATGGTCTGACACAACCTCCTTGGAGAACCCCACTTGGGTAAACATCCTCATACGTACCCTGGCCACTATGGGCGCAGTCACTGTTCTCAGAGGGATAGCCTCTGGGTACCGGGTGGCATGGTCTACCAAGACCAGGATGAACCTGTTGCCTTTGGCTATCTTGGGGTCCAAAGGCCAAACAATACCCGATGCCCAACCATTCAAAGAGGGCATCAATGAAAGGAAAATATTGCAGGGAAGCCTTGTGCTTCCCTCTTGACTTGCCATTGGCTTGGCAGGAATGACGGGCCTGCAGAAAGCATATGAGGCCCTCCTCATTTGTGGGCAACAAATGTCAGTCAGTAACAAGCCTTTTAAAGGTCTTCTCCTACCAAAAATGACATGCCAGGTGTATATCATTCATGAGCCAGTTCCCGTAGGACCAACAAAACACGTGTTGCCCCAGGCTCAGGAATCTTAGGCTCGCTATACAGAAGACTATTCTCTAAATAAATTAGGCGATCACCAGACGTATCACCAGCTGCCTGGGCCTTGGCCTGCTGCTGTAGGCTCTCAAGAGTAGGGCCCTCCATCTGCACCTTGCAGAACCCCAAACTGTTGGGTCCCACCTTCCTGCTGCCAGTTGGCCAGCACAGGTAGGTTCCCTAGGGTGGCAACCTCCTCGCCTGTAGGCTCAGGGTGTCCCTCTGTGGTTCAGCTTCTTCCTGTATCGTGGGACTTTGAGGAGAGGGTTTCCCACATCCCTGGCCCCTCCTCTTTTTGGCAGGCACCTGGGACATTCTTCCAAGCTCCATGTCCTCCTGAGTACTCTTTCCGGTGGCCCTGGATGATGTGGTCAGGCACACCCAGTTAGACAACCCTAACGTCTACAAGTGTGACCTAAACTCCACACGGTGTGTTCCAGGTCATTACCAATCAGACAATCCACAGGCATGGAGAAACTCACCCCCACACACAAAGGGAACCAGAGCTACTAGGTAGTGACACTCTTGGATGTCAGCGGCAACAACTTGGTGGCATACATTAGGGACTACCTACTCTGAAGTCACCTGATAACATCTGACGGTTTTCATCCTGGCTCCAGTGCATCCTGGCTTCAGTGTCTCTCAGTGCCACCACCCTCTGCCCATCGATTGTGGCCGGCTGCCTATATTTCCTAATATTAATAGGCATGAACGTTTTCTGCACCATCTCTCTGTCACCCAGGGACACTATAGTAACCTCTATACTGCCCCCACTAACTGGTACAAACTCCTCCAAAAGCACTAGACTAGCCAACAACAGTGACTGCCCACTAGCGGGGGGCTGATCCCACTTGGAACATTTAGCATCCCCACGGGCATTCATAGCACTTGGGGCTTTGCCTTCCCTGAGGACTTATTATCATTTCTCAGCTGGGGAATGGAAGTCCTGACCCGTGGCCTTTAGAGAACACCTTGGTTTTATTTTTGTCTTCCTCTCCTTATTCTGTGGGAACCCTGTCCACCCTTGTAGGGATGCCCCCTAAATACGTTCTTGTGAACCATGAAGCTGACCTATCGGTCTGCCTCCCTAGCAAGCTCCCTGTTGTCAGAGAGTATACTGTCAATCAGGTGTTTGCGCAGATCTGCAAAACAAAGACTGAAGATGTGCTCCTTCACAATCAAATTGTACAGCCCCTGATACTTCACTGCCCTTCACCCAACGATCCAGTGCCTTGCAGAAAGAACCCACACAATCTACCCAGGTCTGTTAGGTCAGCCAGTTTCAGAAAGAACCCACACAATCCACCCAGGTCTGTTAGGCCAGCCAGTTTCAGACTGTCCCTAAATGTCTGAATATACTTCTCTGGAGTAAAGCCAGACGTCCTGACAAGAGCTACCTGCATGGGGGTATACCTCATCCTGTCTCCCTTCTCTAGGGCTAGTAGAGTGTCCCACCCCTTGCTAGGGATGTGATTCTACAGACTAGTCCCCCAATCCTCCTGAGGGATCCTGTGTATCTGTAAAGTAATCTCATATGCTTCAAACTACTTCTCAACATCTTCCCCCAGAGGGTAAAGCCGTTATTCTGCCACTCTAACTGCTGGACCCTGCCTGCTTGGCCTTGAGGTCCAGCTCCTCCATATTCAGTTCATGAGCCAGTGGGATTTTCCTCTCCTCCATGGCTCTCTCAGCCTCAGCCATTTTCTCTTGGCCATGGCCAGTTTCTTCTCTCTATCCTGTGCTTGGCCATCTCCAGCCTAGACTCTCTCTCCACCTTCTTGTCCGCCAGCTCCTCTGGTGACAGGTTCTGGGAAGAAAAGTACTTTATGCAGTGGCAGGAGGTTCAAACTCAGGTGAGACAACCTCTCCCACAGCTGTCAGGATTCCTGCCACAACTCACCTCACTTGACTATCACAATATACCGGAATGATTCATATCTTTCCTACCAACACATCTGAATGAAGAAACGTCTTGTACCCTGACTTTTGACCATGTTGGTAATATCTAGCTGCAGCTCGTGTTACCCGTTTTCTTTTTTATAGGCTTGATCGCTTTTACAAATGTTTTACCATGCATATGCAAGCTCAGGTTTCAGGCGCCATGGAAACATCCAGAAAATCCACCAGAATAAGCTTCAAGCCACCGGTGTGGATGACCACAACGTGAACCTTCTGGAGGACAGCCCTCATCAAATTAACCCCCTGCACCTGTTTCTTGCTATACGAAATTAGAATTCGACCTTTGTGAACATTCTAACGCACCTTCTAGATGGCAGCCTTATAAAGTTAATTATCTGCACCTGTTCCTTGATACAAATAATTAGTATATGAGCTTTATAAACGTTCTAATGCAGTCTTATTAAAAGACCGTCCACATTTCTCCCTTTCGCTTAGCCTCTTCGACTGCCACTTACCTGTTTTTCGGCTTCCAGGTCTCTATCTTGCCAGCTCCCTGGTTCCTTCCAGTTCGACCTCATTGCAAAGGATGTGCCACATCAGTCTTGCTCCTGGATGGAAAAACTAGAATAAAAGGAGAGAAGCATTAACAGACTTGAATTAACTCCGTTGCAACATTGTGCTTGCAGACAAGGTAACCAGTGTTTTTGTTCAACTTTCCTTTTCTATTGGCAAGGTTCTGCCAGAAAGGACTTAGGTGAAGCTAACCCTGTCCAAATTAGCTTGTTGATTTGATGCTGGAATCGTACTCACTAAACTTTCAAAACTTTGATGAAGGAACCTCTCTAGACTATTAAATACAACTGACAACAAAACTAAAGGCTGGTTGAGATATAAATAGCTTTTGTGAGGTAATACCTTAAACGATATAGATAATACTAGACTAAAGCCTTATTATTTGTTTGTTTTATAGATAACATATCTGCCAGTATCATACATCAGACTGGTGGGAATGCCTGCTTCAGTGTTGTGTTTGAGTAGACGAGCCATAGCATCTATTGGCTCCACATGCTTTTTCCATCCCAACCCTCTTCCCCCTGGGATTTGCCACTGGAGCAGTGTCTCCTGTACACCGAGAGCAAGTCTTGAGGGGATTCAGGAACATGTGTCGCCGCTCCATAGGAACAACTGGCATCCATTATGACAACAGAAGATTGCTGCCTCTCAAGACTGGTCTCCATATTCTCTCATTGCTTATCCATCTCATCATCTTCTTTTGTTGTAGCCGTTGACTGCAGACTTCTGCCCAGGCCCTCAGTGCCTTTTGTAAATCCACCATCCTAGTAGTAGTCTTTGCTGGAACTCTTCTATTCTTACAGAACTCTTTAGTGTAGGACTCCATGTTAGCCAGCTCAAACTCCTTATTTCCATATAGGTGCCTGGAGGCCGGTGTTGCTGGTAAGAACTAAAGTTTCTCTGACACCCTTACCTGCCATCTTTCTTCCAAGTGGCGACAAGGATGGGATATGAACCCACTTGAGCCAAGCACAATGGACTCAATTTTTGTTTCATTCATGTTATCCCTACTGTTAGAATTGGAGTTTCTGGTTGACTAGGGTATACACCTAAGCCAGGCAGAACCCACCACTCTAGTCAGGGTACAGGAGTTACAAACCCAAGATAACCCCTGCTCACCCCCTTGGTAGCTTGGCAGAGCCGTCAGGCTGATCGGGAGGCAATGTGTAAAGCGTTTGAGCAACACACACACACCAGTGACACACTTTTCAATAGTAGAAGCCAAGCTTGGAGTGACTCGGACTCAGCGGGACTGCCGGAGGGACTGCACGGTCATGCACAGTGTAACGAATTACCAGGATAACCGAGGTGAGGCCACCCACGTGCGGAGTCCTTACAGCTGTCCGTGAGGCCTAGGAGGGCTCCGGACGGGCTGCAGCAGTGTAGGGCTTGTGAGGGAGTCGCCGGTTACTGGCCACACGCCTGGCAGTTATCTGCTGGTGTTGGGCAGAAACTGGATGTGTGTTGCTCCCCCGCCTCCTTATTTGGTGTGCTAGGCACCGGGGAAATTCTTTTTCAGCAGGAACGGGGTAGAGCCTTGACGGAGGCACCCTGGGTCCCATAGTAGAAAGTACTGTATTCCCAGTAATAGAGGGTCAGAGGCTTCTGTGCTCCACACTGTGGATGAGAATTACCAGATAACGGGCAATAGGTGTATGGAGAATCTGCATCATAGGCCCATCGGTGATGATATCTGTCCTGACCACCTGCTGCATGTGCACGCTGATGGTCTGTGGACATCTGGCAATTCATAGGTGTTGTGTCCTGATGTAATGTTGCATATGGCAGGGATATTCACAGAAATTCTGATTTTCGAATGTGTGCACTCGACAAGTGTTTATTATAGTGCACTGCTGATGCTGTACATGCATAAGGTTTTATGCTAAGTGCAATACTACCAGTAGTTATTGGTTATCCTAACTATGATGTTTATGACAATTGCCCAATTGGCAAAGTGATTTATGTAATCCCTGTGAAGTCATGACTAGTGCCTAGCGGCACAGTAATATATGTGATTGTGATCTAATGTGTTTTTATGAATAATATAAAGGTTATTTTTATATAACCTTGTGTGGAGTCTCTTTTGTGGTGTGCTTTGTGTGTCACTGTTGTGTGAGTGTGTTACGCCAACACTTTACACATTGCCTCTGGGATAAGCCTGATTGCTCTATCAAGCTACCAAGGGGGTGACCTGGAGTTGTCTTCAGTTTTTAACTCCCTTGCCCGGAATAGAATGATGGGTTATGCCTGGCTTATGTGCATACCCTAGCCAAACTGAAACTCAATTTCTAACACCGACAATGAAGGTGGACCAAGCATAGGGGGGCGTGGCCTAATGCTGATGTAGGGAGCAGATGACATTGGAGCTCCTCCGTGACCTCCCTCCACAGCAATTACTCCTGGAAAGCTGAGGTGACCCCTGACACCGTAGAGGGTGGTGGAATACCTAGTGCCCACCCAGACTCAATCTCAAGGCGCTGAGGAGTTGTGGTACAGAGAAACTGGTGATTCTCCTCTCTGCTCGGGTCCCGCCTCGATCGTGAACAAAATGGCAGTCGCGACTTGTCAAAGAGACCTTTGCTGGTGAGTGGACCTGACGGGCTGGTTGTGCCTGCTGACCAGCGGAGAAATGTACGAGGCCAGCACATTAGCGGGGACCCACCTGTGAAGAGGCAGAAGGGCTTGGGGCAGAGGTAAGGTGAGACGCGCTCTGCTGAGACTGCCTGACCCCAAGATGGCGGCACTGGGAACACCGAACGGGATGCAGCAGTGATCACGACCGCCGTTGAAGCAGACCTGCTCCCCGCTGCACGATCGCCCTGCGCCCAGCTCCAGATATACTCCCCTGATGGGGACCACAGGAGCAGTAGGGGTGGGAGACACAGGAGAGCGCGAAACTGCGGCGAGCCAAAGAGGGAGGAACTCGTGGAGCCCAGAGGCTGTTACTGCTGCTGAGAGACCCCGGGAGAGATGCGGAGGGCTGGTGCTCTGAGGGGACCAAGAGGCGCATCAGCCCGCCTGAGACACACGTCATGTAATGCCCCAAAACTGCGGTCTGCTGGTTGGGGTGCCTCGGACCTTGCCCACGATTAATCCATAGATAGATGCCCACCAGAGTCGGGAGCTGTTGTGGGGAGAAGCTACGGGAGTGGTGATTTGCTGCTGACTGACTGCTGACCTCAGGCAGGGAACTGGATCTACACTGCCGCCTTGGGTGACCCTGTGGACACACTGGATGGTTGTTGTCTGTCCCTCCGAGATCTGGGGCGACCACCTGGAGAACTCCCGGGCCAAAGGCATCACTCTGACCCATATACGAGAGACTTCCTACTGCTCACTGTATGCAGGCGCATATACGCTACCTATTTGGAACCACGGGCACAAGAACACTCACAGCATCACACCTAGTGAAGGGCGCCCAACTATACCCTACCTTGAGGAGCTGGACTTTGTGAGATTACCCATCCATCCCACTACTGCTTCCGACAAGCCTCAAGATGGGAAGAACAACCAACAGAAAAGGATTCGAGGTCCTACGGGTGGACGAGCAAGAGAGCCCTACTGACAATGATGAGGGAGCGCCTGGTGACCCTACCCTGGCCGATTATGCAGGCCATCCCCTCCTCGAGGGAAGCGCTGGAGATGAAGATTGACACTATAGGAACATAGCTCACCCTGTTAAAGGACGATCACCGCAAACTTAATGAGAAGGTGGCTGCTAATGAGAACGCCATGAAGGATATTCCGGACACAATGGGCTCACTGCAGCATGCCCTGAAAGCGGTGGAAACCAGGATCAAGGTGCTGGAGGTGAAGCCTGAGGACAGTGATGGGCGCTCATGTAGAAATAACCTCTGCATAGTGGGAGTTCCGGAACGGGAAGAGGGGGCGGATGCTGTCCAGTTTCTGGAGACTTGGCTTAAGGCAGAGTTGGCCCGGGGGGCCTCTCCCCCTTATATGCCATGGAACGTGCCCATAGAGTTCCGGCTAGACCCCCTAAGCCTGGTGCCCCTCCCGCTGGTGGTGCGGTTACTACATTATCGGGATCGGGATCTCCTCCTACAGCGAGCCTACGTAAAGCAGGTCCTACAGATTGGAAACAGCAGGGTGATGATCTTCCCAGACTATACTAGGAAGGTGCAACGGCAAAGATCTTCCTTCCTGGCTGTCAAGCGAAAATTAAGCCAGCTTCAACTCCCTTATGCCATTCTGTTCCCGGCTCGTGTCAGAGTGACTGCGGATGCAGAGACACATTTCTTTCTTACTCCACATGAAGCTTGGCACTGGCTAGAAACTCGACGCAGCAAGGAGGTGCGTCCGCCATGCTTGGAATCGCCCAGACAGCAGTCACCCTCTTCTCCGCCACCCAGGTGGGCCCCTTCGCCTGCTGGAAGGCGTCAAGAATGAGACGAGGCGGTGCGAGCAGTGGCGGAAATCAGTCAAGGAGATGCAAGCCCATTCAGCGACGCCACAGATCCTGATCAGGACAGATCTGGGAGCGCGAGATCAAGCAGTGTCCAGGAGCTCTCGGACACTGATCTCCCGGATGTCACACCACAAACGGCGGATGGCGTATTTGGCTGAGAAGACAACAGGTCGTATGTGCAGAAGCTTGCCTGCTGATGAATGTTGGCCCTTGGTTATAGCTGCTTAGATTAAGGACTGCCGATGGACACATTTACATTACTGGGGCTCACCGAGTGCTATATGTCTGTGTAGGGGGGCGAACTGGTGGGGCTCTGGGTCAACCGTTGTCGGACATGTTTTGCCACTACCATGATCCACAGTTTGAGTGCCTTAGTTTTGATGGGGACCTGTGATGAATACAGGCCCCAGCTAGGCCCGCAGGACACAAGGGTTCGCTCTCCTGTAATGGAATCTACAAGGAAGTTGACACGGAAACTGCAAAGTACAAAGACAACGTTTATTAACCCTTAAGGGTGGTCCTACAATCCATACAACACCCTTCAGTATTGCATAGAGTAGCACACAGAACTTGCGAACACAGTCCCCTTTTATACACAACAGAGGGGCTCATAAGTGGGTGGATACAACATGAGACGAAGAACATTACCTTTTATGGACATTTTCGATACAGAATCAATATGTGGGCGGAGTTAACACATCTCTAAGCCCGCGGAAACATGGTCAAGCGAGGATTAACTGATAACAGATGTGGTCAAGCCTGGGCATGCGCCAGACGGACAAAGGAGCTATTTATAGACTGTTACTAGGAAGATTACAAGAGCAACTAACACGAAGATAGGACTCTTCTCGTGCTGAGCACGTGGAGACATGACAATACAAAATGGAGTCCAGACTTTAGTCAACATAACGGAAGAAACTCGGTCCTAAAGGGGAATTCATGTCTTTAGTGAATGCTTAATCACATCGTTGTTTCAATTTTCAACAGACGACCCTTTCAGCATTTACTGAAGACATCCAGTTTATTAGAATAATCATCGTATATGTCAATTTTCATCATTTCTTCTATTTCTTTAGTTAAATGTTTCTGGTAAGTGACATTGGCAATAGCTTTCTTATCAGGAATACAGAGTGACATACATAGGGAACAGAGTAAAGGACCACATTGGATACAAATGCAACAGGAAAACAGAACTGCTACGATAATACAGAGACCAGTTAAAACCTTCCACCCCCATGTGGTGATCAATGCCCAAAACCATCCAGAAAAGGTCCAAGTGCCATTTTCTGTATGGATTTCAGCTGCAATTTTATGCAACTTGTTGATAGCATTATAGACTGATGGCGTGTGGTCAGGAATAAACACACAACAACTACTTCCGATAATTTTACATGCTCCACCTCGGTCAGCTAACATAACATCTAACACCATACGATTCTGCAATGCAACAATTCTAGTAATTTGTAATTCTTCCGTAAGATTCCCAAGAGCAGCAGCGGTTTGATTTGTCACAGCCTCTACAACTCTTGTTAACCTTCGAACTTTCCTACTATTAGGAGCAGCTCCAACAAAGAAGAACAATCCTTAATTAAAATCAATATACTGCTGCAGGCTAGTATCGGTTTGGTCAACATCATCAATAGATAGAGTACGTTTATACCTATTTACAGTCACATTATTCAACAACTTCAAAATTTTATGATAAGATGCAGGTGCCAAGAACACAGGAGGTAATAGGAATGCTACGTAACATACTCCAGACCAACCGGCTGGCAAACGATAATAACCTTTATTTCCACATACGAAGTATGTATTATGGGATGCTAAGAAGGTACTGTTATTCAACCCGTCGATGTTTAAGATAGTGATACAGTCACTAACACCAACAGGAATATAAACCACACTCTGGACACACAGGTCCGCTTGAGCTTGCGCCACTTGAATCACGAATCGGTCTTTCCCCACAGTGTCCCTAGTGTTCGTGAAAATATAGGGAATCGATTCATTGTCTGGTCGATACTCTTCCCATTCCCAAATTGTCCCATTCGCTTGTGGATAACCATCTTTATCTTGATGACATTCCCTATTAAGTCTGAAGAGTAACCGTCCCACTGTAGGTTTCCGAGTGGCAAAAAGCAAAGTGTACCATGCTCTACAAGAGCCATTATGAGAAAAAGGAAGAGGTATGAACGGAGTTCCTCCTTTCTTCTGGTGAGCTGGCATCATGCCACATATCCAACAGTTCGTAGCATTAGTGGCAACATGGGTATGATGCAACATCTGGATGAAAGTGTTATTCAAATAAGACTGGCGATGCTTCAACTCTTGATACGGAAGGGTATAAAAATAGTGCTCCTCAGGCACTGGAGTAGTCAAAACAAGCAACTCTCGAGCAGGAGTCACATCCTCAACAAACCATGTGGTGATCCCAACAATAGCTACTGTAAGAATAAAACCTGTTGCACAAAGGATTTTCTTTTTCTCCATTTTAGAATGAAAAATCAATATCTTCCTGAAACTAAAAGGTTGTCAGAACTCTTCCCCTTAGGCAGCGGTTGATTTCTTCACCAGCGGGCCAAGACGGGTGTCGCTACACTAATGCAGGGCTGATCCCCCCCCCTTGCCACATTGGCTCTCCGTTTCACTAACCTAAGGGCCGTTCTGACAACTTGTCCTGATACTGAAGAATTCACTTCCTTGGTCTGAGATGATATCGTCTTCCTCCAGGAATCACGTGGTCCGGAAAGAGCTCCTCAGTGTCGTTCGGTTCCACAGCACGGCCTTTCTCTGCAGTCAGAATTTCTCGATGGTCGGTCAATACAGCAGGCTCCACCAATCCAGGCGGCACTTTGCGACAGTGCAGGGAATGGATCCAGTTCTTTCGATTGGAAACCCGCACAGCCGTCCTCGTTGCAAGTAAGACTTGCTCAGGACCAACCCATCTCTGCTCCAAGCTGTTCGTCCTTTCAAAAATCTTCAGCATAACATAGTCTCCAGGTCGGAGACTATGACCTTCGCCTGTGGACCGATCAGGGAGCGCCTCTCTGACCTGTTGATGAATAGAAACCAAGTTATCCGTTAACTGTGCCAGATAATCATTCATCATTACACAAGGTACATCATACACAGCCTTAGGCCTTGGTGGACCCCACATATTCATTGGGCGTCCAAAAACGATCTCATAAGGCGTGAGACCGGTTCGAGAATGTGGTATCGCTCTAATTGACAATAATGCCAGCGGTAAAGCATCTGGCCAAGTCAAAGAAGTCGAAGCTTGGATCTTAGCGATCTTGAGCTTCAGCGTACCATTATACTTCTCAACCAGTCCTGCAGACTGAGGGTGAAACACTGCATGAAACTTCTGGGTAATGCCTAGACCCTTCAGGACATACTTTATAACATCCGCTATAAAGTGAGGTCCGTTATCACTCCACAGCAGTCTACAAACGCCATATCGAGGGAAGAACTCCTTCAATAGCATCTTGGCTGTAGTCATTGCAGTATTATCTTTCGTAGGGTATGCCTCAACCCATTTACTGAAGGCACAAACCACTACTAGAACATACTTCAAATTGTTACAGCGTTCAAGCTGGATGTAATCCATCTGCAAAACCTCAAAGGGTGCAGTAGGTGTCACAAATCCTCCTGCTGGAGTTCGAGTACCCTTTCCTGGGTTATACCTCAGACAAATCATACAGGTCTGCACTACCCTCTTTGCCGTGCTAGCAATCTCTGGATGCTCCCAGACTTGAGTAAGCAATTTTACAATTGCGGAAGCTCCAACATGTGCTAGCCCATGTGCCATCTGAACCATAGGTTGTACAAAAGCTGTGGGTAACTTCCATCTATCCATCTGCTTATTTCTCCAACAACCCTCATCATCCAATTCTCCATCATTGGACCATTGCTCCCGTTCTTTGTCAGAAGCGGTCCTCTGTATTTCCAGCACTTCTCTCCTTGCATCGTGCCATCTTTCTACCTGCGACTTCACTACGTACATGGCAGTAGCACCAGGCTGCATTGCAGTCTCCCGTGCCACCCGGTCTGCTAAAGCATTCCCTTCTCCAACTTTATCAACCACTTTCTTATGGGCACTACATTTAATTACAGCAATCTTCTTCGGATATGTCAATGCGGTCAAAAGGTTGTGAACTAACTCTCCATGCATTATCTGTACTCCATGCGACGTTAGAAACCCTCTCTCCTTCCAGAGTAGGCCGAAATCATGCGCTACTCCGAAGGCATAGCGACTATCTGTATAAACATTCACACACAATCCTGTACTGAGCTCACATGCTCGTGTTAATGCTATAAGTTCCACTGCTTTAGCTGATTTCTGTGGTATGCGTGCTGTCTCCACTATTGTTTGCAGTGTGGTAATTGCATACGCTGCTGAAGTCGTACCATCTGGTAGCTTCAGGCATGATCCGTCCACCCACAATTCTCCATCAACATCTGGAAAGGGCGTATCTTGGAGATCAATACGACCCTTTGTCTGTTCCTCAGTCACAAGAATACAATCATGTGCTTTTCGTGCTTCAGACTGAGTTTCCGGAAACGGCAACAATGTAGCCGGATTTAACGTTACACACCTCTTTAACGTAATATGAGGAGCCAAAAGCGTCAACTCCTATCCCGTTAAACGGGCACTGGTCAAATGCTGCGTTTTTGTCTGATTAAGCAGGGCATCAACAGCATGGGGGACTAATACCAACAGTTTGTGAGATAACACAATTCCCTCGCTTTGGCGTATTGACACAGCTGTCGCCGCAACCGAGCGAAAACAACCAGGCAATGCTCGGGCAACAGGATCAAGTACAGCCGAAAAATATGCACAAGGGCGCTGCTTGCCGCCGTGCATCTGCACTAAAACTGATAATGCACATCCATCTTTCTCATGCACATACAGCGAAAAGGGTTTTGTATAATCAGGGGTCCCTAACACTGGTGCTGAACAAAGGGCCTGTCGCAATTGCTGGAAGGCAATGTCACACTCATTTGACCAGGGAAGCGGAATAGGTGTGTCTTTTGTCAAAAGGGCTAATAATGGCTTGGCTATGTGTGAAAACCCTAATATCCATTGCCTGCAAAAAGAAACAAGACCCAAAAATGCACGCACGTCCTTCTGTGTGGAAGGCACTGGCGTGTCCAAAATTGCTTGAATACGATCTGGTGTGAGTGCACGTCCCTCCTTAGACAAAAGGTGACCCAAATAAGTCACCTTTGGTCTACAGAATTGCAATTTCTTCCTCGATACTTTGTGATTGTGAAATGCCAAAAAGGAAAGCAAGGATAACGTACTCTTCTCACACAGCTCAGGAGTGTCAGCCGCCAACAAGATGTCATCGACATATTGTATAAGGGCGACACCCTCAGGCAGAACAAAAGAATCCAATTGCCTTTTCAATGCTTGACTGTAAATGCTAGGGCTTTCTGTGTAGCCCTGAGGAACTCTACAAAATCGATAAGACCTATTATTCAGAGTGAAACCAAAAAGGTATCGGCTATCAGGATGAATAGGGATCGAAAAGAAGGCATTTTTCAAATCAATAACCGAAAACGTGGTCGCCGTTGGCGGGACCAAAGTGAGCAACGTCGTGATATCAGAAACCACTGGATACTGAGGTATCACGATCTTGTTCACCTCCCTCAAATCAATGATAAACCGATAAACCTTGGCATTCGTATCTTTCTTCAAGATGGGTAAAATCGGACTGTTACAGACGTTGTAGGGAACTTCCTCCACTACTCCCACCTTAATCAAATCCTGCACAATCTGTATAAGGGCCTCCTCCCCCTCCTGGGAAATACGATACTGAGGGAGGCGTGGTAACACCGCCCCCTCCTGGACACTAATATGGACAGGCGGAATCACCATCTGTCCCACATCGGTATCCGAAATGGCCCACAAAGTACGAGGGAGAGAAGCTAACACAGTATCCTCTGCAACCACACACATCCGTTCTGTCAGAGGGTGATTATCGTTTAATATCACACGTACTCCAGCGGGGGAGCAGCGGATCGTAGCTCTGAAGTGCTTGAGCATATCAAGACCCATAATGCGTGTTCGGGGCAAGCAAAAACGGACAGGGTGCAGAAAAGGGATCAACCTGGAATGCAAGGGGTCGAGAAAGAGGGCTTCGAGAGAGTGTACCATCAAACCCTACCGATGTAACCATTAAGCCAGATGGGGGAGCCCTCGGAACCAATTGTTTAGACAGCGCGCTACGAGTCGCTCCTGTATCTACTAGGAACCGATCAGTAGAACCCAAAACCTTCGCTGAGACATAAGGACCCTTCTGATCAACCGGCACTTCAACTGATTCTAACCCCCATCCAACGCATTCCTATGCATGCTGCGAATCATGGTACCCAGAGCGGTCCGTCCCTGACACTTGATACTGGTGCTGTCGATCAAAGACATTAGGTCTATCTCACTGCTGCACGGTAGGTTCAAAGCGAGCAAGATCATTAGAATTCCCTCTGAGATTCGGGAAACCCCCTCTACCTCTCGGTGGACCTTGATTATGCCCCTGGCGAGATGCATACAACGCCGGACAATCTCTGGCCCAATGACCCGACTGTTTACAATACGCACATTGATTCCTGTTTAAATCTGATCGACCCGAAGGGGGACCATAGAATCCTCCCCTACCTCTACTGACACCCCGACGAGGCGGACCATACACTTGCGCTAACATCACCTTCGTTTTTAAATCTTTCGATTTCTTCTCCTCCTGCCCCTTCGCTTCTTGTTCCTGACGCTCATAATACTGAGCTATAGTCAGGAGGGATGTCGGAGACGCGGTGGACCAAGAACTTTCACTCGCTTTTAAACGAGCTGCTATTTCCGGTAATAAATTCGCCACATATTTATCAGCAAAAAGGTGTCTACCCGTATCATCCGTAAGTGACTGACCACTAAAATCATGAAATGTCTCCTCAAAGCGCGTAAAGAAATCTGCAACTGATTCATCAACTTTCTGTTTACACGAGGCTAACATGTTCCAGTCAATCTTTTTAGGGGGAATAATTGTTTTCAACTTGGTCAAAATAGCAGCGGGGAGATCTAAGATAATCTGAGGCGGTTTCTGCGCGGGCTTCCTCTCCCTATCCTCATCCTCAATCTCAGACCACCTAGCCTTAAAAGCGGCTTGATCATCCACCTTCCGTACAGATCGCCACATATCCGGTGGTAAGATAAGCCCAAAGAACAGATCTATATCTGCTAAGGTCATAGTACAAGAATTCAAGGCCCCTTCGACTTTTTCGTAAAAGGCCGCTGGATTCTTGCGGGGGTCAGGCAATGCATTCTTTAATGCCATAACATCAGCCCTATGCCAGGGAGTATAAACCCAATTGTACACAAAATATCCCTTAGCATCGGCGAAGTAATATCCGCACTAGTTCCCGCTCCTTTAGGAGGAACATACAAAGGTGCCGCCTCTCGCATGGTTTTAGCATGCACTAGTTCGCCCTTATCTGACTGGGAGGAAGACGGCTGCTGGTCGTCCGCCTGCAAGGTCAAGCTCTCCTCCTCCTTGTTCCGGCGCGCTTTGTCCCGCAGTTGAAGCATCTCATCCCGTAGCGCAAACAGACGTCGGACCGCATCAGGCACCTGAGAGGGAGAGAAAGTACCATTACGCAGTGCTCTAGAATCCGACACTATCTCCTGTGGCTCAAAAACATCAGAATATTTTCGAAAGGCAGCAACACTTCATCAGAGAAAACGGCAGCAAAATACAATTTCTCCCTATCCTGCCATCCTTCCAGAACCGGTAATAACTCTGCAGAAGACATCTTATTTGAAACTGCACGATAAGAAAGTTTCCGAAGCTCACCCGAGCGTTCAAGAGATAACATGGATCGCGTGTCTATCTTATCTTTACCCGATCCAGAATCCTGAACTGTCGGAGCAGACGCACCCACATAAGGTGGCGGGGAACGATCTAATAGGAAAAAATCATCATCAAGATTAGTAAGGACAGGATAAAGAGGCTGCCGAACAGCATATTGACCCGACACTTGCAGCCTACGCTCTTTCTCTTGTCTCTCCGTCTGTTCTCTTTCCTCCCGACGCTTCGCTTCCTGCGCTCGCACATGATCATTCTTCCGTTGTTCTTTATCAAACAGCGCTTTCTCACGTTTTTCTCGCTCACGCACTTCCTTCACCCATAATCGCACACACTCAAACATATCTTGACGAGCACGCCGTTTACACATACACTGTTCCACATACTCAATCTTACGCATATCAAATGATCCATACAAAGGCCAGCGCAACTCAGGATCCTTTTTGGTGTATTTCCTCCATACTGTGCTGTACATTATGGAAGAAAGACCATGCTTCACATACATATCCCTATTAGGAGTCCCCTCTGGGGGGGCTGGAGCAGATTCCTCGAGGTTTAACCGGTTTCCAAAGCAGCAGCACCACTTACGGAGTGCGCTAAAAGCAGGCATGTCCAAAAATAATGCAAAATATGCAGTATTATCAAAAAAATGACACTTAAACTTTGCGCCGTTCAAATTTACACAGCTCCGGAGAAATATCTCCACATTACCTGCCTATATGTGTTGCAACGCATATATTCTCACAGTAATCAATACAAGATATGACCGGTCAGCACAAAGCAAACTCAAATAGCCAACCCAGGCTTCAAAAACTCGGAGCAAGTACCGTACAACGGTTCTTACCAATCAAGAGTGTCCAGATTCCAACTGCCAAGCTCCAAAATTCGCCCAAACGGCTGTCACGGCAGAACCGACAGAAGAGGTCTCAGTCGAGGACCGGCGCCACCCAGATGGTCAGTTCGAAAGGGAAGGAAGAAAACCTCGGGATGCCAGGACTAAAATGCCTCTGGCAGTGATCACATCCCCGGCCAAATTCCTCACCTTCGTCACGACCAGTCCTTCGAGCATCCGAGTCGCCGATGAGCCCCACGTGACGGGCGCCAATTGATGAATACAGGCCCCAGCTAGGCCCGCAGGACACAAGGGTTCGCTCTCCTGTAATGGAATCTACAAGGAAGTTGGCACGGAAACTGCAAAGTACAAGGACAGCGTTTATTAACCCTTAAGGGTGGTCCTACAATCCATACAACACCCTTCAGTATTGCATAGAGTAGCACACAGAACTTGCGAACACAGTCCCCTTTTATACACAACAGAGGGGCTCATAAGTGGGTGGATACAACATGAGACGAAGAACATTACCTTTTATGGACATTTTCGATACAGAATCAATATGTGGGCGGAGTTAACACATCTCTAAGCCCGCGGAAACATGGTCAAGCGAGGATTAACTGATAACAGATGTGGTCAAGCCTGGGCATGCGCCAGACGGACAAAGGAGCTATTTATAGACTGTTACTAGGAAGATTACAAGAGCAACTAACACGAAGATAGGACTCTTCTCGTGCTGAGCACGTGGAGACATGACAATACAAAATGGAGTCCAGACTTTAGTCAACATAACGGAAGAAACTCGGTCCTAAAGGGGAATTCATGTCTTTAGTGAATGCTTAATCACATCGTTGTTTCAATTTTCAACACCTGTTTGTGTAAGCCTGTCCTGGAGAAAGGGAGTTGGGTTGTTCTAACGTTGGGGGAACTTGGCTCGGGGCCAGGCATGTCACTAGAGGAGAGTTGAATCGAGCAGGACTGGGGATCGTCTTATGGATTCCACCATAGGTTTCAAATGCATAACCTGGAATATTAGGGGGATGCATACTATGAGCCGATGACACAAAATCCATGCTTATCTTATTAGAAGAGGGGTGCACATCGCACTCTTACAAGAAACACACCTCACACAGAAAGAAGGGGCGGCACAACAGTGCCGCTGGAGGGGGCAGGTCTTCCACACCACGTACTCAGCGTTCGCCAGAGGGACCCTAATATGGGCGCTGGCGGGAATCCCCTGCCAATGTGTTCAACAAATAATCGACCCAGGGGGCAGGTTTGTGGTGGTGCTAGGGCACCTAGATGGTCAGGATATAACCATAGGGAGTATCTCCGCCCCTAACATTGATCAGCCCGCATTCTTCGCTCAGCTTTCACAGACAATGGCTCAGGCTCTGACTGGCTCAGTACTTTTGGGGGGAGACTTCAATAGTGTTGCTGACGTAAACATAGACTGTTCCCACCCACCACTGCCTGACGCTGTCACGCACAGAATAGCGGATGTACGGAGGGCCTGGCAACGACATTGGGGTCCAACAGACACTTGGCGGGCCCATCATCCGACAGAGAGGGACTACTCTTATTTTTCGTCTCTACATGAGCTGCATATTTGGTTGGATTCCATTCTCTGCTCTCCAGACGTACACGTAGGGATCACCTTGAGCGAGTATTTAGCTAGGACAATATCTGACCATAACCCCTTACTGATATGCTTGAAATGGGTGTGCACTAGGCCCACCATTCCCAGTTGGCGTCTCAGACCGGAAGCACTAGAGGACCAGGTATTCCGAACCACAATTGCCACTGCGATAGAAGAATATTTCCAGAGCAGTGATAATATGGCTACCAACCCCCGCATCGAATGGGATGCCTTTAAAGTTGTCATTAGGGGTCGGTGCATCAGTGAAGCAGTGGGGGTACGACGGGTTCTTCTAGAAGATGTGCAGAAAGACGAAAAATGGCTCTGAGATGCTGAAAAAATTAGACCGGGAAGAGCGGACAGACAGAGGCCAGGGAAGCACTAGCGGCGCAGGTGGAACGGCTGCGATGTTTTGACCACAGAGCCTACGCGACTCAGGCCCACTCTGAGAGAGATAAATCTGGGGCATTGTTGGCTTGGCTGGCCAATCCAGCGCGCAGAGGGTCGCCGATCCTAGAGTTACGAGGGAGGGCTGGCGTGACTCATTACGGCCAACAGTATATCAATACACAGTTCTTGGAATAGTACACTACCCTCTATCAGAGCCAGTGGGACACTAGGGTGTTACAAGTTGAGGGGTTTTTGGAGGATATTGAACTTCCTCAAATTGATGCAGATGCAGCGGAAACCCTAGGGCGAAACATAGAGCTAGGTGAGATCAGGGGGGCCATCAAACACATGGCCAGAAATAAAACCCCCGGCACAGACGGGCTCCCGGTCGAGTTTTACGAAACATAGAGCTAGGTGAGATCAGGGGGGCCATCAAACACATGGCCAGAAATAAAACCCCCGGCACAGACGGACTTCTGGTCGAGTTCTACGCTACTTATATGGATGTCTTGGCCCCTAGCTTGCTGGCCCTGTACAATGGGTCAAGCCAAGATGGGTGCTTACCTGTGTCAACCAGGGAAGCAGTAATTATACAGCTCTTAAAACCAGACAAGCCAGCCTGGGATCGAACTGCGTACCGCCCCCTCGCCATGCTCAACCTTGACTACAAGATCCTGAGCCGTATCTTAGCTAGCCATCTGATGATTCACATGAGGGCGCTGGTGCATACAGATCAGTCGGGTTTCATTCCTTCCCGGAATACGGCTATGAATATAAGGGAACTGCTCCGATTGTTGGACGCCCCCACCCATGACAACGGAGAGGCGTGTATCCTATCGATCGACATCAAGAAAGCTTTCGACAGTCTTGAATGGCCATATCTATTGAAAGTGTTGAGAGCATTTGGCCTAGGAGAAGGCTTTGTGGCCTGGACAGCAATACTGTATAAGAACTCCACTGCCAGAGTACGTACGGGAGGGGTGATTTCAGAGTCCTGCGCCATAGGGAGGGGCACGAGACAGAGATGCCCACTGTCTCCCCTCCTGTTCGCGCTGGCAGTGGAACCCTTGGCTGCTCAAGAGCGGTCGGGCCGGTACTACGGGGAACTGGACGGGATGGGCCAAGTCCACTTTATTGCATTATACGCAGATGATCTTCTAATGTTCCTCACCAACACTGCAGAAGAACTACAGGGTGCCAAGAGTCTACTGGCCAGATTGGGGAGAGTGTCGGGCCTCAAGGTCAGCTGGGGCAAAACGTGCCTCTTCCCTGTAGTAAGTGTAAGGAATGACCCACCGGATGAGCTAGATGTAGCATGGGGAAGCAGATGTCTGACTTATCTAGGTGTGCGCATTTATCACACAGATACCGACCTACTGGAAGGTAATGTCGGACGAGCGATGCGAGCCACCAAGAGTAATCTTGAATTTTGGGGGACTCTCCCGCTTTCAGTGGCAGGAAGGGTGGCAGTATTAAAGATGGTCACATTACCGCGCCTGCTTTATTACTTTGGGTCGTTACCACTATGGATTCCGCGAAAGTTCTTTACCCACCTTAACACCATGATTACGGGATTCCTATGGGGGTCTGGGAGACGCAGAGTAGACCTCGCCACCATGATTAGGCCTAGACGGGAGGGGGGCTTTGCAGTGCCTAATTTTGAGGCCTACTACCATGCAGCTCAAGTAAGTTCACAAAATGGATGGCGGGGAGACTTCACAATGGAGAGGATCAGGGAGGTACAAACCCGGACCTGAGCCATCTCTCTCAAGTGTTGCTGCGACTCCCATTGAGAGAAAGAAACACGCCGTGAGACCTGGGGCGATGCGCCAGTGCTGGAATAGGGCTAGCAGGAGAGCGCAGCAGGTGCCCCCATATGCGCCTGAGATACCTCTGCTGGTGTGTGAGGCATTACCCCATGGAGGAGACTGGCAGGGATTGTGGGCTTAGGAAGAGGCGGGGATTTCTATTATTGGGGATCTCTACGAGGATAATAACCTGCTACCCTTTAACGACTTAATAGAGCGCTACAAGCTTCCCAGGAGGGCCTTTCTCCTTCATGCTGCGCTGACAACGGCCATCCGTAAGCATTGGAAGAAGGGGATGGTGGAGGGGATGGTGGAGCCGACGGTCTCCCTGCCATACCAACATGTAGTATCGGCGGCCGGGACGATCAAAGCAGTCACATGCCTCTATAGGCATATCACCCAGGAGACGAGGCGCCCCTTAGAGAACATGCGCCTTAAATGGGAGACAGACCTCGGGATGCCCATAGATGAGAAACCATGGGAGGCATTAGTGGAAAGAGCATGGAAAAACTCCAGAAATGCGCGATTCCAGCGAATCCGTTTTTATGTCCTCCACTGAGCACAAGATTAATGAGTATTTCGGAGTCCAATCGGCCTGCCCGCGATGTAAATTCGAGAATGCTGAATTTTTACACATGTTCTGGAAGTGTCCACTACTAGAGGGGTTTTGGAGGGCGATATTGGCTACCCTGAGCGGCGTGACGGAAAGGGACACAATGCTGACCCCGGGGTATTGCTTACTGCACTGGTTTCCTCAAACTGCCCGGAATAAAGTTACAAGCAAATTTATAGACTGAGGGCTAGTTCTGGCTAAGCGGGAACTTACCAGTCACTGGAAGGCGGCTAGTGCTCCTAGTGTCTCGAGGTGGCTGCATGAATTTATAAAATGGGTGGATTGTGAGGGGGTCCTTCGGCTGCAAATGGCTCAGAGAATAGGAAATGACAAAATGCTAGACACAGCTAGAGCATGAGAAGCACTAGTAAAGTTGCTCAAGCGCCCAGCGGCTGACACCGAACTGCCCCCTGGGTGCGTAGAAATGTACTAAGGGGATACAGCATCCCCCTATCTGGGTAGGTAATTTGGGGGATTGAAAATGCTTAACACATAACGACATCCCCTTATCAGACTCATTCATGCTGGACTTACTGTGTCTGTTGTCTTGTAGAACTGGGTGTACTGCTCCACAATGCTATGGATGACTGATCGACATGCCTGGGGGGTGGGGGAATGGGGAGTTGCACAAGGGGGGGGGGGGTAGTTTAGTTATTTTTATTATATGTTATGCTCCTAAAGAGTCTGAATCAGGGCAGACTGTCGAAATATTGGTCTCCTGCTGTAGGGACGCAGAGCCTAGCTACCCTGAGAACTCTGTATTGACCGCCAGACTCCGTTCACATTCTGTACCTGGGTCGCATATAGAGGGATCATGCACCAGGAATGGATGTTCAGCAGCCATAAATGTAGATAACTGATAATCGGACACATGATGTATGCTCTAAACCCCATTGTATTACTTGTGCACTTGAAACTTGCTTAATAAAATCTGTTTACAAAAAAAAAAAGAAAATGAAGGTGTGCCATGCATACTGGTATAAATGCATGCAAATATGCTCTCCTAGGAGTTATACTACTCTACCGGAGGCACCATCCAAAGAGGAAGACACATAGTCAGTATTCTGGGTTTGTTTTTCGGTGTAGTGTACAGATATACGGCTTCTAAGTGCATACATTACAAAACTCTACAAGGTGTGCTTCCCCACTCACTGGTGACACAGGTGAACTGTGTTAATTGCGCCAGCGATGAATGTGTAAGGCAAGGAATTGTAGCCCCACAATATACTATTCAATGTTTAATTGATATAAAATATTTGCTTTTGGGTTTACAATCAGATGACGGGATCGTGGCACCATGGAAACAGCCACCAAACTTAGTTTATTATTCACAATATCACACACACTGTGCTAAGAAGAATTAACACGTTTAAGTTAAAAGCATTTATTACTACTGGAATAATCTGTTTTTCAGTACATCTAAACAACTGCACAGGATATTGCAAAAACAGCAACAAAAGCGCACATTATAAATAACAAGAATAAAATGAACATTTCTAACATTGTTTAAAATTACATTTAAAATGCCGTCTAAAATCTAACGCCCTAACTCCTACTTCTATACATGCAAGGCAGAACGATTTGCAATCTAGAGGATTAGGGAGAAGAGATGTACCACATACCTTGTTGACAACAAAGGCTGAGTTAATCAGCAGAAGCGGGAAGTCAGTGTTCCCTATGAAGGGCAAACACCCACTGTGGTAACAGTCAGTCAATCTTTCTCCTGGAATCGGCTTTATCAGTTTCAGTCTTCAGGCAAGATGTATCATCTGTAAAGTATGAAATGTGCTGGCAGCAGGCGAGACCATCTCTGGCAGAAAGTTGGGTGAGAATCGGGGCAATGGACCTCTCCTGACAAGTGGTCAAGTGATAGTCCTTATATACTAAATCTTATCAGAAGCTGGAATTTCTGACATAAGTTTAGGAATGTCTGACATTTATTATGTACCTCAAGTTACACGTCTCAGATGTTTCCTAATAATCATATAAGGCAAAGGATGTGAATTCAGACTACATTATTTTGGTTATAATTCTGAATATGTTCTTATTTGACCTTGACATGGCGAGGAGTAGACAATTGACCCAGACAAATGGCGCATTAGATATTGTATCTATGTCATTAATCAAAGAACTTGACATAATCACAGTTGCTAGAAAGAAAAGGTCCAGCGACATCTGCATTTAAAGGTAGACATAACAATGATTCTGCGTAAATCAGGAAATATGGTGACTTCCATCATCTAAGTTAAGGAAAGATGGTGGCCTCCATGAATTAAAATGGAGTTCGGGCGTACATAAGCTGGAGCCGGACGTTAGGGTCTTTATGTCACCTTGGGAACCAATAACACTGGGCTGGGTCAAGGGCTGTTTGAAGGCTCGATAACCCCTAATTCCAGCATCTTGGAGACCTCCTATTTGATGCTGGTCTTCACCTTATCAGACAAACTGTAGATTTTACTCTGTCTCTAGTACCAATATCATGGGTGCAACACATAGTGAATCCTGCGGAAAGGAGAAGAAAGAGGTAAAATGCCCCAGCAACTGGCAGTAGTCCTGCTGTAGTTCTAGGGTGGGGGAGAGGCTGACACTCTCTACTGACTCATCCTGCTCCTTGGAAGAAAGGAGGTCGGGAAGAGGTTCACGTTCCTCCTCCACTCCATATCCGTGACCAGGGCATAGTTACTTCAGACCTCCTGAAGTACGGTTTAAGGCAATTGACATGCAAAATCCTTAAAGGTTCCTCAAAATTTTGAGGTCCATCAGATAGGTGACCTCACTCTTGCACTCCTTTACCTCATAGGGCCCAGACCTATGGCTCATAGGGCCGTGGGCTCCACAGGCTGTGTCACCCATACTTTTTGGCAAGAGTGAAACTTGGCCAGAGTGATCTTCTGCTCATACCACTGTTTCATGACTGTCTTCTTGTTGGCTTCTAGACTTGCCTTAGCTTGTTTTCAGAAGTGCTTCATCTTGGGATGGAGTGCCAGCATGTAGCTGACCCACCCGTCCTTGACCAGACAAAGTCCTCGCACCAAGTACCCATACAGTAGCACACAGGCGTTTAAGCCAACACCCTTCTGGGGCACCTCTCAGTTCACAAACAACAAGCATGGCAAGAAGACTTCCCACCTCTGCCACATGGGCTCTGACAGGCCCATGATCATCCCTTTGAGGGTCTTGTTGAACCTCTAAACAAGTCCATTGGTTCGGGGGTGGTAAGTAGTGGAGAACTGGTAGGTTACCCACACTTCTTCCACATAGCCTTCAAGTAGGTTGACATAATGTTGGTACCATGGTCTGACACAACCTCCTTGGAGAACCCCACTTGGGTAAATATCCCCATATGGGCCCTGGTCACTGCGGGCGCAGTCACTGTTCTCAGAGGGATAGCCTCTGGCTACCGGGAAGCATGGTCCACCAAGACAAGGATGAACCTGTTGCCTTTGGCTATCTTGGGGTCCAAAGGCCAGACAATAACCGATGCCCAACCTTTGAAAGAGGGCATCAATAAAAGGAAAATATTGCAGGGAAGCCTTGTGCTTCCCTCTTGACTTGCCATTGGCTTGGCAGGAATGACGGGGCCTGCAGAAAGCATATGAGGCCCTCCTCATTTGTGGCCAACAAATGTCAGTAGCAAGCCTTTTAAAGGTCTTCTCCTACCACAAATGACATGCCAGGCGTATATTATTCATGAGCCAGTTCCCGTAGGACCATCAGCACATGTTTTGCCCCAGGCTCAGGAACATTGGGCTCACTGTACAGAAGACTATTCTCTAAATAAATCAGGCGATCACCAGACGTATCACCAGCTGCCTGGGCCTTGGTCTGCCGCTGTTGGCTCTCAAGTGTAGGGCCCGCCATCTGCACCTTGCAGAACTCCACACTGTTGGGACCCACCTTCCTGCTGCCAGTTGGCCAGCACAGGTAGGTTCCCTAGGGTGGCAACCTTCTTTCCTGTAGGCTACGGGTGTTCCTCTTTGGTTCAGCCTCACCCCGGATCGTGGGACTTTGAGGAGCGGGTTTCCCACATCCCTTGCCCCTTCTCTTTTTGGCAGGCAACTGGGCCATTCTTCCAAGCTCCATGTCCTCCAGCGTACTCTCTCCGGTGGCCGTGGACCATGTGGTCAGGCACACCCAGTTAGACAACCCAAACGTCTACAAGTGCGACCTGAACCCCACACGGTGTGTTCCAGGTCATTACCAAGCAGACAATCCACAGGCATGGAGAAACTCACCCCCCACACACAAAGGGAACCAGAGATACTAGGTAGTGACACTCTTGGATGTCAGCTGCAACAACTTTGTGGCATACATTAGGGACTGCCTACTCTGAGGTCACCTGATAACATCTGACGGTTGTCATCCTGGCTCCAGTACATCCTGGCTTCAGTGTCTCTCAGAGCCGCCACCCTCTGCCCATCGATGGTGGCCTGCTGCCTATATTTCCTAGTATTAATAGGCATGAAAGTTCTCTGCACCATCTCTCTGTCGTCCAGGGACACTATAGTAACCTCTATACTGCCCCCACTAACTGGTACAAACTCCTCCCAAAGCACTAGACTAGCCAACAAAAGTGACTGCCCACTAGCGGGGGGCTGATCCCACTTGGAATATTTAGCATCACCACTGACATTCATAGCACTTGGGGCTTTGCCTATCCTGAGGAATTATTATCATGGAACCACTTTCTTTTCTCAGCTGGGGGATGGAAGTCCTGACCCGTGGCCTTTAGAGAACACCTTGGTTTTATTTTTGCCTTCGTCTCCTTATTCTGTGGGAACCCTGTCCACCCTTGTAGGGATGCCCCCTAAATACGTTCTTGTGAACCATGAAGCTGACCTATCGGTCTGCCTCCCTAGCAAGCTCCCTGTTGTCAGAGAGTATACTGTCAATCAGGTGTTTGCGCAGATCTGCAAAACAAAGACTGAAGATGTGCTCCTTCACAATCAAATTGTACAGCCCCTGATACTTCACTGCCCATCACCCAACGATACAGTGCCTTGCAGAAAGAACCCACACAATCCACCCAGGTCTGTTAGGTCAGCCATTTTCAGAAAGAACCCACACAATCCACTCAGGTCTGTTAGGTCAACCAGTTTCAGAATGTCCCTAAATGTCTGAATATACTTCTCTGGAGTAAAGTCAGACGTCCTTAAAAGGGCTACCTGCATGGGGGTATACCTCATCCTGTCTCCCTTCTTTAGGGCCAGTGGAGTTTCCTACACCTTGCTAGGGATGTGCTTCCACAGACTAGACCCCAATCCTCCTAAGGGATCCTGTGTATCTGTAAACCAATCTCATATGCTTCAAACTACTTCTCAACATCTACCCCCAGAGGGCAAAGCAGTTATGCTGCCACCCTAACTGCTGGACCCTGCCTGCTTGGTCTTGAGGAACAGCTCCTCCAGATTCAGTTCATGTTGCCCGTGGAGGACAGTGGGACAGCTGAGCTCCTCTTTGACCCTCCACGGTAACCTTTACTTCGCCTCACGTTGGGGGGAACACAACACTGACCTCAGCACGTCACTGTTGGGCTATGCTTCCCCTTGTAGGCCACAACTTAGACCGCTGTCCCTCCCCGTCTCCCTGGCCACACCTCACGGGGGCAACGCTGAACTCCAGGAGCCATCGTGAAAGTGGACGCAGTCACAAGTCAAGGCAGAAAGGCTGCATGACTCCTCTGGGGCAACAACGGCCACCGAGCAACTCTCTGTAGGTCCAAGATCAAGGCAGCGCTCACCACATGCGCTGGTCGCTTCACAAGGCAGGGGACCACTCCCCACACAGTTGGCTCAACAGAGGCAAGGAGCATAAACAGCACTCCTTGAAGAGCACTGGGGACCCCAAAGCAGGACTGCAGGCAGTAGTCCAGCACACAGGGTCCATCTCAGAAGGTCAGCATATCAAAGCCAAGTCCTATGGTTGTTCCTACTGGCAGCCAAACAGTTACCTCCTGGTAATGGCCTGCTTGTGGAGTCAGCATTCTCTGGTTACAAATCCATGCAGTCTCTCAAAACATAGGGTCACAACCCCTGTACTTTTACCCCTAAAGTCTTTGTTCTGGGGGCACTTCAAAAACCTTCAGAAGTGCACAACATCCTGATCCCTGGCATCCAGACACACTACAGGGTGGTGGAGACAGCATTGTGAAAGGTAGGCACAGCCCTATTCAGGTACAGGTGACAACTCCTCCCACCACTCTAAATGCAGACAAGGCCTGTTCAGCCCACTATGAGTCACCCAGGAAAGGCAGGGCACACTTCAACCCCCCTTGTGAATGTCTACAGTGAATGCACATCCCCTGCTCCTGTCACTTTAAACCAGATGTTGAATAAATATTAACCAGGCAGGGAACATTGGGCCAGATGTATCAATAATTGCTTTTGTGATTCTTGAATAGCAAAATTTACTGATTCGCTATTTAAGATTCACAAAATGCAATGTATGTAGGATTCACAATTTGTTTTCCGAATCCTTAACATTCCCTATTATCTAATCGGAAATTGTGATTCGCTATAAGGGAATGCATTCCCATCCATTCTTATGGGCCTATAGGCCCTTAGGAATGAATGGGAATGCATTCGCAATTTGCGAGTACCAAATTGGTAAACCCAAATTGTGAATGCAGAGTGAAGGAGAAGGACAAAAGGAAGGTAGGCTTCATGGGGTGTGAAGAAGACTCAGAGGCAAAGCAAAAAAAAAAGAGAGGGACTTAGAGTTTCATATTTGCCACAAGTCAAACACACACACGCACACACACACACGCACACACACACACACAGAGCAACATTTCACAAACACACCTCTCTCTATTCCACTCAGACTTAGTTTACCTTTGAACTGAAGTCTGTACATGATAACTTCTTGCTTCTAGCTGTTGATGAGGTAGTCCTGCAGCTCCAACTCTGAGTTAACCCATTATCCTCCTCCTGACTCCGAGTAACACTGTCCCAGACCAGTCATTATCATGAATCACGATGAACCGAGCAAGATAGACGTGCAGTGCACTGCTGTTGAAGAACAAGTAGATAAACAGAATTGCAGTATTTTGCATTGGTTTTTGTTTGTTAACTAAGGTGGACGTTCTGGTCTCAGAAAAAAAGGCGAACACCCTGAAATTAAATCTGTCTAAATGTGGAAGGGCTGATCACCTGCAGGGAAAAAAAATGCGCCCATCACTCAAGCCCCAAACAATGCAAATCAATAATAATTTCAAGAAATTTCCCATATTACAGTTCAACATACTCTCCCTCACTTTCAGCTACCACATCAAACATCTTTCATGGTCACTCGATAATCTGATCAATTATTAGTGCAATGGTTTCCTGTTCCACTCTAAGCACATTGGTAGGTACACTTTCTCCCCTTTAATGCAAGCAACAGATTGGAATTTGGCACTCTTGTAAATAAAATGATTGTCTGGGGCAGCCATCCTTGATGTTGAAAAAAACAGAAGGATCATAGGAGCGGACCATGCAGGTTCATTCACTTTTGCTAAGTAAGGTTGTGAAGGCCAATTACCTCCAGGGGAAAAATGATTGCCCATCACTCAGGCCCCATACATTACAAATCAGTTATCTCATGCAAGTTCCCACATTACAGTTCAAAACCCTCCCTCCCTCTCTGACACCACATGAATCATCAATCAACTTAAATCATCACTTACGCACTCAGTCACTCACCGTTGCAATAGTTGAAGTTACCTCTTCCAATCCAAGCACAGGTAGTTTAGGTATTATGTATTTAATTATCTTTGATGCATACAACACATTGGAATTTGGTGTTGGCAGGCAGACTAATAGATAATAAATTATTTTATTGGGCCAGCCTTTCTAGTGCTAAGTGATACAAAAAGGAATAGGCATAAGGCAATAGGCATGCAAGGAGAGCAGGCATTGTTCCAAATGTAATGAAGGAATTGTGGAGGCTTCTTCTATGCACAATGGTCCAACTGTACTCTGGTAATATATATATTTGACTAATAAAAAAGAAATGGCAGCATCAATCTGACACAAAAATAATAATTTTCCTCTAGCTAATTGGTTTTTTGTGTTGGCTTTTTGTAAAGAAAGAACTAAGTTCAACAAGAATTCTTTTTATGTTGGCACGGGCAGAATTAGTCCGGGAAGTAGAGTTTGTCCTCAAACTCTAGTGGTTCACCCAGAAGTTGGTCAGCTAACACATTTGATTCAATTTCGGACCAATCACCCTTTTCCTCCTCCTGTGCTGCTGTTTCAGGAACAGTGTAATTGCATGGCATAAAATGTTGGTTAATTTTGATCATAGTCAATCTTTCCACGTTTTAAGGTGATAGACTGGTCCTTTGCACTGTGACAACTGCACCAGCTGCACAGAACACACGTTTAGCACACACACTGGAGACAGGACAAGCCAGATAATTTATTGCCAGCCTGCTGAGCTCTGGCCATTGGTGCATCTTCCCATACCACTACATCAACAGATTTTGATTCAGTTGAACTCTTTTGGATCATGAAGACACTACTGGAACATCCTGTGGATGGCCACTGGTGCTGCCACTCGCACAACATGTTTTGCCATCTCCTCTGCACTGGACTTGAGCCCTGCCAATTCAAACCAATACAACGCAGAGGTTGGGTCCGGTCCTTCTGTTGCTGTTGTTGCTGGTGTTCTGGTTTATGGTGTTGGCTGCTGTGAGACAAGATTGTCCTCTTAGGAAGTTGAAGGTGGCACCCCAGAACTGTGGGGTGGGACTCGGAGTCCGAGCCGTTCTTCTTCCAAATCTCCATCTTGCTCTACAATCCACATTTTGTATTTTAAAACATCCCCTTCAGAAAATAGAATGAAAGTGGGCAGAATTTTGTTGTACCATGGATCAAGTAGTGTGTCACAGGTGTACTCTTTGGACTCGATGATGTTATGTTGCAGCCTTATATTAGAAGCCAAGCAAAGGACTTAGGTCTCAACCAAGGCATGCGCTTTTGTGTTTAAATTCACACCTGTGGAGGCGAATCTTTTGGACACCTTCTTTACCTGCTTTTGTAGGAGATGCAACAACGGGATAGCTTGGCTCATCGTACTATCCTCCTTTCTAACTTACTGTGTGAAAACCTCGAAAGGGAGTAGCATCTGTGTCAGGCATTTAAATAGGCCCCATTTGTCCGTATTCATGGTCATAGCTTTCCCAACTGCATCCCCTCCTGTTTGAATGACATAGTCATTTATTTTGTTTATACTGCTCAAACAGACCTTGCAACATGTAGAAAGTAGAGTTCCAACATGTTGGCACCTCCTCTATCAAGGCTTTAACTTGTGCTCTATTATTACTCTGAATGATCTGTAGCAGCTTCCAAGTTTTATAAGAATGGCTGAAATGAGTGCAGTTTCTTCTGCAGGTGGTCAGTATGTTGCTGACAATGTCTTCCTTTTTGAAGAAGTCTTGCACCACCAAGTTGTTGCAATGGGCCAAACACAGGATCCTGAAACAGCCTCCATCTGACATGCCCTTCACTATGTTGCTGGCATTGTCCATGGCAACAAATCCAATTCTAAGAGCTCTGGGTTGCAGCCACTCAAACACCTTTTTGTTAAATTCTTCCAAGATGTGTATAGCTCCATGTGATTTCTCCATTGCAAACATGACCACTGTTGGATGCCACCGAAAGCTCTTAAAACTTTCTTCAGGTGTCAAGACCTGAAGATGTCTTTTGCTTTATACCTGCAAAAGAGATCCAGTGTGCAGTGAGGCACATGTAAACAGTTGTCTGACAACTGGCCCACATGCCTGTTGTCAGGTGGATGGTGTGAACAACACTTTGCTGCCAAGCTTGTCCAACCAACAAGAGCACATTGATCTTACCAAATAGATCTTACTTGGTACGATCTGTGAGAGGCTGGCTTGGTATATGATGCTCACTTATGTAAGTGGGCACCGTGCACCAATTCAGACAACCCATATGATGATTTTAGTGGTCTTAGAGAACCTTTGAAAGCTCTCTAAGTGGTAGCTGTGGGGAGCAGCCTTCAGGCTTAGTTGACAAGTGTAAAGCAGCTTGTTTAACCCCTTCGCTGCTAGGCCTTTTCCCCTCCTGTGCTAAGCCCTTTTTGGGCTATTTGAGGTAGTGCGCGCTTAGGCCCCTGTAACTTTTTGACCACATTAGGTATCCACGCCAAATTTGCGTCCTTTTCTTCCAACATCTTGGGGATTCTAAAGGTACCCAGGGTTTGTGGATTCTCCTAGAGGGTTCCCAGAAATTAGTCAAAATACAGCAATTTTTTTTTTTTTTTGTGAAAAATGTGAAAAACGGGCTGCAAATGAAAGCTTCTGGGTTTTTCTCTGCAAATGGTATCAAAAAAGGGTTTGTGGGGCTGAAATCACAATTTCTCCAGCTTTTAGGGAATGACAGACTTTTGTTAGAAAACCAACATTTTTTACACAGTTTTGGCATTTTTCTGGGACATACCCTATTTTTGCTATTTTTTGTGCTTTCAACCTCCTTCCAGTTAACGGTAGAAAAGGGTAACAAAACAATAATGGATCCTGGAAAGCTATACATTTTTGAAAAGTAGACACAATTCTGAATTCAGCAAGGGGTCATTTGCGTAGATCCATCAAGGTTTCTTTATAGAAATTTACAGGCAAATATAGGAAAAATTAAAAATTTGTTGAAAAAAGCAGCCTCTTGAGTCAACGTTTTTACCTGTAACTTCCTCGAATTATGACATCTCTTTGAAAGCAATGTACCGTTACATCCGGTAGACCTTCCTGGTTGTGGGGACATATAGGACTTGTAGGTTCATCAAGAGCCCAACGAACCCAGAGTAGAAAAATGAGCAGCATTTTGTAATGTTTTTTTTTTTTGGTCCGGGTATATAGCAATTATTGTGGGAAAATGTGTTCTTGGAAAAATCGGTATGAAAGTCACCTATGTATTTCTGAAATGGGAACAAATTACAGAGTTCAGAAACAGTGCATATTTGCACATTTTCGAAATTGGGAATACTCATATTTGCATGACAATTATTGGTCATTTTTCAAAATGACTTTTTTTTTACACAATGTCTTTCATTTGGAAGGGAGAAATGCATCAAAAATCAATAGGTAATAACAGTTGCTTTACAAATTTGAACTACCCTAAGTCTCCCGAGAAAAATGGTACCTCACTTGTGTGGGTAGGCATAGTGCCCACGACAGGAAGTGGCTCAAAACCTAAGGTGAACACACCACATTTTCACACTGAAAATTTACACTTTTTTTGCAAAGAGTCTAGCTGTAGTTTTTGAACCCTAGCCCTGCCGGCACCTAGGGAAACCTAGAAAACCTATACATTTTTGAAAACTAGACACCCAGGGGAATCCAGGATGGGGTGACTTGACTGCCTCCCACCATGGTCTGTTACCCAGAATCCCTTGCAAACGTAAACAATTGACAAAAAAAACACATTTTCCCCACATTTCTGTGATGGAAAGTTCTGGAATCTGCGTGGATCCACAAATTTCCACCCACCCCGCGTTCCCCAAAGTCCTACGAGAAAAATGGTACCTCACTTGTGCGGGTCGGCCTAGTGCCCGCGGCAGGAAACGGCGCAAAACGCAACGTGGTTTTGCAGTGAAAAATGACCCTTTTTTTGGCAAAGTGACTAGCTGTAGATTTTGTACCCTAGCCCTGCCGGCACCTAGGGAAACCTAGCAAACCTATACATTTCTGAAAACTAGACACCCCGGGGAATCCAGGATGGGGTGACTTGACTGCCTCCCACCATGGTCTGTTACCCAGAATCCCTTGCAAACGTAAAAAATTTACAAAAAAAACACATTTTCCCCACATTTCTGTGATGGAAAGTTCTGGAATCTGCGTGGATCCACAAATTTCCACCCACCCCGCGTTCCCCAAAGTCCTACGAGAAAAATGGTACCTCACTTGTGCGGGTCGGCCTAGTGCCCGCGACAGGAAACGGCGCAAAACGCAACGTGGTTTTGGAGTGAAAAATGACCCTTTTTTTGGCAAAGTGACTAGCTGTAGATTTTGTACCCTAGCCCTGCCGGCAACTAGGGAAACCTAGCAAACCTATACATTTTTGAAAACTAGACAGCCAGGGGAATCCAGGATGGGGTGACTTGACTGCCTCCCACCATGGTCTGTTACCCAGAATCCTTTGTAAACGTAAAAAATTGACAAAAAAAACACATTTTCCCCACATTTCTGTGATGGAAAGTTCTGGAACCTGCGTGGATCCACAAATTTCCACCCACCCCGCGATCCCCAAAGTCCTACGAGAAAAATGGTACCTCACTTGTGCGGGTCGGCCTAGTGCCCGCGACAGGAAACGGCGCAAAACACAACGTGGTTTTGGAGTGAAAAATGACCCTTTTTTTGGCAAAGTGACTAGCTGTAGATTTTGTACCCTAGCCCTGCCGGCACCTAGGGAAACCTAGCAAACCTATACATTTCTGAAAACTAGACACCCAGGGGAATCCAGGATGGGGTGACTTGACTGCCTCCCACCATGGTCTGTTACCCAGAATCCCTAGCAAACGTAAACAATTGACAAAAAAAACACATTTTCCCCACATTTCTGTGATGGAAAGTTCTGGAATCTGCGTGGATCCACAAATTTCCACCCACCCCGCGTTCCCCAAAGTCCTACGAGAAAAATGGTACCTCACTTGTGCGGGTCGGCCTAGTGCCCGCGACAGGAAACGGCGCAAAACGCAACGTGGTTTTGGAGTGAAAAATGACCCTTTTTTTGGCAAAGTGACTAGCTGTAGATTTTGTACCCTAGCCCTGCCGGCACCTAGGGAAACCTAGCAAACCTATACATTTTTGAAAGCTAGACACCCAGGGGAATCCAGGATGGGGTGATTTGACTGCCTCCCACCATGGTCTGTTACCCAGAATCCCTTGCAAACGTAAAAAATTGACAAAAAAAACACATTTTCCCCACATTTCTGTGATGGAAAGTTCTGGAATCTGCGTGGATCCACAAATTTCCACCCACCCCGCGTTCCCCAAAGTCCTACGAGAAAAATGGTACCTCACTTGTGCGGGTCGGCCTAGTGCCCGCGACAGGAAACGGCGCAAAACGCAACGTGGTTTTGGAGTAAAAAATGACCCTTTTTTTGGCAAAGTGACTAGCTGTAGATTTTGTACCCTAGCCCTGCCAGCAGCTAGGGAAACCTAGCAAACCTATACATTTCTGAAAACTAGACACCCAGGGGAATCCAGGATGGGGTGACTTGACTGCCTCCCACCATGGTCTGTTACCCAGAATCCCTTGCAAACGTAAAAAATTGACAAAAAAAACACATTTTCCCCACATTTCTGTGATGGAAAGTTCTGGAATCTGCGTGGATCCACAAATTTCCACCCACCCCGCGTTCCCCAAAGTCCTACGAGAAAAATGGTACCTCACTTGTGCGGGTTGGCCTAGTGCCCGCGACAGGAAATGGCGCAAAACGCAACGTGGTTTTGGAGTGAAAAATGACCCTTTTTTTGGCAAAGTGACTAGCTGTAGATTTTGTACCCTAGCCCTGCCGGCACCTAGGGAAACCTAGCAAACCTATACATTTTTAAAAACTAGACACCCAGGGGAATCCAGGATGGGGTGACTTGACTGCCTCCCACCATGGTCTGTTACCCAGAATCCCTCGCAAACGTAAAAAATTGACAAAAAAAACACATTTTCCCCACATTTCTGTGATGGAAAGTTCTGGAATCTGCGTGGATCCACAAATTTCCACCCACCCCACGTTCCCCAAAGTCCTACGAGAAAAATGGTACCTCACTTGTGCGGGTCGGCCTAGTGCCCGCGACAGGAAACGGCGCAAAACGCAACGTGGTTTTGGAGTGAAAAATGACCCTTTTTTTGGCAAAGTGACTAGCTGTAGATTTTGTACCCTAGCCCTGCCGGCACCTAGGGAAACCTAGCAAACCTATACATTTCTGAAAACTAGACACCCAGGGGAATCCAGGATAGGGTGACTTGACTGCCTCCCACCATGGTCTGTTACCCAGAATCCCTTGCAAATGTAAAAAATTTACAAAAAAAACACATTTTCCCCACATTTCTGTGATGGAAAGTTCTGGAATCTGCGTGGATCCACAAATTTCCACCCACCCCGCGTTCCCCAAAGTCCTACGAGAAAAATGGTACCTCACTTGTGCGGGTCGGCCTAGTGCCCGCGACAGGAAACGGCGCAAAACGCAACGTGGTTTTGGAGTGAAAAATGACCCTTTTTTTGGCAAAGTGACTAGCTGTAGATTTTGTACCCTAGCCCTGCCGGCACCTAGGGAAACCTAGCAAACCTATACATTTTTGAAAACTAGACACCCAGGGGAATCCAGGATGGGGTGACTTGACTGCCTCCCACCATGGTCTGTTACCCAGAATCCCTTGCAAACGTAAAAAATTGACAAAAAAAACACATTTTCCCCACATTTCTGTGATGGAAAGTTCTGGAATCTGCGTGGATCCACAAATTTCCACCCACCCCGCGTTCCCCAAAGTCCTACGAGAAAAATGGTACCTCACTTGTGCGGGTCGGCCTAGTGCCCGCGACAGGAAACGGCGCAAAACGCAACGTGGTTTTGGAGTGAAAAATGACCCTTTTTTTGGCAAAGTGACTAGCTGTAGATTTTGTACCCTAGCCCTGCCGGCACCTAGGGAAACCTAGCAAACCTATAAATTTTTGAAAACTAGACACCCAGGGGAATCCAGGATGGGGTGACTTGACTGCCTCCCACCATGGTCTGTTACCCAGAATCCCTTGCAAACGTAAAAAATTGACAAAAAAAAACACATTTTCCCCACATTTCTGTGATGGAAAGTTCTGGAATCTGCGTGGATCCACAAATTTCCACCCACCCCGCGTTCCCCAAAGTCCTACGAGAAAAATGGTACCTCACTTGTGCGGGTCGGCCTAGTGCCCGCGACAGGAAACGGCGCAAAACGCAACGTGGTTTTGGAGTGAAAAATGACCCTTTTTTTGGCAAAGTGACTAGCTGTAGATTTTGTACCCTAGCCCTGCCGGCACCTAGGGAAACCTAGCAAACCTATACATTTCTGAAAACTAGACACCCCGGGGAATCCAGGATGGGGTGACTTGACTGCCTCCCACCATGGTCTGTTACCCAGAATCCCTTGCAAACGTAAAAAATTGACAAAAAAAACACATTTTCCCCACATTTCTGTGATGGAAAGTTCTGGAATCTGCGTGGATCCACAAATTTCCACCCACCCCGCGTTCCCCAAAGTCCTACGAGAAAAATGGTACCTCACTTGTGCGGGTCGGCCTAGTGCCCGCGACAGGAAACGGCGCAAAACGCAACGTGGTTTTGGAGTGAAAAATGACCCTTTTTTTGGCAAAGTGACTAGCTGTAGATTTTGTACCCTAGCCCTGCCGGCACCTAGGGAAACCTAGCAAACCTATACATTTCTGAAAACTAGACACCCAGGGGAATCCAGGATGGGGTGACTTGACTGCCTCCCACCATGGTCTGTTACCCAGAATCCCTTGCAAACGTAAAAAATGTACAAAAAAAACACATTTTCCCCACATTTCTGTGATGGAAAGTTCTGGAATCTGCGTGGATCCACAAATTTCCACCCACCCCGCGTTCCCCAAAGTCCTACGAGAAAAATGGTACCTCACTTGTGCGGGTCGGCCTAGTGCCCGCGACAGGAAATGGCGCAAAACGCAAAGTGGTTTTGGAGTGATAAATGACCCTTTTTTTGGCAAAGTGACTAGCTGTAGATTTTGTACCCTAGCCCTGCCGGCACCTAGGGAAACCTAGCAAACCTATACATTTCTGAAAACTAGACACCCGGCGGTTTCCAGGGAGGTATGGCTTGCGTGGTTCCCCCAACGTTTCCTTACCCAGAATCCCCTGCAAACCTCAATTTTTGCTCAAAAAATCACTTTTTTCACAAATTTTGGGGTGGGAAAGTAGTGGCATCACCGGGCTCACACAAATTTACCACCACCCAGCGTTCCCCCAGGTCTCCCGGTAAAAATGGTGCCTCACTTGTGTGGGAGGCCCAAGTACCCGCGGCAGGCAAGGGCCCCAAACGTAGTGAGGCGACCTCAAGATGGCCTATCGCCAAACCACCTGGTTTTGCAAGGGGGGTCACTTTGGTTTTTGGCCCGGTGCGCGGCGGCCATCTAGGGAAACCTACCAAACCCAGGCATTTTTGAAAACTAGACACCCGGCGGCTTCCAGGGAGGTATGGCTTGCGTGGATCCCCCAACGTTTCCTTACCCAGAATCCCCTGCAAACCTCAATTTTTGCTCAAAAAATCACTTTTTTCACACATTTTGGGGTGGGAAAGTAGTGGCATCACCGGGCTCACACAAATTTACCACCACCCAGCGTTCCCCCAGGTCTCCCGGTAAAAATGGTGCCTCACTTGTGTGGGAGGCCCAAGTACCCGCGGCAGGCAAGGGCCCCAAACGTAGTGAGGCGACCTCAAGATGGCCTATCGCCAAACCACCTGGTTTTGCAAGGGGGGGTCACTTTGGTTTTTGGCCCGGTGCGCGGCGTCCATCTAGGGAAACCTACCAAACCCAGGCATTTTTAAAAACTAGACACCCGGCGGCTTCCAGGGAGGTATGGCTTGCGTGGATCCCCCAACGTTTCCTTACCCAGAATCCCCTGCAAACCTCAATTTTTGCTCAAAAAATCACTTTTTTCACACATTTTGGGGTGGGAAAGTAGTGGCATCACCGGGCTCACACAAATTTACCACCACCCAGCGTTCCCCCAGGTCTCCCGGTAAAAATGGTGCCTCACTTGTGTGGGAGGCCCAAGTACCCGCGGCAGGCAAGGGCCCCAAACGTAGTGAGGCGACCTCAAGATGGCCTATCGCCAAACCACCTGGTTTTGCAAGGGGGGTCACTTTGGTTTTTGGCCCGGTGCGCGGCGGCCATCTATGGAAACCTACCAAACCCAGGCATTTTTGAAAACTAGACACCCGGCGGCTTCCAGGGAGGTATGGCTTGCGTGGATCCCCCAACGTTTCCTTACCCAGAATCCCCTGCAAACCTCAAATTTTGCCCAAAAAATCACTTTTTTCACACATTTTGGGGTGGGAAAGTAGTGGCATCACCGGGCTCACACAAATTTACCACCACCCAGCGTTCCCCCAGGTCTCCCGGTAAAAATGGTGCCTCACTTGTGTGGGAGGCCCAAGTACCCGCGGCAGGCAAGGGCCCCAAACGTAGTGAGGCGACCTCAAGATGGCCTATCGCCAAACCACCTGGTTTTGCAAGGGGGGTCACTTTGGTTTTTGGCCCGGTGCACGGCGGCCATCTAGGGAAACCTACCAAACCCAGGCATTTTTGAAAACTAGACACCCGGCGGCTTCCAGGGAGGTATGGCTTGCGTGGATCCCCCAACGTATCCTTACCCAGAATCCCCTGCAAACCTCAATTTTTGCTAAAAAAATCACTTTTTTCACACATTTTGGGGTGGGAAAGTAGTGGCATCACCGGGCTCACACAAATTTACCACCACCCAGCGTTCCCCCAGGTCTCCCGGTAAAAATGGTGCCTCACTTGTGTGGGAGGCCCAAGTACCCGCGGCAGGCAAGGGCCCCAAACGTAGTGAGGCGACATCAAGATGGCCTATCGCCAAACCACCCGGTTTTGCAAGGGGGGTCACTTTGGTTTTTGGCCCGGTGCGCGGCGGCCATCTAGGGAAACCTACCAAACCCAGGCATTTTTGAAAACTAGACACCCGGCGGCTTCCAGGGAGGTATGGCTTGCGTGGATCCCCCAACGTTTCCTTACCCAGAATCCCCTGCAAACCTCAAATTTTGCCCAAAAAATCACTTTTTTCACACATTTTGGGGTGGGAAAGTAGTGGCATCACCGGGCTCACACAAATTTACCACCACCCAGCGTTTCCCCAGGTCTCCCGGTAAAAATGGTGCCTCACTTGTGTGGGAGGCCCAAGTACCCGCGGCAGGCAAGGACAACAAACGTAGTGAGGCGACATTTGGGATAGGCAATGTTGATGTTGCCTCACTACGTTTGTTGTCCTTGCCTGCCGCGGGTACTTGGGCCTCCCACACAAGTGAGGCACCATTTTTACCGGGAGACCTGGGGGAACGCTGGGTGGTGGTAAATTTGTGTGAGCCCGGTGATGCCACTACTTTCCCACCCCAAAATGTGTGAGCAAAAATTGAGGTTTGCAGGGGATTCTGGGTAAGGAAACGTTGGGGGATCCACGCAAGCCATACCTCCCTGGAAGCCGCCGGGTGTCTAGTTTTCAAAAATGCCTGGGTTTGGTAGGTTTCCCTAGATGGCCGTCGTGCACCGGGCCAAAAACCAAAGTGACCCCCCTTGCAAAACCAGGTGGTTTGGCGATAGGCCATCTTTATGTCGCCTCACTACGTTTGGGGCCCTTGCCTGCCGCGGGTACTTGGGCCTCCCACACAAGTGAGGCACCATTTTTACCGGGAGACCTGGGGGAACGCTGGGTGGTGGTAAATTTGTGTGAGCCCGGTGATGCCACTACTTTCCCACCCCAAAATGTGTGAAAAAAGTGATTTTTTGGGCAAAATTTGAGGTTTGCAGGGGATTCTGGGTAAGGAAACGTTGAGGGATCCACGCAAGCCATACCTCCCTGGAAGCCGCCGGGTGTCTAGTTTTCAAAAATGCCTGGGTTTGGTAGGTTTCCCTAGATGGCCGCCGCGCACCGGGCCAAAACTCAAAGTGACCCCCCTTGCAAAACCAGGTGGTTTGGCGATAGGCCATCTTGAGGTCGCCTCACTACGTTTGGGGCCCTTGCCTGCCGCGGGTACTTGGGCCTCCCACACAAGTGAGGCACCATTTTTACCGGGAGACCTGGGGGAACGCTGGGTGGTGGTAAATTTGTGTGAGCCCGGTGATGCCACTACTTTCCCACCCCAAAATGTGTGAAAAAAGTGATTTTTTGAGCAAAAATTGAGGTTTGCAGGGGATTCTGGGTAAGGAAACGTTGGGGGATCCACGCAAGCCATACCTCCCTGGAAGCCGCCGGGTGTATAGTTTTCAAAAATGCCTGGGTTTGGTAGGTTTCCCTAGATGGCCGCCGTGCACCGGGCCAAAAACCAAAGTGACCCCCCTTGCAAAACCAGGTGGTTTGGCGATAGGCCATCTTGATGCCACCTCACTACGTTTGGGGCCCTTGCCTGCCGCGGGTACTTGGGCCTCCCACACAAGTGAGGCACCATTTTTACCGGGAGACCTGGGGGAACGCTGGGTGGTGGTAAATTTGTGTGAGCCCGGTGATGCCACTACTTTCCCACCCCAAAATGTGTGAAAAAAGTGATTTTTTGGGCAAAATTTGAGGTTTGCAGGGGATTCTGGGTAAGGAAACGTTGGGGGATCCACGCAAGCCATACCTCCCTGGAAGCCGCCGGGTGTCTAGTTTTCAAAAATGCCTGGGTTTGGTAGGTTTCCCTAGATGGCCGCCGCGCACCGGGCCAAAAACCAAAGTGACCCCCCTTGCAAAACCAGGTGGTTTGGCAATAGGCCATCTTGAGGTCGCCTCACTACGTTTGGGGCCCTTGCCTGCCGCGGGTACTTGGGCCTCCCACACAAGTGAGGCACCATTTTTACCGGGAGACCTGGGGGAACGCTGGGTGGTGGTAAATTTGTGTGAGCCCGGTGATGCCACTACTTTCCCACCCCAAAATGTGTGAAAAAAGTGATTTTTTAAGCAAAAATTGAGGTTTGCAGGGGATTCTGGGTAAGGAAACGTTGGGGGATCCACGCAAGCCATACCTCCCTGGAAGCCGCCGGGTGTCTAGTTTTCAAAAATGCCTGGGTTTGGTAGGTTTCCCTAGATGGCCGCCGCGCACCGGGCCAAAAACCAAAGTGACCCCCCTTGCAAAACCAGGTGGTTTGGCGATAGGCCATCTTGAGGTCGCCTCACTACGTTTGGGGCCCTTGCCTGCCGCGGGTACTTGGGCCTCCCACACAAGTGAGGCACCATTTTTACCGGGAGACCTGGGGGAACGCTGGGTGGTGGTAAATTTGTGTGAGCCCGGTGATGCCACTACTTTCCCACCCCAAAATGTGTGAAAAAAGTGATTTTTTGAGCAAAAATTGAGGTTTGCAGGGGATTCTGGGTAAGGAAACGTTGGGGGATCCACGCAAGCCATACCTCCCTGGAAGCCGCCGGGTGTCTAGTTTTCAAAAATGCCTGGGTTTGGTAGGTTTCCCTAGATAGCCGCCGCGCACCGGGCCAAAAACCAAAGTGACCCCCCTTGCAAAACCAGGTGGTTTGGCGATAGGCCATCTTGAGGTCGCCTCACTACGTTTGGGGCCCTTGCCTGCCGCGGGTACTTGGGCCTCCCACACAAGTGAGGCACCATTTTTACCGGGAGACCTGGGGGAACGCTGGGTGGTGGTAAATTTGTGTGAGCCCGGTGATGCCACTACTTTCCCACCCCAAAATGTGTGAAAAAAGTGATTTTTTGGGCAAAAATTGAGGTTTGCAGGGGATTCTAGGTAAGGAAACGTTGGGGGATCCACGCAAGCCATACCTCCCTGGAAGCCGCCGGGTGTCTAGTTTTCAGAAATGCGTGGGTTGGAAAGGTTTCCCTAGATGGCCGCCGAGCCCTGGGCAAAAAACCAAAGTAACCCCCCTTGCAAAACCAGATTACCTATTGTTACTACAGCGTGAGAATTTAGGAATAATACTGCAAAGAAAATGTGGCAGACAATTTGAGGTTTACCGGACAATGGGGATAAAAAATATTTTTCAAATCACTAGAGAGACATCACCATGAACTCCCAAAGGTTTTCGACAATATCTACAGTTGGTGGGTTATTCTTACATGGAAAGTGTACCTTGGCAGAGAAACAAAAAACAAAGATTCCTGCACAACCATCTATTCCTCAAACACACACACATACTGGTTGGATTTGGCACGAGGGCAAGTCATGGTTCAGTGTATTAAATTTTATTAACAAGAGATTTCACAAAAATGAAATGCACTGTCAATAATTAAATTCACAAAAAACCAAACCAATGACTTGCAGCTCGTGAGCTGTAAAGCCACGTCAAGGCACCAACCGCTTTACAGGCCATTCACACACCTTTCATACGTGATACAAACAAGACCATTCGCACCACCAGGTACAAAAGCAACACAGTACAAAAATCACCAAAAAGGGACAAGGTACACCCTGCTTCAGAAAGACAAATATTACTGCACAGTCATCTAACCCGCAAGCACACACACATACTGGTTGGATTTGGCACGAGGGTGAGTGATGGTTCAGTAGATAAAATTGTATTACCAAGTGATTTCACAAAACATGAAATGCACTGGTAATAATTGAAAGGGCAAGAAACGGAACCATTGACTCACAGCTCGTGAGCTGTAAAGCCACGACAAGGCACCAACCTCTTTACAGGCCATTCATACACCTTTCATACGTGTGAGACATACAAAACCATTCACACCGCCAGCCGCGGGCCCATCACATAACAAAACTCACACCAGCACACAGCGCCATTCAAGGGCCCATCACTTTCACACGCCCACAATCCAGACACAGCAACTACACAGGCTGAAGGATTGCGTGGAGTGGCACTCAGCTAGCAGTGTGTGTAGTGACCAGCAGAAAGTCACTACTCACACACAGCCAGCCAAGCACCAGTCGACACACACCGCTAGCCAAACGCCAGTCCACGCACACCGCTAGCCAAGCGCCAGTCCAGGCACACCGCCATCCAATCGCCAGTCCAGGCACACCGGCAGCCAATCGCCAATCCACCTACACCGCCAGCCAAGCTCCAGTCCACGGACACCACCAGAGAAGCACCATTCCACGCACACCGCCAGCCAAGCTCCAGTCCACACACACCACCAGACAAGCTCCAGTCCACGGACACCACCAGCCAAGCTCCAGTCCACGGACACCACCAGCCAAACACCAGTCCGCACACACCACCAGTCCACACACACTGCCAGCCAAGTACCAGTCCACGCACAGCGCCAGCCAAGCACCATTCCACGCACACCACCAGCCAAGCACCATTCCACGCACACCGCCAGCCAAGCACCATTCCACGCACACCACCAGCCACGCACCAGTCCATGCACACCGCCAGCCAAGCACCCTTCCACGCACACCACCAGCCACGCACCAGTCCACGCACACCGCCAGTCCATGCACACCGCCAGTCCACGCACACCGTCAGCCAAGCACCATTCCACGCACACCACCAACCAAGTGCCAGTCCACACACACCAACAGCCAAGCGCAAGCCTACACACACCGCCATCACATTTTGGATTTTTTTAGAAAAAAATAAAAACACAAACAAATTGCAAATAGATACAAATCTTCTAACAGAAAATCAGCAACTAAATACATTGCACTAACACCAACATTGAAACAGAATCAAATTATCCAAAGAATACAGACCAGGCAGTTCACTTTACCACTCAAGAATCCTCCCAAAAATTCTTTCGCGTGTGGTACGCTCTAAAACAAGCAGAGAGACACAGTGCAGGATGAGAGGGACAATCGGGACAGTACATACGACTCTCCTTCCGCAAACCTCTTCGCCAACAGACTCTACATCTCCTACTGGGAAAATCTTTTGCGGGTGTGGGAGGAATGTGATCTGGAAAGTGGCGTTCTTTCAATCTAGCAACATCCTCCACCAGTCCAACTCTAGGAACACTTGCCTGTTCCACTACAACAAGGCTGCCTATTACAGACTCCTGAAACTTAGCAAAAGTCATCTTTGACTCAGGGCAAGAATCCTGGAACACAACAAAAGCATTAAACATTGCCAAGTGGAAAAGATGGATAGCCAACTTCTTGTACCAAATGTAAGCCTTACGAAGAGCAGTGTAAGGTTCCAACCTCTGATCTACTCTGTCAACACCACCCATGTACCTATTATAGTCTAAAACACATACAGGTTTGCGCGCTTCAGCGACCTGACCCCAAACAGTCACAGGTGCAGTGCTTTCATCATGGATGGAAGTCAGCATGTAGACATCTCTCCTGTCTGTAAACTTCACAGCAAGAAGCTCCTGGCAACGCAACGCACTGCACTGTCCCCGCACAAGCTTTTGACAAACAAGTTCTTTCGGAAAACCTTTACGGTTACAGCGGACTGTGCCACAAGCAAAAGTGTCCACTTTGGCCAATTCCCTGAACAACCGTACACCAGTGTAGAAGTTATCTACATATAAATGGTGGCCTTTGTTAAAAAATCCTCTTCCAAGTTCCCAAACAATTTTCTCAGTCACTCCAAAAGTGGACGGACAACCAGGGAGGTTAAACCTAGATTCCTTACCGGTGTACACCCTGAAATTAGAGACATATCCAGTCCTACTGTCACACAGCATATACAGCTTTATTCCATAGCGTGCCCTCTTACTAGGAATGTATTGCCTAAAAACCAAGCGGCCCTTGAACAACACCAAAGACTCATCCACTGCAATTTCTCTACCAGGGGCATAAATCTCAGAAAATCGATCAACAAAGTGATCAAGGACAGGCCTAATCTTAAAAAGACGGTCACAATCAGGGTGATCTCGTGGCAACGCTAAACCATTATCTACAAAGTGCATCATCCGAAGCAGAAGCAAATACCTGTCACGACTCATGACTGCCGGAAAAATAGACGTTGCCATCAAGGGACTGCTAGACCAATATGAAGCCAATGATGGCTTCCTTAGCAAGCCCATCAAAAAAGTTAAACCCAAGAACTTCTTCATCTCTTCAACATTTGTGGGAGTCCACCGGGTAGCTCTAGAGTGTGGCTTAAGACTGGCACTGTTGTCCCTCAAAAACTGTTCGGCATACAAATTAGTCTGCTCAACAATCTCTGCCAAAAACACATCGTCCATAAACAACTGAAAAAAATTTACAGGCAAAAAGTTCTCGGTATTCACTCTAGACCCTGGAACACCAGTAAACTCAGGAAATTCCGGCTGCACCATGCCAGGGGCAACCCAGAGGTCATCACTTTCAACGGGAAGACTTGCAGCCCCAGCCTGCAGCCCAGATGTCTCTTGCCGCACTACACCAACGGAAAGGCTTGCAGCCCCAGCCTGCAGCCCAGATGCCTCTTGCCGCACTACACCAACGGGAAGCCTTGCAGTCCCAGCCTGCAGCCCAGATGTCTCTTGCCGCACTACACCAACGGGAAGCCTTGCAGCCGCAGGCTGCAGCCCAGATGCCTCTTGCCGCACTATCGGCACATCAGTCTCCTCCTCTAACACAGGCACTTCATCCGCACTAAGAGTATCTTCATCATCCGATGACCCCATACGGAGAGAAAACTCACTGCCAGAATCGTCCCCTGCCCCCTCTCCCTCAGAAGCAGAGTCAGTCTCTGACCCAATATCAGAGGAAGACTCAAACAGCAAACCAACAACCTGCTGAGCAGTCATCCTGCGGCTAGCCATTATACCTACTAAGATGGAAGACTGCACAAACAAGTCAACAACAACCAACAATGTGCAAACCAAGTAAGTAAAGAAATGTGTACCTTATATCAATAAGATCAATGTACTCAAAAACTATACAATCCAAAATCAAAAGAGACAGCTACACTCACCAGAAACAAACTCTGCAGTGACACAGCAAAGACCAACGATATCAAACTAGAAAGAAGAAAAAAAAAAAAATTACTCACAAGACAACAAAATACACATCGTGCACCAATGCAAAAAGTTTTTGAAACTCAAAAACCAAACATACTGCTATTATTACACCATTTGCAAAAAAAAACAGGCAGAGAAATCAAACACATTTGCATTGTACAAAAAAACAGTCTCTTACCAAACTACACAAACAGCAAAACCACCAGAACCAAAACGTCACCGTGAACAGAAGAAAAGCCTTCACCTAGAACAAAAAAGTAAACAAAAAAAACATTACAATTGGAAATCACAAAAAATATAACAATAAACATTATAACATGCCATGTCACTACCCAAATGGTCAATCGGTTTGTGTGCCAGGTCAGGCAGAAAACAGCAGGAAAAAAAAGGCTATTCAGTCCCGGGGCAGGTGAGCCAAATACATATAACAAATTGCACCCTGGAAGCGAGGGGTCACTTCTATTTCTAATTGAACTAATTCCCTGGTGTCTAGTGGGCTTTTCTGCCTCCAATGGGAGCAGAAACGGCAAAAAAATAAAACCGATCTGCCCACAGAGGGGCAAGAAAAGTCTTCAAAACATTTAGGGGCCCAAGGAAGCGACCCTTGCCCAAGGGGTCGCTTCCTACAATAATATTTATATCCCTGGTGTCTAGTGGGCTTTTCTGCCCCCCCCCCCAAGGAGCAGAAACGGACAGAAAGACGACCAATCTGCCCCCAGGGGGGGGCAGAAAAGTATTCTACATAATTAGGCCGCAAAGGAAGCGACCCTTGCCCAAGGGGTCGCTTCCTACATAAAGAAAAAGACATCCCTGGTGTCTAGTGGGCTTTTCTGCCCCCCCTGGGGGCAGAAACGGGCAGAAAGACGACCGATCTGCCCCCAGGGGGGGCAGAAAAGTCTTCAAATTATTTGACCCTCCAAGGAAGCGACCCTTGCCTAAGGGGTCGCTTCCTACATAGCATAAACGACATCCCTGGTGTCTAGTGGGCTTTTCTGCCCCCCCTGGGGGCAGAAACGCGCAGAAAGCGGACCGATCTGCCCCCAGGGGGGGCAGAAAAGACTTCCACAAATTTTGCCCCCAAGGAAGCGACCCTTGCCCAAGGGGTCGCTTCCTACATAGTAAAAACGACATCCCTGGTGTCTAGTGGGCTTTTCTGCCCCCCCTGGGGGCAGAAACGCGCAGAAAGCGGACCGATCTGCCCCCAGGGGGGGCAGAAAAGACTTCCACAAATTTTGCCCCCAAGGAAGCGACCCTTGCCCAAGGGGTCGCTTCCTACATAGTAAAAACGACATCCCTGGTGTCTAGTGGGCTTTTCTGCCCCCCCTGGGGGCAGAAACGCGCAGAAAGCGGGCCGATCTGCCCCCAGGGGGGGCAGAAAAGACTTTGCCAAATTTTCATCCCCAAGGAAGCGACCCTTGCCCAAGGGGTCGCTTCCCAAACTCAAAATACAAAATCCCTGGTGTCTAGTGGGGCATCCCTACTCCACGATCGCGACGCTGTGCGCGATCGTGGAGCAGGAATGCCCTGTATTGAGACATCGGGGGAGAGGAAATACTCTTTCCTCTCCCCCGATGCCTCAATACTACAGATTTCACCGCCGCGGCCCCCACCAGACGACAAACACCTACCTCTGCTCCCCTTGGACGCGCTGGAAGAAATGGATTCCAGCGCGTCCAACGCTTCCTGATGACGCCGGCGCGCGCTGTGCGCGCTGACGTCATCAGAAAGCGTGGGGGGCTGGGGGGGGGCGGGGGTGGCAGCGGAAGCTCTTCCGCTGCCACCCCCGTAAAGGGGGGCAAGATCGAGGCACAAGGGGGGGAGCGCCAGCGCTTCCCCCGGGGGCTGTCCTCATGACGGAACGGTTCCGTCATGAGCACAGCCCAACCGATGCTCATGACGGAACCGTTCCGTCATGAGCATCAAAGGGGTTAACCGGAACATAATGTTATTGGTACAGATTAAGAGAAAAATAACCACACAGTGGATTTATAAAAATATGTATTTATTATAAGACACTCACTAACACATGCAGGTATCTTCAACTAGGAGATATACATAATGCACACAATACTTCTCCATAGAAACCGGTAAGTAGCACAGTACACACAGTGGTCATCTGGGGGGGTCCAAACCATACTAAAATAGTGGTATGCGAACCACGACTCAAGTCAAGACCATACCCAGAGGACGTAGAAGGGCTGGAGACCCAAGGACCCACCCAAGGTGAGTATCTAGGAGCCACACGTAGGTCATGCGCAATGTAGGGACACAACCACGTTCTCCGTACAAATCAACAGGTAAGTCATGTTTGCAATTTTAAAGAAGAAGGACCTTTCCCAGTGGACCTTGAAGAAACCACAAATCCAACAAGCCTTTGTAACATCAAGTCGACGCAGTGCACAGGGGTTCGCTTACGGCTTCCCCGACGAGCAATACTGGCTTTAAAAATTGGTGAGAGGACAGGGTAGGCCTCAAAGGATGTGAAGAACCACCACTTGTGGTGCTGAGTCTTTTTCAGTCTGTAGGAGCCAGGGATCAGCACACCGGTCAGCTTAGTTGCGGTGCCTGCAGATGCAGGGAAGTGATTCCTTCACTTCAAGGGAGATTCCTTCAGTTGTCTTGGATGCCCATAGGCCTTGGAAGGTTCCTGTATGGAGCACAGGCACGGACATTGCAGCAGACGAGCAGGGCGTCGAGATCACGAGCAGTAGGAGTCTTCTCGGTTGCAAACTTGATGCCAAGAGCAAAGTTTAGCAAAGTCTAGAGCGCCCAGACTGTCGAAGAAAAAGTGGTGTCTTGAAATTAATCTTGTCCCATGATGTATGTAGGGAACCACCCTCAGGTAAGCCCTTAAGTACCCTAAGGAAAGGGTTGGGACGATTCTGTGCTCCCTCCCAGGGGGGACGGACAGTGGGCAGTATACTCCCATTTCCTTTGTCCAGTTTTGTTCGAGAGCAGGAGACAAGGACTCCCTGAGCTGGTTTGAACTGGACTATGCAAGGAGGTCACCAAATGTGCCCTTCAAGCAGACTGAGTGTCACTGGCAAGCGCTCCCACCTGGCCCCAATACACTATACCCTGTCTGGGAGGTGGTCACACCTCCCTGTGACAGGATACCTATTGTTCTGACTTCCCCTGCTCGAACTTGGCTCAGCAGCAAGAGTGAAGAATTGTGTCTCTGGTCAGCAACAGTTATGGTGTGCTGTCTGGGTCTAGAAGACTGGTACCAGGATCGCTGAGGGCCTAACGGGGGGCCTTTACAGTGATTGGAATCATGCCTCACACACTGTTTATGGTGTGGGGGTATGATTCCAACATGTTTGATATCAGGGTTCGTTTGAGCCAGTTTCGAGATGGTCATCGCGTAATGATGCGATGCCCCTCTATATGTTTTATGGCTGATGCACTAACAGGCCAGGAGAATGGACTCCGAATGCTGTAAGGGTGTCCAGCTCATGCAGGGGCACCCTCACACTTAGAACCGATTGAATTGAAAGGATTGAAAGGCCTGCTTTAGGGGTAACATATAGGTTTTAAGCTCGGTGACTCTAGAAATAGGAATAGGAAAACTCTATCTTTCGTTAGTGGTGCTAGCACCAGCTTACACCAGCTGCAATGGCAGGCCTGTAGTTGCAGTTTGAATGCAGTTTGAATGGTCTCTCATGGGTGTCATAATACATGCTTCAGCCCATGGGGGTCCCCTAGGGTACCAATGCCAAGGGTACCTCAGTACCATCTACTAGGGACTTATAAGGGTACCCCAGTATCCCATCTGGGATGTACCTTCGTACTTACCATAACAATTTAATTGCGAAAGCAGAGAGACTGGGGTCCTGATTAGCAGGATCCCAGTCAGACTAGTCAGAGGCAGCATAGCAACAGGCAAAAAGTGGGAGTAACCATAAGCAGATCCTACTTTCCCACCCCTACCATTTTGGGCAGATGGCTGCCACAAATTCTTAGAATCCCACTCCTTCCACAAAAGAAAAAAGGTGGAGGTTCAGCGCTAACATTTATCCCTGCTTCCCATTGAACAAACGTGATGTTGTGTGGTTTTGCTCACTGCACACTTGATCTCTTTTGCAGGGGTAAAGCAAAAGATATCTTCTGGTCTTCGCCCTGAAGAAAGTTTTAAGAGCTTTCGGTGGCATACAACAGTGGCCATGTTTGCAATGGAGAAATCACATGGAGCTGTACACATCTTGGAGGAATTTAACAGTAAGGTGTTTGAATGGCTGCGACCCAGAGCTCTTAGAATTGGATTTATTGCCTAAACATGCCCATAATAGTAGCCTGGATTTTCTTCTTTTCTGGGGGCACTGACTCAGGCATCTTTCAAGAAGTAGATGGTGGTGGTAGACTCAATATGTGTCATGGTGGGGCAGTCACTGCATGCCATGATGTCTCCATCTCACTCTGTGGGGGATGAATCGGCTGATACACTGCTGGGGATAGGGCTGTTTTGCATGCAGATGTCACCATCTTCTTCCACATCGTCACCCTCCACCATGATTGAACTTGTAGCTGATGTTTGCTGGCTCTCCCCATCACCACAACCATGTCCAGCAAATGTTTTAAGGTGCTCCTCCCACTTTATTGTATAGTGTTTTTTCATATGGGTCATCTGGCCTCCAGTACCGTAATGTGTATCAGGCTTACCTTGACAAACATTTGTGTGGTAAATGGTGCATACTGCAATGTGCTCCCCCTCTTTGCTAACTGTAAAAATGTCTCAAACTGGACAGGAGTACTTTATACTGGCCACTGCCAGAAGAAGAACTGGAGGTAGGTGGGCATGTTGTCGATTGTCTCTCTGCTTCTCCTGGGGCAGGGGTTGGTGCAGGTCTCAGCTGGGGCTTTGAAAATATGGGAGCTTATGGTTGTGCTATCTGTGCCACATCCCTCAGAGCTGTTGAATAGCAATGTCAGATTCCTCTGTATCACCTTCCACTTTGACTACCTCGTCATCGTCATCATCCTCTTCATCCCTTTCCATAAGTCTAAGTCTTTCTGGAACTTTTCTTTTCTTTTACCTCTCCTGTTGTCTCCTGGTCTCTGTCAGGGTCCACTCCATGCCCTATCATCATCATTGGAAGTGGTGCTTGGAGAAAATGGCGGAGTAGTACCATTCCTTTTCCATGCTGGATATCTTGGAGCCAATGATTCCAAAAAAAGATGTTCTTGCTCAGAAAGAAGCTCAACCTCCTGTTCTGCTCCAACATCAGGAAAATGTACTCTTGCTGGCTGCAGTTGTTTCCTGAAATGTTTATGTACTACTTTGTGAAAGGGACAAATCTAATTCAACGTCACTACTCATCTGCATCAACATGATTGCAGTGGCTGCCTCGCTGACAGACATGGTCTTGGGCTTAAATTGGGGTGGTGCTGTTGATGTGTGCTGCTCTCAGCTTGCTCCCTGGAGGCTGGAGCAGCAGACACACATTGTCCGAAAAAGGTTTTGACTGACACGCCACTGTTAGAAAATTGCTTCTTCTCACTGATCACTTCTTAGCAGCAACTTTCTTTGGGGCCATCTTAAAGCTCTCAGTTGGCAGCTGTACCAAGCTGCATAAGCAGAAGTTATTTGATGACTCACGTGTGGCTGCACAGGCCTTCTGTTTGGCAGCACTGTGAGTGAAGTCCCTTCTCTGAGTCTTGGGCACACTAAGGAATGATGCCAGAGTTTAAAGTGCACTGCTCCAGGGTGTCCAGGAGGAAATTGAATACATACCCCAAAAACTGAATGCAGTTGCGTGGCTGTGTGCCTATGGTAGATAGATGGATTGCGACTGAGGTAAAAGTCAAAACAAGAAAAAAATATTTACAATTAACCCCTTCAGTGCCCGCCCCTTTCCCCGCCCTGTGCCGGCCGTTTCATTAGCGGGCGGGGTTTGTGACGAGCTGGTCTCGTCATGGGCACAGCGCAACCGCGGCCCATGACGAGACCAGCTCGTCACGGGCATTGAAGAGGTTAAAATAAAATTAGATTACATTTTTCTGTTAAAATATAAAATAATAAATAAATTAAAAATATTTAAAATAAAAGCATTAAAAAAGAAGATTTGAAAAAATATAAAAATGACTTAAAATATTTTGAAAATTACATTAAATTTAAAAAAACAATTAAAAATAAAATAAAACAAACTAAATTTAAAAAATTAAAACAAAATAAAAATTAACAATAAGTGACATTATCCTCAAACATTACTAGATTGATATCTCATCCTTCCATGCAAGTCTATGGCAAAGGCACACTGGCTGGATACACAAAATGACTGCCAGCCCATGCTCCACAATGACACTGAGCAACAGTGGTAGCTGACAAAATGAAGATGTGATGGGGCAGGTGGAAGGGGCGAGGAGGTGCATGAGTGTGGAAACATGGGGGTGGGTTCATAATAAAAAATAACCAAAACACTCTCCTGGAGCTTCCGGCCGCCTCCTGCATCGCACCTCTTCCTCCCTGGTCGCAGCAGGCACTGGGGCAGCATTATACTCCCCGTGCAATCCCCATGCTGCTCTTATGCAATGAGAGCAGCATGGGGATTGGATTGTGTGGGCTGAAAAGACACTCTGCTCAGCCCAGGGAGTCTGTGCTGTTTCTCTAGCCCAGCTGTTAAATGCAGCCAGCTGGAGAAACCTAAGTGGGCATGTGTGTTTGGCCTACCTGAGACAGCTGGCCAAACACCATGCTCACTCAGAAGTGTACATAGCACTCCACCCTCCCATGCCCTGGTCCCACCCCTCCCCACACAAGCTGGCTCAGACCCGTTAAATGAAAAATAAAACTATGATAGGTAATCATTTTATTTTTCACCTGCTGACGCTGAGCCAGTGGGGTGATGCTCATCTGCCATTGTAGAGGTGACTCCCCTGCTGAGCAAGAAGGCATGGAGAACAAAGAAGGCATGTTGGCATATTGCAAAAGCCAACTGGCTGCCTACACAAAATGGCCACCAGCCACATAGTCACAACAACAACAGCCAGTAAGGATGAATGGGTACAGCAAAGAACACATACAGGCCTATGGCAAAAGCCTACTGGCTGCCTACAAAAAATGGCCACCAGCCACATGGTCACAACAACCACCGAGGAGACATGACATGTATGGCAAAGGCACACTGGCCTACACAAAAAAGAACACATGCAGGTGTATGGCAAAGGCACACTGGCCTACACAGAATGGCAGCCATCCACATGGTCAGTCACAACAACAACAACCAGCGACGATGCATGGCGACAACAAAGAACACATGCAGGTCCATTACAAAAGCACACTTACTGTTTACACAAAATGGCCACCAGCCACATGGTCACAACATCAACCAGCAAGGAGGCATGGCTACAACAGAGAACACATGCAGGCATATGGCAAAAGCACACTGGCTGCCTACACAAAACGGCCGCCAGCCACATGGTCACAACTACAAGCATGAGGCCTGGAAAACAAAGAACACATGCAGGCCTATGGCAAAAGCACACCGGCTACCTACAAATAATGGTCACCAGCCACATTGTCAGTCACAACAACAACAACCAGCAAGGACTCATGGCCACAACAAAGAACACATGTATGCCTATCGCAAAAGTACACCGGCTGCCTAAACAAAATGCTCGCCAGTAACATGGTTAGTCACAACAACAACAACCAGCAAAAAGGCCTGGCCACAACAAGAACACATGCAGGCCAAAGGCAAATGCACACTGGCTGACTACACAAAATGGCCACCAGCCACATGGTCAAACTACAAAAATGAGCAGGAGGCATGAAAAACAAAGAACACAGACAGGCCTATGGACAATCGCTATACAAAAAATGACCCCTGTGTAACAAAGACTAATAGTGGCCTATGGCAAACACACACAAACACTGGCTAGACAAAGGAGGCATGGTAACAAAGAAAAAATAGTATGAATTCAGCAATGCCAAAAACGAAACTTAACTTACAACATACATCCTCCAAAGGCATCAAATATAATTACCCCTCCTATATACAGTTTGCAGAAACACCCTAAAAAAACACATTTTGTAATTTAGTCAATAGCCATCCATGGCCTAAATGATGTTTCAATTCAACAGACATTATGGAAACAATTGTTTTATGCACCCATGACTATTACAGGGCTTACTGTCTGGAAGGCCCATTGACGGACTAGGCCACATATGAATTAAATTAATATTGCAAAAGTATTAAAAACATGGAGAAAATGTACTAAACTGTGCAACATTTTTCCTTTACAAAAGCAGAAAAATTACATGCTGAAACTGCAGGCCACCTACCACAATACATTTGAAAAATGTAATAAAAGTGGCTTGAAGGAGTTTTGTTGATCAAAAAGGATGCTCAAGTACTTGTAGCTTGTTAAACAATTTATTTGGTTACCTTCCAGGATCCAGCTGGGGTTTGTCTTCTTATGGTGATTTACTTTACTATCATGATTTTAGTTTTTTAAAGCTAATTGTCAAATAGTTTCGTTCAGAATTTTTTTGAGTAACGTCCAGGAGGTGCTAAAGACCAATGGGGGTCTGACCAATCAGGACTAGGTCATCAGCGTATAACAGGTTTGTTAGTTTCATGTTGCCTAACTTTGTTGCATGTGATGTACAGTTATCCAGTTCCGTGGGTAGATCTGCCAGGAAGAGGTTAAATAGTAGCGGAGCTAGTACGCATCCTTGTTTTAAACCCTTGTTGGTGGGGATTCTTCTTGAGAGGTGCTTCCCTGCACCTAACTTTATTCTTAACCACATATTGGTGTGCAAAAGCCTGAGTTGATCTAGAAGGGTGGATGGTATCCCCCAGCTGTCCAGTTTACGCCAGAGCTTATTGCGGTCTATGTGATAAAAAGCTGTGGAGTAATCTATGAAGCAGAGATATAAGGGGTACTTTCCCAGTTTTGCAGAGTCCTGCAAAACTTGGTTAGGCCCATGATGTTTGTGATGGTACCTTGTCCTTTACGGAAACCTGTTTGTGTTGCTGGGATGATACAGTTTGTGGCGGCCCAACTGGTCAGGTCCTTTAAGATGATCCCCGCATAGTACTTTGCCTCGGTGTCTATGAGGGCTATTAATCAATAGTTGTTTGGATTGGACCTGTTTCCCTGTTTATATATTGGGCTAATAATTGAGCCTAGCCATGACTCTGGAATTTTGGTAGTCCCTAAGGCGTGTCTAAAGACTGAGACTAATACTTTGCTCCAGAATTCGGGGTCAGATTTGTACAGCATTGGAGGGATGCCATTTGGGCCGGGGCCCTGCCCGTCGGCCTCTCGCTATTTGTTTTCGTGTTGCCGCTTCTGCAAGATCGTTCTGCTCTTCTGCTGTAGTTAGTGGGCAAATTAGGACTGGTAGCAGACACGGCTCCTTCTGCGTCAACATTGGTTTTCTGCTGGTCCGTTCATGTAGGCTATGATGATGTGGCACTTCCGTTGTAAGGTTGTTGAGACAGATTTATTCTTGATAGAACGGGCCGGGGCTGGCAGATTTTTGTTCAAAGTTGTTAAAGTCTTTGAGGAGATAATCAGCCCATGTAGCTTTTGCAATATTAGAGTCGATGCCATGGTGATTGGGTCTCTGTAGTTTATTGACACTCTGCCAGAATTTAGCACTATTTTTCTGGTTGGCATCAAAAAGAAGTTTCGCCTATAATTCATTATCCTTTGCTTTTTTGTTTGCCCATCTTCTTTGTTTTACTGTTGGTTTTAGTTCACGGAGTGTGCTTTGTAAACTGAAGTGTTTTGGAGACTTACGAAGTAATTTTAGGGTTTAATTTATTGAGTGATTGAGTTTTTTTTAATTCGGCTTTTTGTCATCTTGGCTGTACTGACTGACACTTTCTTCGTTATGTTGCTCTGCCTGTTGATAACTGCCTCACCAAGAGATGTAACAAACTTTTCCCAGAGTACCTGGGGATCGGTTGCCCTGTCGTCTAATTGGTTGTACAAATCTTTTGCTTTAAGTGATATTTCCTCGATGCTGCTGGAGTTGCACCTTATTCTTTTGAGATTGCTAGTTTCGTCCAGTACAATGGTTTTTCTTTTGTCTAATGTATGACTTGGAGTTGCGAAAAGGCTTAACTCTTGTGGCATATGGTCACTTAATTCATTGTTTCCAATTTTGAAGGTGGCAATTTTGTTAAACATTGTAAGAGTTACAAAAGTGAAATCAAGATGTGAGGAAACTGTTGCTGAGTGAAACGTGGCTGCGGGTGGGTTGTCCTCCTTGCAGCGACCATTTAGGGTTTACAAGTTCAGATGCTCCAGTTCCAGGAGCAGTTTTTCCAAACTTTTTGCTGGCTTAATGGAGTGTGTTTTTCCTTGCGTCGGGATTCCCCATGCTCCTGTGCGGTCTTGCATAGGGTCATCATCTTGAGTGAGCCCTAGGAGGTGCATGTTAAAGTTTCCTGCTAGGATAATTAGATCGGAGGCTTGCTCGCCCATCACTCTATTTAATTCTGCAGGTAGCTCTTTCGCCGTTCTTATTTTCTGTTTGGGATGTACATAGACATTTATTACTATAATGTCCTGTTTTTATTGGTTAAGCTTCAGCGTTATTTTTACTGTCCTGGATGCAGCTAGGTGGTGTTAAGTGAATTTTTATTGGAACGATCGTTCCTATTTCGGTAATGGAGGCCAAAAGCAGTAAGCCACCCGAGCGGGGGCCAAATAGTGAGCCCTTGGTTGCAGGGAATAGGTAAGAGGTGTAACCTTGCAGGTCAAGGGGCTTGTCTTCCCAGGTCTCCTGGGGCAGAATTAGGTCGAAGGATTTCAAATAATTTAAGGTCTCTTGATCTCTCACTTTGGATGCTAAGCCATTGATATTCCAGATGCATATTGTGGTGCCATCCCGCTTTGATAGAGGGGTGAGTGTTGCAGTTGACTGTTGTCAATTTTTGCTCACTGATGTTATTAAACGCTGTGTTCATGCCCAATTGTTATTTGTTTGAGCGTGTGTTGGGGTGGATTGTCCTTGAGTTGGTAGCAGTGCAATTGTCAGGTTGGCATCTGCCTTTTTCCCTGGCGATCTACTCCCTTGCTCCTTTCAGGACTGAGGAGTTCAACTGGCATGGGCTGATTCTTTCGTTCCTTAGAAAAGGTGTTGAATAAGGTGGCTTTGGTACCGAATTCAGAATTATCCCCCAATTTAAAAATGTATTTCTTTCCCTTAAAATTCTGCCTGCTATATCCAGAGTTCGCCATCTGGTGTTGGTTGCTTCAGGACTTTGACTACTATTGTTAGGCAAAAAATTCAATTGAAAGTAAGTCCGAGGTGGTGATATCTGCTTGAGTTGCAACGGAATGTAATAGCCGTAATATATTTCCTTTGTTTAATATGTCCACGTGACCTCGTGTCTTGTATTATGGAAGAAGTGTTATGGTATTTGTCACTTCCTCCTGCGGTGCATACTGATTGTAGGAGAACGAGCCATCCTTGTTGGTTGCTTATTGAGCTGGTAATTTCTGGTTTTGAGGATATTCACCAACCTTTCTAATTGTTTATTGGGCTGAGGAAAAAGCTTTAGCTTTATCTAGTTCATGTTTGAGGTTGTTATGAGGCAGTGTTAATTTATCAGGCAGAGGCCGCGGTTCGTTGTGGAAGCTGGTGTCTTGCACAGGGATTTGTCTGGTGGGTAGCAGTTGTTCATAGCGACTATCCCGTGAGACTACTCCTTGCGTTGGCCTAGTGTTAGAGGCAGATCTTGCAATGAGTTGGTTCTTGCCATATTCCTGCCCTGAGGGCTAAGAATTGGGGTTCTTCCGAATGGTCTTTCTGTTGGTTTGTGATTATATTCCGGCATGTTACTAGTGCTAGCTGTACGATAGTAGTCCCTTTGTTGTACCTTGGAGTGGTTGGTTGTTGTGAAACAAGTATTTGCGCCTTCTCCCAGGGCTGAAGCTGGAGATTCTAGGCCACCACTTTCGGAATTGTTTGTGGCTAGTCTTGGCAGGGGCTGAGTGACCAGATGCTGGCCCTGGGTAGTGGATTTCCTGTTTCTTCCTTTCTTTTTTTGCTCACGGCTTATTTGTTTGGGCAGATTTTTTTGATTTTCTGTTGATTCTTTTTTGATGTCGTGCTTGTCACTGGTTTCTCCTGATAAAAGTTTGCTATTTGGTGATGTAGTCACTGTTGATTGCATGGTCGATGTTGAGCTTCCCTCATTGAGATTCAAGCTACTAGCAGTTTCCTGAGTTGTCACCGTTGGTTGTGTGATCGGTACTGAGCTACCCCCCATGTGGTTCGGATTGCTGGCTGCTTCATGAATTGTAGCTGTTGGTTTCAAGGTGGTCAATAAGTCACCCAGTATACTCGGAAGCATCAGTAATTTATCTACTATTGGGGCGCAAGAGCATTCTTGTTGCTGTGATTGTGTTTTAAAAGCCGCTTCTTGCCCTCTCTTAACTAATCCATTCAGATCGGCTAACTTTCTGTCAATCCCTGAAGTAAAGTCGGCAAGAGTTTGTAAGACTGTTAGCTGGAGATCCAGTTTGTGGGATTGGTATTGCAGTGCCGCTTAGCATTGCATTGTGCTTAGTAAGGATTCCCAAATTAATTTTTTCTTATTGTTTGTGTTCCCAATGTTCCTTTGTTCAGAGCTTGATGTGTTAAGTTGGATTGTAGGTTTATGGCTGTAGGATACAACTAGTTCCTCCCACGCTGGAGAGGCTAAGAAGGACATATCAGCATTATCAATATTTGATGAATGAAAATCTTCCTTTGGGAGCGCCTGGCTTTGTGCTGGTTGAAGTTTTTCGTTCAGATTGCCAGGTATCGATGAAGCCACCAAAGGCTTAGTGTTGTCTGTGCAGGGAGGTGACAAGCAGTGTGGGTGATAGCCTTTTGGTTGTGGAACGTTTTCCATTGTTGTGCTTGCCTCTTACTAGGATGCTGGTTGTGAGAGAACTTGACGGAATTCGTTGGCCGGTCCTGTGTCAGGCTCATCTTGCAGCAATGCTGTTAGGGTATCTAAGCCAGTGTCAGGCTCTTTTTGCAACAATGCTGTTAGGGTAATTAAGCCAGGGCCGATCTCAGCGACTTGTAGGGTGGGTGAGGTGAACGTGGAATCCGGTTCTGATGCTATCACGCCTTGACAATGAAATATTAAAAACGCCGGATCTGCTGGGCCCTCAATTGTTACCTTTAGCTTATCGAAGCTGCATGGGAGACTAGGTGGTCGAAAGCGTGCTCCTTGTTTGTGGATGATTTGTTTGACTCATCAGCCATTTGCGTTTCTTTATGGCTGTGACAGGGGAGCAGATCTTCCTCCCTAGTTTTTCCTATTACTTTGACTTTGCCTTTGGGTTCGCCTCTGGGGACTGTTGGTTCGTCAGTTGGCATTTTTGTGAGGAGATCAGTTTGGTCAGGACGACCAAAAGGTGAATTCCTATTTTGGCTCTGTGCTCCATCTGGGTGACTGTCGCTGGTAATTATCATTGGGCTGTCTTTAAAGTGGATTAGTGCTGTAGTATGCATTTTTGTTGATTGGGGAGCTTGAGCTGGGGCAAGACCGCCAATTGGTATGGGTAGGAGAGCAGTTTGCAGTCCTTCTATTGCCCCACTCTTGGAGAAGATTGCTGTACCCAGGTCTTTCAGGAAGGAAAATTTAGTGTAGGTCTTAGGCTGATAGGAACAAGAGATTCTCCTTGATGGCGACCCTTTTATGCCAAGTAGAGTCTGATCTCGGGGCCAAGCCTTGTGTTGGCTATAGCGACCTCACCCGTAAATGTTCCTTTCACACTTCGATTTTTGGTAGGAGGTTTGTTTTCTTCCTGGCATTGAAGGTTGTTACTTGTTGGCACACTGTGTCATGGACTAATAAGAGGGTTAAGAGGGTTGGGAGTCGAGTAGGACGACAATTTGTTTAATCGCCTGGGGTTGTCGCGCTTTACCTTGGGGCTTTCTGGGTTGGGGCTAGGGTCGTCTGGGCCATCTGGACTTGCTGGGCTGGTAGCCCTACGCTCACTCCTTTCCTTTCTTTTTTGTTTTGTCACCTTGGGTTTAGATTTAGGTTGAGATTTCAATTTGGCTCTCACTGGGGCTTTACTCACTGCCCGACCTCATAATTCCCCTGTCTTGCACTGGTGAGCCTGCTGATGAGGCTGGTTTGCTGAGGCGAAGCAGCGACAGAGCTGAGAGCTGATGCTGAGTTGATTATAACTTCCCTGTTCCCTGGAACAGATCCAGGTGCTGGGTTGTATTGGGTTTCCCCTCCCTTGCCAGGATTTGATTGCAGCTGGAGTGTTGGAATGTTGAAAGTTGAAACTGATCAAGCAGTCAGTGGCATCCAGGCGGCAAGCAAGGCGTGTTAGGGCCTCTGAGGGGGTCTAAAAAAGTGCAAGGAGAGGGCCCCCGCTCCCTGTGCCCTGCCCTACACTTCCCAGTGGAGCTGTGCGTGCTATGCGTGCTCTTCCCTGTGTCCTACACAGGTAGTATAACATGGCGTGGCTCAACAACTGGGCCCAAGCATAGACAAGTGGCAGCAAAGGCATCAAGAGTGCAGGACAAGCGCAAGACAAACGCAAGGGGGCAGTGTTGAGAAGTGCCACGGGCAGTGAAATGGCGGCTGCTAATTTGGCTGGTTTAACGAGTGCCAGGTGCCCAAATGAAAGTAACTGCAAGGAGAGGTGGGGGGAAGAAGAGAAAGAGGAGAGGCGGGGAAGAAGAGTAAGAGGAGAGGCGAGGGAAGAAGAGAAAGAGGAGAGGCGGGGGAAGAAGAGAAAGCAAGACAGAAACAGTAAGTTGGAGTGTCTGGAACACTTCCTTCCTGCTGGAAAAAAAGTTTTAAAAAAGGGTTCTTGCACAAAACAAAAACTCCAATAGCCAGTTGGAAAAGAACATCCACTCGAAAAACCTCTTAGCTGATTCTCGAGCACAAAAGCTGCTTGAGCGGTCTGTTTGCGATCGACTCTACATTGGCGCGGTTGCAGCCGGGAACGGTGCAAAGGAGCGTGAAGTATCGCGCAAGATTGCTAGTGGCCAGAGATTATCGTGGCACTCGCGAGCACCAAAACAAACCTCAAGTGCACGAACGGAAAAAATGCCCAGGAAGGCAGAATACAGGAACTCAGCACTCCTCAGCAGACAGCCTGTATTCTGCAAACTCAGCGAGAGGAGAGGACTAATGCTTCTGACAAAATAACAATAGGAGGCACCCAAGGAGAAGACTTCACCAGTTCAATAACGCCATCTTTACATAAGTTATCCAGCAGAATTTTAAGCTTTCCTCCATAGGAAAAAGGAACATTTCTAATTCTATGTTGAAAAGTTACAGCATCCTTGTTCAATATTATACAATGCTTAAAACCATGAAATCCACCCAATTTTCCACTGAAAACATCTTAATACTTGTTTATTAGCTTTAAGAGAAAGTCATCTAATTGAGGTGAGGCATCAGTGTTCACCAAAAAACAATTTTCTAGGTTATCGACTACATAAACTGTAGGATTTGACCTAGGATCTAAATTGAGGCCCATTTCTTTTTGATATGGCCACCTTAACTAGGATGGCCCACTCTTTGCTACAAATACTTTTCCATGTGTGTGTGATTCTGAGAAATCGAAATCCGCCCAAAAGTATCCAACTAAATCAATTTTGTGGCCAGTGTAAACAGTGCTGTATCGGGTGGTAGCAAAACTTTACAAGGCCACTTTTCCATAACAATGTCTTATCCAGGAATGGTGTACCACACGCACGAATCCACAAGAACAGTGACTAATTTCTCATCAATAGTAATATCACAAGATGGAAACACTTTCTTAACTTTGTATCTCTCACACTTAAAAGGGTTTTGGGATTTTGCTCACTATTAGCTGAATTGACGATATGTTTTTCATTATCGTCAATCAAATTCACTCTACTGGTATAATTAAATTAAGTGCTACTAGTGGGCCTGCAGCACTGGTTGTGCCACCCACTTAAGTAGCCCTTTAAACATGTCTGTGGCCTGCCATTGCAGCCTATGTGTGCAGTTTAAACTGCCATTTCGACCTGCCAAAATAAACCTTTTGCCAGGCCCAAACCTTCCTTTTTAATACATATGTGTCGCGATCACTGTCCAGGAACAGGATTACGGGGGTTATGGGTCGTCTGCTCCTCCACCCTCCTTTTTATGTATGCACATGGTAATGCCTGCAGGGAAAAGGGCGCCCCCAGGGGGCGAGCGGCACACAAAAAACTACACGTCCCAGAAGCCCTTGGGACATCGACCAGGAAACCGGATCAGGCACCGCCAGCCGAGACATGGCTATAAAGCCCCTCCCCTTCCCAGGGTCAGGGCTCGACAACCTGCCCAGATTCCCAGCGTTAAGCAGTAAGCGGATGGTGTTTCCCGCTAGAGGTCGAGCACTTGCAAATCCCTTTTTCAGACTGCTGTATGCGGTGTCGGGAAAGGAGCCTTGCTGTTTCCCGCCCTCTCTTTTGTGCCTTGGTGACGCCGGTTCTCGGAGGTCTTCCATTCAGCAGCCCAGGACTAGAGCTGGTGTTGGACCCTGGATCTCCCTCAGGTATTTAGGTTTGCTTTACAGGAGTGCTGCGCAGGAGCGCTCATCCAATGCGAGCAACTTTTCTTTGTTGTTTTTTCCCATCTGGATTTTGGGCTATAACATTATTTCCTTTTGGAAGCTCTCTTGCTGTGACGAGCAAACAGCGATTTTGGGAGCTGAGAATCTATGGTGAATCACGCTGTGTCCCCAGCAGCGCTTCTGGGTCACTACACGCCATTGTGGATGAGGTGTGAAGAGAACAGTGTTGCGTATCTCGATCCGAGACTGCAGGACGAGTGGTCCCTTCTTACAAAGAACTGTTTGTGTTCTCCTTTGCCAGGATCAAGGTCCTTGGTCTCACTACCCCGAAGATATTGCTGTGCTGTCGAGTGAGTGGTTGGTTCTTATGCAAACAGGGTGTATGGGGTATGAATGGTCCTTCCAGTTCCTCTACCTTTAATACACGTTTTCTTGTTGTTCTTTTATACATAGTAATCACGCGAGGGATCTCATCTGAAGCTGGGCCGACCTCTATAACAGACGTAGGTCTAGAAAATCCCATTTAGACCGCAGCATTTATTGTTTTATCCTCTTCCCTTTTCCCCGGAGTGCTTCCTTGTGCAGTAGTGTTTGTGAACTCTGCTTGAGGTTCCGCCCAGGGGAGGAGGGGGGCTCTCTACGCGCCATCGTCCCCGCTGGCAGACCTTCGAGGTTAGTGGCTTCGTTGTGTTTTGGCGCTGCTGACGTCACGACAGATTGTCAAGCCCAAGATTGTTGGGACGATGAATATTTTAGGTTCCCAGGTTTGGTCTTTGTTTTGTAGCAACTATAGCCTTATCTTTAAAAAAACCCATAATTTTTCACTTAATGGGAAAAGAAACAAGTTATGTTCCTGTAATCCCACACCGTTATGGGTGAGATTTTCAACACGGTGCCGGAGCTGTGGCATTAGGAGGGTGAAAACTGTGGTCTAGCAGCTCCAGGAGACGTGACACAGACGCGTCAAGAAGGTGGACGTAGTGACCGGAGAAAAAGAATGCCGGATGCGAGGAGGAGGTGCCCTGGAGAACTGCAAGAAGGAGCAACGAGCCACGAGGAGCCGGTAGCGACCGTCGGGTCAAGAGGAGAGACGCCGATGGTGTAGGGAGGAGAAGGAGGCCCCGGGGAGCAGGCAGGAAGCACCTAGGAAGCGAGAACCGAGGAGCCAAGAAAACTGACGCCGAAAGGCACTCCCTGCCAGTCAAGCTGTCCTGGAGGAGAGAAGGGCGGTGCGACTCCCTCTGCCATGACCCTGGAGGGCTGTGGTTCAAGGCAAGTACCCTTCCTAAATTTCCTTACGTTTGGTAGGTGGAGGTTGGGGCACAAGTAGGTTTTTCCCCCCTCACTGGTGTACTGAGCATGCCGCAATGATAAAAGCACAATGACACCTCTGGGTGATGGTGAAGGGTTAATGTGTGTCCAGGAGTAAGACACAGATGCCTGACCTTTTGTTATTTGCTTATTTTGAGGGACGTATGTCAACCCCCTTCGTCTGACAGAACAAGAAGAAGCAGGAAACGATTGCCCAAGACCAGGAACCCCTGGAGAAAAGGAACCACCCAGGTGTATGGCAAGGGAACTGGCACCGCTAAGACTGTTCATTTCCCATTTGTGTTTAGAGATATCCCTCCCAGGACTGTGCCCATCACATTGTCTTTTGAACTATTAAACATACAGTAACACCACTCTCCGCCTGAGCGTCCTATATGACCGAGTGATCACTGTTCCTGTAGTTTATCATGTGAGCACCCTAATTTGAAATGCAGGTGGCATCTAAATTAGGGGGCCGATTCACAGAACTAACTTAAGACAAAATCCTAAACTTACTACTTTTGATATTCATAGAAGTTAGGATTTTGTCTTAAGTTTGTCTTAAGACAAACTTAAGACAGACTTAAGACAGTCTTAAGACAGATTTAAGACAGTCTTAAGACAGACTTCAGACAAACTTAAGACAGACTTAAGACAGACTTAAGACAGACTTAAGACAAACTTAAGACAAAATCCTAACTTAAGTCTGTCTTAAGTCTGTCTTAAGTCTGTCTTAAGTCTGTCTTAAGACTGTCTTAAGTCTGTCTTAAGACTGTCTTAAGTCTGTCTTAAGTTTGTCTAAAGACAAATTTAAGACAAAATCCTAACTTCTGTGAATACCAAAAGTAGCAAGTTTAGGATTTTGTCTTAAGTTAGTTTTGTGAATCGGGCCCTAGATGTTTATCTGTGTTATGTTGTTGAAGCAATTATATTGCTATTATGGAAATTCAGTGATGTCAATCATTATGATGTTATCAGGTTAAGGTTAGGTGATCACTTCCTGGGAAGATTTATAGACGAAAGTCACATGATGATACTTCCTATCATAAAGGTTAAAGGATATGTGATTACGTAACTGTTAACCCTTGCATTTTGTTGAACTGAAATCTATAGTTACTGCTTTAGGTTCTTCTCAGCAGAGCTTACAGAGTCAGTTTTTCTTTCACTTTACATACTTGAAATCCCCCACGTTCTGAAACCATTGTATGCCATGTTAATGTTGTGCTTACTGGGTCCCAGGGCAGTTGTTAAGCTTTGCTAAGATGTCCTGAACCTGAAATCTTTACTTGGTGGTGTAAGATTAAGTGTCCTATTCACTGAATAAAACATGACAAAAACATGCTTTGATAAAACAAGGAAAATATTATATTTCTTTTGTATTATTAGTATTAAGGCTCCAGGTTTTCCATTTTTACTGATTTTACGTATAAATACAGACACAAAAGAAGGTTTTTCCACTGTATATTTATATTAAAAAGAGAAACTTATAGAATATTGTGCTTGTTTTGAGTGATTCCCCACGCTCTTATTGATGTCTTTCAGGCCCATACCGGTGTAGATCGACAACATGGAGGGTGAAGAAGGGATGAGATCTTCTAAAACTACTGCAGACGTGCTCTTGGATTGATCGTGAAATGATAATAGTTCATATGAGCGTGTTTTTGTATTATAGTTGGCTTCCTAAAGTGCTACATTTGATGAGGTGTCGCTTAAATGATAATTAAAGCAGGCGCTGATATAAATAATTTGGGTAAGGGAGCCAAAGCTATTCCTGGGTGAGGAGATCCGGGGTGATTGAGCCAGATTCGCAGAATGGTAGCTACTTTTAACTTCCAGAATTGCACACACGGCTCAAGGTGTGGGGAATGCTTTGATTTTGTAGCATTGTCTTGCGCAACAGTGATTGGGATGAAGGCTCGCTACCGGATGGATGTGGGTTTTTTTCTCCAGGAAAATGCCTCAGTTTCCTTGGTGATAGCCTGTGAAACTGACGTCCCCAGATCTCCTCATCTAGAAATAGCTTTGCTTCCCATCCCCAACCCAAATTCAGTTTGAAATTATTTAGAGGAATTAGCCCGTATGAGTACGGTGCCCTTCATAATTTTCTCGTCCTGATGATGACAACTGAATCCCTCAATAGTTGAAATGCTGTCCACACCAAGGGCCATAAAAGTTTCAATTGAGCAGAGTGTGTCTCCAGCATGGACATTTAAAGGTTTATGTTCTCTGTGTCTAAAATCTGAGTCTATCGCTCGTTTTTGTTCTCACGCACTTTTGGATTGCTCCTTGTTTTTGATGTCATCAGTGATGTCATTTGAGATGTCATCAGTGATGTCATCAGTGATGTCACTGACCATGTCATGAATGATGTAATATGTGACATCATCAGCAGTGCATTGCGGGCGCGCAGTTATAGTTAGCAGAACTAACTATAACAGAGGAATTTCTATGGTTTTGTATGAGTGAAATGTCCAGCTAACTATAACACCCCTGAAACCTATGTTTTTTTCTGTGAATTTCTAAGGTTTTTTAAATGCTAATTTCTAACTATAACGTCTCTGAAACCTATGGTTTTTTCAGTGAATTTCAAAGCTTTTTTACATGCTTATTTCTAACTATAACGTCCAGCTAACTATAACACCCCTGAAACCTATGTTTTTTTCTGTGAATTTCTAAGGTTTTTTAAATGCTAATTTCTAACTATAACGTCTCTGAAACCTATGGATTTCAGTAAATTTCAAAGCTTTTTTAAATGCTAATTTCTAACTATAACGTCTCTGAAACCTATGGTTTTTTCAGTGAATTTCAAAGGTTTTTAAATTTCGAATTTTTAAGTGTAATAGTAGTTATACCTATTTTTTTGTACTGATTTTCTACAGTTTTTTTAACTGTTTATTTATAAATATTTTATTCATTAAATAACATTATATATTTTTTCTGAAAATTGCACACAAAAATCTTTGTAAAAATTAAAATTGAAATATTGTTTAATTTTTTTATATTAATATATTTATATTATTTTCTTTTTTTTTTTAAATCCAAAAATGTTTCGCAGTCGCGCACCCAAAGCGTACACATCACGGTGGGTGTGCGGATTCTAGCCGCCATTTTAGAAACGTCGTGAAGGATCCATGTACGGTGTGCGTCGGCTGCGTGTTTTTCAGTTACATCATATACATTTAATATTACGTGATGTGCGTGATTGGTATGTGACCAGTCCGCGACTCCTGCTCCCGCGCATTCACGACACATGCGCATTATGGTACACGACGCTTGCGTGGTGGCGGGTCCCGCGTGACGTCATATACGTGCTGGGGTGCGAAGGGTGCGCGACTCCCGCACATTTTTTTTATGTTCTAAAATGATATGTATGTGTGTTTGATATACATATTAGGGCAAGAGACTTTCTAAGATATTCATAAAAATAATATATTTGTACTTATAATAAACTTATATTATTCTTAATTATATTTTTGCGAAGTCGCGTCGGGTGCGTGCTTCGTGAACGCAGAGTGCGCGGATCCCCTGTGACCTAAAAAAAAAGATTTCATTGGTTCATAACATTTCCCACTGGAACTATTGAAGGACCCCACCCATTTTAATCATTCTTGTTGGAGCATATTTAGAGAGACATCTCTTTTCCTACAAGAACCCTTTTTGCTTGTTTTTTTTGGTGTTTTTAAAAAAATATCAAACAAAATGGCATCTGGACAGCAGCAGCAGCAGGAGGAAGTATCTTCTGAAGAAGAATTTTTGCAGGAGGCACCACGTCCACAGAGGCAGGAATCTGTTGTGTGGAAATTCTTCACTTTTACACCTGGAGAGAAGAAAGTAAATGCAAGAAAGGTGACGTGCAAAATTTGTGACCGAGTCCTGTCAAGAGGCAGTGAAAAAAAGTACTCTTGTGGCACTGCTTCTATGTACAAGCATCTCCGGACCACACATCCTCTCAATCTTGCTCGGGAGGAAATGAGGCGAGCTGCTTTGAACCCCTCACCTGCTGTGGCAAGTACATCTGGAGCGACCTCAGGAACACCTACAATGGACATTAGGCCAGAATTCGCCTTTCTTGAGCAACACTGCGTAGAGTGTAAGAAACTGTTGCAGGGATTCTGCTTTTGCACAGAACTATGCGCAGGAGACCTCAGAGAATTGTGGTGTACCAGAAAATCCTCCTCAGAACCCAGAACCCCTTATCCGACTAGCTTAGTGTCCCATTCGTTAACCTAGATCTAGCTAGGTGGTCCCAATGTATAGACAAACCAGAACAAGCGACTTAGATATTTCTCAGGAGTGGTGGGAATCTGAAATACCTGTTCGTACTTATTTATTAGTCCACAACGGAATAATACAGACACAGTAAAGTTTAAAGAGTTTATTTTATAAACCTCGCGTCCTAAGATGCAGTACTTTGGCTAACACGAGCAGACTAACAATACAGATCAGAATCATGAGCATTATTACAATACCATATATAATGAAAGGAGCAATCATACTATTAATGACAGTGGTATTTGGCCACACTCCTTTCACTATAATCTAATACAATTTTATTATTAGACTATTAGAAGGTCTCTTAGGCTAACAGGGGGGACCCCATACCGTATAGATCAGCTTAGTCGAATCACATCAAAGGATCAGCTCTCACAGCATGCATCAGCTCTTCTTGTTCGAATGAATGTAAAACCAAACTGTTCTGCAATATTAAAGACGCTCGTCCTTCAAACATCGGCAGCTGTATTCATGATATGTCTAACAAGTGTCTACAATCAATCTAAACACAACACTCTGTACCTTCTAGTGACCCAGACGCGTTCTTTGCATGATGTACAGACCAAGGGCACATTTCACGGTTAAGAATGTATAACAACCGTTTGTTATTCTGTAGGGCAAAGACGAGTCAGCATTTTACAAAATGAATAACAAATAACAACAGTGTAGTGTGCAGCGCATCAGAAACAACAAGCTTGCTTGTTAACTATGATCTCGGTTATGCTAACTTAGTGTTGTAAATAGGGCGTGGCTTAGTCCATCTCACACCCCCCCCATGATCGGAGCACTAACCAATAGGGATACATTTATCAAGAACGCAGAGCTCAAGTGATTTAGAACGGACTCAAGGGCATATAAGGTAAGTGTAAAGTCCGAGAATAAAAAAATGTTCGTTTAAAAAATGAAAAAAAAATAAAAAAAAAATGATGTGATAAAAGGGAAGCAAAAGTTTCGTAGAAATTTAACAATTCTGGATGCAAGCTGCATTGACAATGTCAATCCATGAAGGTATATGCACCGTAAGTTACGACTGCTTCCAAGAGGAAATCATTGGAGCGTCCTGCAAAAGTATCAGCCATCCAGTTGAGCAAGTGATAAGAACATACATGTTCGTCAACGTCAATTATCGGAGCATTCAGCACCATGATAGGACAACTGTCAGTCTCCTCAATATAACTCCTTTCAAGGAAATCAATAGCTGCCTCTCCGATATCCCAGTTTCCACGGACTCCGTGTGCCGCACCCAAAGCCATAAACGCGACACCAGAACAGTCGAATTCATGAGCCACTAAGGGACACATTAGTTCATCAAAATCTGGGTCAGGCGACGCCAAGTTTGACAGGCACAAATCCAGAGTCCATTGGAAGGGACAATCTAGGCAATGAAAAACAGGTTGCACACACATAAAAAAGGGAAACCGGAAAGACAATCCATACTTGACGCTTAATACCGCCAGTGGTAATGTGCCATAGAAATCAAGCATCCGGCTACGAAGATGGAGCAAGCGCAGCATTCTGTCTTGCAGCTCCCGGTGTGCAGCCATAGCGAAGAGCGCAAATCAACAAGAGGATCCCAACCACCAAAGCGAGGAGCAAGGGGAACCCTCCGAAGACACTCGAAAAAATAGAATGTAAAAATGCGGGGATCACACCAAAAACAGTCTGGAAAGATGTCACGAGGCCGGAGCCCACAATTTTAAAAAAATGTACAAGGCCAGTCGTAGACGAAGCATTAAAGATAGTTTGAATCAAAGTTCCAAAATGGAGGGGGAGGTCAGTATTTAAAAGTGCTTGTACCTCAGTGCGTGTGTTTGCAACATTAAGAAGAAATGTTTCACGGGATGAAGTTAACGCAACCTCTTTTTTAGACAAAAGGGCCCTTATTCTGCTCATCCTATTGAACTCTGCGTTCAAGGTTGGAATCGCTGGCCAGATGGATATATCGAGTCGGCCTTGCGGGGGTGGGAAAAGGACGTTATTACAGCAAACTACCTTTTGTGAAACAGTCACTATGTAAGGAATACCCACTAGCATCCCACAGCAAGCTTCACTATTTAAAAGCAAATAACTACCGTTGGCAAGCAGCTTAAAAGAAGACGTTATAACTGGCATTGGAATCCCCTTTAGGACACAAGCTAAATTAGGAGCGTGTATATTGCAAGCGCCATGTAATTGTATATGTTTGCAAACAACAGAGTGATCAGGAGCGGAAGTGCATTCTTCACCTTTTAAGTAAACTTCCTTGCCATCCCTCACGCATCTGTAAGTGAACGGAAGTGACCAAACTTCATGCAGAAACGCATCACCAAGTTGTTCGTATCTGCCGATAGCATAGTGTTTCATGCACGAACTAAACTTGAACAAACTGAACGGTAAAGTTACTAATCCGTGTACTAACCACACGGCTGAATTTAACTCAGCTACAGAAAAAGGTAAAGGTTCTAATTTTTCAATGTGTAGCAATGCATAAGTAGCATCTTTCATGGACATGAACTGCTGTTTGTCAGTCAAATTAAACGGAAGGAACAACAATGAAATATTCATGTAATCCCAAGGGACTTTCCCTGCCTTTAACGTTTGCAATGTCCATGCAAAGTTGCATAATTGAACGCAATTGATTTTGACCATGATACAACACAGATACATCATCTTGCACAATGACTACGACAGAAGAAACAATATTATCTAATGTATAAATTCTAGAAGACAATGTATTAATACTATTATCTATCACAGCCAATACTTTTTCCATATTGGCCTGGTCAATAGCACGTAGTCTAGAAGCAGCCTCAATTTGCGACAACTTCCAAACTTCATTGTAAATAGCATAAGTCCATCGTTTAGATCTACTATTTACAGGACCCTTATTGAAATCATTCAAATCTATTTTTTCATTTAAACGTGACAAATGAAGTTTAACTGAAGTTAAGGTGGAATGTTGCAGCCATTACTGACATAACTTACCTACAGAGTAGGTAGTCACCGTGTGCGAAGATGTGAAACGAGGGTCAACCCTAAGTTGTGTATACCCTGGGGTCAAATCTAGAAAACGACGTTGACAGGAATCTGAGCTTGTTTGCCATACCAACCAACCCTCAGGATATATGTTGAAATATTGAAGGTGCCATTGGAAACAAGCGACTGCAACCCAGTAAGGGACAGATCTGAGTGATTTTCCCAACCAGGATAAGCACCCAAATCAGGGATTGAGGGGGAAATTAATTTTTTAGATATAGCCAATCCAAAACAGGTTGTCTGAAAAATAGAGGAATTTAAAAATAAAATATGGTTACGGATAAGACAGGCACGATGTAAAGCTTCTGTTCCTTGTAACTGCCACGGTTTAGTTCCCCAATCCGATTTAAGATCGATAGTAGCTTTCCATACGTCATAACCTCCAGTAGCCAATTCCTCCCTAAAGGATTTGGAATCTAATAATTTTGTGTGTGTCAGTCTGACCTTAGAAGCGGGTTCTACCGCTACTTTAAAGTAAAAAGACTCAGGGTTTGACACACTAAAATCCGAAAAGTATGTGAATTTTTTCAATAAAGTGGCAGAGATTCCAGGCATAGGGACCGGACAATGTTCCCATTGTGTGAAATTAACAACATTTCTGAAAGTATTTGCTCTGTGTAGGAAATGTGTGCCATAGTGTTGAAAACAAAACTGCTCCTCATAATTTGCAGTATTTAAATACAGATCTTCAGCATCAAATGCAGCATAATATTTTAAATCAGAAAACAGTGCTTCTATTGCTTGTACATCCCAATCATCTGAGTGGATGTTCTGTTTAACTACATCACCCATAGAAACACGAAAAACAGTTGGCACATTAATAACTTCGGTGGGACCATGAATTTGAAAGTTCACCGCATCCCAAGCAATCCCATCACGTACAGGCCAGGCGGTGATGTTCACAAACGTCTGGTCTCTTTTCATGATGTGTGATGAGGAATGTGGGGCCAAAGTTCCATCAATTAATTGAATTGTAGAACGTTCATTCAGGTAGTGTCCACTGATAAGTCTAAAAAACACTACCAGAAAGCCAATTGTCATGAATAAAAAAATACAAATCAGCACCAGCCAGATGTAAGTCCAAGTTGCAACCAAAAAATGTCTCTTGAACCAGGCAAAAAATATAGAGATTTTGGAAGGGACAGTGGAAGTCAATGATTCAGTTTCAAAGGAAGACTGGGACTGGGCAAGTGTTGTTGTATTTAAAAGGGGCAAAGCGACTTCTGTAGGATAAGCATACTCAGGATCAGCGGGTAAACCACCAGCCGTAGGTGGCGGATCATTAACTGTGATCATCTCAATGGAAACTTCAGGTACGATGATGGAGTGTGGCCCCACAACAGAGTTTCTCAGCATTGAAGGGCAGGAAACCGAAGGTGTCATACTATGGAGAATCGGCCACCCTGTGTAACTTGACATTCTCAATTGAAATGTACCTTTTTTCTTTGCGACCAGGAAGTGGTGGTAAAACAACTGTACGTGTACCCAATACACCAAGCACTGGGACTGGTGCACGATAAGAGGGGCCAAACTCCTTCTTGTTCTCCACCTTCTCACGGACCAGATCACCAACTCGAGGCAGCTAGCCGACTACCGGAATCAGGAGCGCTTCTTCAGATGCAGAGGGCACGTGTTCTTTTGCCAGAGTGTCTCTTGCTTCTTGTAGATTCTGCAATACAGCACAGTGGTCATCGAGGTCAAAAGGGGCGGCAGCCGCTGCCATGTCTAGACCATCAAGGTCCGGAACAAACATTCTCACTCCAAAGAGCATCATGTAAGGGGTCCTCCCACCCAGAGACCTTCCAGGGGGATTATTAAGTGCACGTTGGACGTCATACAAGTGGGCAAGCCAGTTCCGGCCTGTACCTAACACCTTGGCTGTCAACGATTGCTTTAGGTCACGGTTCATCCGTTCCACAACACTATTGCCCTCAGGCCGGTATGGAGACGAAAATTTGACTTGGACCCCCAAACTTCTCATAGCCTCTTTGTAAGCCTTAGAGGCGAACGCCGGGCCCTGATCAGAGTGAAGGTTACCACACGCAAAACTCCCTATAAAGACACGCAATGCTTTGATGACAGTCCTGGCATCAGCACTCCTTTGTGGCCACACCCACAGAAAACGTGTGCACGAATCCACTGCAACCAAGATGTACTTGTACGCAGTATCAGAGGTAAAAGGACCGCAGTGATCTAAATAAACACACGCTAGTGGTTGATTAGATATATGCAGTTGCGTTGGAGGTGGACGCGCAACAGAAGAAGGTTTGATCTGCTGGCAAATGTCACAATTAAGTACATAAGCCCGCGCTTGTTTATACAAACCGTACCACCAGTAACGTTGCTGCAAAATAGAGACAGTCGCTGACACTCCAGCGTGCGCTGACGCAACACCTTCGTGAGCAGCTGTTATCAGATTTGGTCTGCAGTCCGCGTTGGGGATTAATCTATCACCAACGTCGTTAATCCTCACTAATGGGACGTTATCAGGACTTAAGTGATAATGGTATCGGGAAGGGAAACCTCTAGGGAAGTTTGTCCCTGTCTCAGAAGCAGCAATAGCTGCTAAGATGTCTGCATCTATCTTTGATTTTGATCTTGTAACTGCTGCTACTAAATATGTTGCCACTGCCGTTTTAGCTGCCTCGTCAGCCAAACTGTTACCGACAGTATGGACACCAACTCGTTGGTGACCAAGAGTGTGAATTACATCCACAAGTGGCAAACTCCCTTTGAGTTCTGACACTCGAGCCCAAATTGTCTTATGCTTTACTGAGCAACCTTTGGAGTCACGAAAACCATTCATAATCCAAAAAAGTATATTGTCGTTGTAAGATTGAACACAATAGTAAGAGTCACTCACTATAAGAGTAGTGACTCTGTGATCAGCAAACTCAAGAGCAAGCACCAGAGCACGAAGCTCCGCCAGTTGAGCGGTACAATCACCCAATGACTGCGTATGCACTGCATCAGATTTGAACTCTCCATTCACGAAAGTACCGACTACAATTGCGCAAGCCGCTGAAGAAGCATGCCTTGATCCAGTTGCGGGTTGCGCCGACCCGTCAGTGTATATGGCACAATGGTATTCCTCGATAGGGCGCAATGACTGTGGAGCTGGATGAACAAATTCATACTCCAAACTCTCCTGAGTCTGCAACGCTGCGTCAAAGATGTATTCGACGTCAGGCGAAGCTAAGGAGGTCGCCCATTGTATCCACCTTGGATGCAAAGCCTTAGAATTTGGTACACTAGCCTTAGTGACTGCTTCAAGAGCAGGAAACGGTGTTACCACCAGCATGCGTTTTCCTTGTGATAGCGCTCGTTCTTTCAGGATCGCCATCTGAACTGCTGTCAAGACTTTTTCAACAGTGGAAAATCGCAGTTCAGCCGATGTGTACAGATGAGATTTGTAAGCAATGGGGACTGTGTCACCCTCATTGAACGTTAAGTACGTGAAACCTTCCGCGCCTGGAACAATTCTAATGACCAGGTAGGTGTGGTTGTCATGAGTTTTTAGATATTTAGCTGTACTAACTAAGATCAGTTTGCAAAGTATATAATGCCAACGAGTGCTCTGGCAGCCAGCAAGATCTGGTATAAGTTGGTTGTATCAAGGCATAAAGTGTCTTGATACGCTGGGCATAATCAGGAATGTAGGATCGACCGAAATTCAGAAAACCCAGCAAGGATTGAAGTTTTTTCAGCGTCGTAGGGATACGAAGGTTTGCGCACTTCTCTAGGAACTGCGGTGCCAAGCCTCGACCTTCATTATTGAGTTCGTACCCCAAGAACAACACTGTAAATTCAGCAATGTGCGACTTCTTAAAGTTAAACTTGTAACCGAAGTCTGCAAACATAGTCACTATGTTATCCACACGAGCAAGGTGTGGAAGCAACTCGTCGTCTGTCAGATAGATGTCATCGACATACGAGTATGCTTCCGGGTCTACCATCTCTAAGAGAGAGACCACGCGAGCGGCAAAAACTGCAGGGCTGTTCTTATAGCCCATCGGGAGTCTCTTGAACAATTTTTGTTTACCACCCGAGGTAAATGCTGTCCACTCATAACTAAGAAGGGCCAGATTATGGCAATAAAAGCCATTGGATAAGTCGAGCGTAGTTTTGAAACGTTTTCTCACAAGACTATCTACGAGAGCCGAACTATGAGTATTCTGTACCGCACACGTCCGGCAATGTGAGTTTAAATGCCGGTAATCCAAAACTAGGAGGTACGATCCGTCAGGCTTCGTTACAGTGAATAAAGGATTATTCATGGGTGACACACATGTCTCAATTACTCCTTGATATTCCAATTGTTCAAGGATTGACGCGACGTGAGGTCTAGCCTCGCGACGCATGGGATATTGGGGTTGAGGCTGGGGATCGGATCGCAATGGTATCTCGTGATTGGGAGAACATTTATCCCAGCCAACCTGATTACGATATAACGCAGGCGCAAGCACCTGCGCCCACTCCCCGGCCAACCTAGTAGACTCCTCCGTGGGCACTGCGTGCCCAAAGGAAGGAAGTATAACTTCCTCTCCCCTAGGGGCGTCTAAAATGAAAGCCGGAGGCCAGTCTTTCTCCGCCAAAAGAATATCATATGTGGTGGTAAGATTATCCCAAAAAACCCCTTTAATTTTGCGTTGTATGTCACCCTCAATATTAAGGACTATTTCAAATAATCTTTCGGGGGGGGCTACGCGAGTATTAGCAGTTTCTACTGTCACATAAATGTCAGTTGCTGTCGCCTCCAGAAATGGACGCAATGCTTCCCGCACTACTGTAACTTCCACCGCGCTGTCTAGCAGCGTTAGTGCCCATGTCAGGTTCCGAAGCTGTGTCCTGACCATCTGAGGCATATCTCGCTGAGATAGCAGTAATTTTCTTTTTCTGAAACTGTGGACTTGGTCTGGCAGCGTCTTCCTGCTTGCCTTTACCGTCAGTCTGGCGGGGCTGGTCACGACCCTGAGTGCCCCGTCCTCTTCCACGCTCTCCACCACCAGAGTGCAAAGTCGATGTTTCCTGTGAAGAACGAGGAGAGCGTTGTTCAGAAACCTGAAACCTATCAGGTGACTTAATACGAGTACGATCGCGCAAATCATAAGTGCGTTCACTATACGACTGAACTGGTGAGGCAGGACGAGAAACCTGTTTCTGTTGCTGCTTCTCTTGTTTTTTGGCTCGCCAACTTTGTTTAGGAAAGTTGGGCTTTTCGTCTTTTGTAGACGAACTCACCTTAGTTTGTTGTACTACATCTGGAATTTTGATGGTGGGTTTTACACCTAAGGCACTACGTCCAACCATCCTGTAGGCTTTCGCAATAATTTTTGCGAATTGCCGAGGCTTGTCTTCATCAGCCAGAAGCTCCAGCATATTGCCAACTTGGAACTGCATGGCATCTCCTTTGAGGTTGCCCATTACCATGGAACAAACCACATCGAAACTGTCGACAAGCCTCATTCCCAACTCAATAGCTGCCTCCGCACCATGACTTTCTTGAACTTTCTTGATGACGGAGGGTAGCACAGCCATAGACGGAGTGCCGTAGCACTTCGAATATGTTGCCGCAAAGATCTTGCCCCAATTGTCACAATCAACAAGCTCAGGGACCAGGTCTTTGGGCAAAGTAATGGTGAGTATCCTGTGTTTATCCACAGGTGTAGTGTTTGGAAACACGGCTTCTAATTGATCAAATTTTTCTGCAAGCCAGTAAGGAAATTCATCCTTACTGAGGGGGCGCTTGCCGACAACCGCGTTAACCATAACAGGGCTTATCACCACCGCGTGATGGTGGTCCGCCCCGTGTCCAGCAACCGCAGGTGTTCCCACCTGAACTGTGCGTGACAAGTACTGCACTAAAGCCCTATGGACCGTAATTAGGGCTGTGTGTAGTGTTCTTAAATCACCCACCCCCACCGTCAGGTAGCGTGGGTGTGGAGTATATCCGGCCAGTACCGGCCATGTAGCTCCCGCTATTGATAACGGGCCCATTCTCGCCGGTACGACCTCATGGGGGAGGGCGCCATTAAACCAAATTGTATGCTGCCAGGCAGTAATAGGAATTTCCAGAGTCCGATATGGGGCATAAGCCGCAGGTACAGCCGAGACCGTATATTCGTGGAACAAATTATCGTCTGCATCTACCCCCGCAAAGGTCACCCATGAGTAAAACAACTCATATGGGTAGGTGGTATCAGCACTGACCACAAAGACTACGGACATCCCGTCATCAGGTATCCCATACGCCCTCAGATGAGTGCGCAGAGGAACCCGACTATGAGCGGGAATATTAACCGCCATAAGGACTCCTAAAAGAATAACAACGATCTACTCAGTAGCACTTGGGCTCAAAAATTATAACCTTTTTAATTTTCAAGCTTGATAGCACCTTTAGTCTAAACCTAGGTAGGTTAAACCGTCACCCAAGTTTTCCGGAAACGAGAGCGAGGGTTGTTGTGGACTAAAATCAGCACTACTAAAGCGTCTCAGACGTTAAGACCAAACGTTAGGTGCGCCATGTTGCAGGGATTCTGCTTTTGCACAGAACTATGCGCAGGAGACCAGGACCTCAGAGAATTGTGGTGTACCAGAAAATCCTCCTCAGAACCCAGAACCCCTTATCCGACTAGCTTAGTGTCCCATTCGTTAACCTAGATCTAGCTAGGTGGTCCCAATGTATAGACAAACCAGAACAAGCGACTTAGATATTTCTCAGGAGTGGTGGGAATCTGAAATACCTGTTCGTACTTATTTATTAGTCCACAACGGAATAATACAGACACTGTAAAGTTTAAAGAGTTTATTTTATAAACCTCGCGTCCTAAGATGCAGTACTTTGGCTAACACGAGCAGACTAACAATACAGATCAGAATCATGAGCATTATTACAATACCATATATAATGAAAGGAGCAATCATACTATTAATGACAGTGGTATTTGGCCACACGCCTTTCACTATAATCTAATACAATTTTATTATTAGACTATTAGAAGGTCTCTTAGGCTAACAGGGGGGACCCCATACCGTATAGATCAGCTTAGTCGAATCACATCAAAGGATCAGCTCTCACAGCATGCATCAGCTCTTCTTGTTCGAATGAATGTAAAACCAAACTGTTCTGCAATATTAAAGACGCTCGTCCTTCAAACATTGGCAGCTGTATTCATGATATGTCTAACAAGTGTCTACGATCAATCTAAACACAACACTCTGTACCTTCTAGTGACCCAGACGCGTTCTTTGCATGATGTACAGACCAAGGGCACATTTCACGGTTAAGAATGTATAACAACCGTTTGTTATTCTGTAGGGCAAAGACGAGTCAGCATTTTACAAAATGAATAACAAATAACAACAGTGTCGTGTGCAGCACATCAGAAACAACAAGCTTGCTTGTTAACTATGATCTCGGTTATGCTAACTTAGTGTTGTAAATAGGGCGTGGCTTAGTCCATCTCACAAAACGTATATGCTTCGGTGAGCAATCAGTGGATGCAGTTTGTGCTGCGCAACGCAACCATCGTTGTTAAGTTTTTTTTTTTTTTCTTTTTTTGGAATGATAGGTGATTCCAAATGTTTCCTGTTTTATTTGTTCTTTTTTTTGTTCATTCTTTGAAAAAAAAAATACAAAATTGTTCAAAAAAATAAAAAAAAAATACAAAAGAAAAAAGAAGAAAAAAAAAGTTCTTATCAGAACTACCTTATCTGGTTAAAGAAAGAACTATAATTGCAAGGTAATGTGTGAAAGTTTGGTTGAATATATGTATACAGCATGATTGACTGAAAGTATGCCTTAGTAGTGTATGGTGAATTTATAGGTGAAGATTTATGAGGAAGTACTGCAGCGTGACACTGCAAGCTCTTTAGCAGCACTGCACTGTGGCACTTCCGAAGCACAGGGAAGTGACATATGTACATGAATATGTTGCAACTCTGTGCTTCCGTCTGCACTGCTGCACAAACTGCAGCCATGCGGTAACACAGGCACCCTTGTACCATGGTGCAAGGATGTCTGTATCGTGTGGAGATTGTTTTTGTGCAGGAAGGGACACCTTCCTGCACAAAAACAATCAGTAAAGGCATTTTCCTCTTTCAATGTATGCTGTGGAATGCAGCATGCATTGAAAGAGTAAAAAATGAGGAGAAATGAAAAAATTCTCCTCGTTGCGCCTTGCTACACCAACTCTAGGACAGCGTAGCATTCACACACATCTCCAGATTTACGATTTCTCATAAGTCTGGAGATGTGTCTTGTTGTATGGGTGTTGCGTGGGAACACCCACAGCAACACCTATGGGACGCCCCTTCAACGCAAAGTTCTGTGTATGAAGGGGTCGTATTTACAAGGAGAGGAAAAACCACGCAGGGTGGCTTTTCCTCTCCTTGTAAATATGAAGGAGAGCTTGGCGCCATCACTACGTTACAAAAAGTGACGTACAGGTGGCGCAGGGTACTTGTAAATCTGCACCATCAGTGCTTAGGTATTGGCAGACTGATACAATAGGAACATAGTGCTGGATGGGTGATTGAAGAATTGCATGAGACTGACAGGGGGTATCCTACTTGGCATGGGTACTACTTCAGTATTTAATGAAGTGGACCAGTATGTATCTGCCTAGAGATTTGTAGGGATTATGCACAGAATATTTTATGTGTACTTTTGTTGGTGCCTATGTCATTTTATAAGAATACCACTAGTAACTGGAATGATGACAGTGCTGCAAACAGAGTGAACACTTAATTTATAAGTGCTTACGTATTGTTGAAGTGATAGGATAAGTAGATAGTGGTAGATAAGTGACTAAAGAAGTGCATGGGACAGACTGGACGATTCCTACACTGCATGAGTACTAACTGGGTATTTAGAAGAGTGTATCAATAGTATGTAGCTAGTTAGAGGTCTACTTGGATAGTGCACAAAATATTATAGATGTCTTTGTGTTAGTAGCTAGGCCATTCCATAAGTTCATGGCTAGTAACTAGAATAATTACAGTATTACAAACAGAGTGTATAGTGAATTTATAAGTGCTTAGGTATTGGTGGAGTAATAGGATAAGTAGATAGTGCTGAATGGGTGATTGGAGAAATGCATGGGACAGACAGGAGGATTCCTACACTGCATAGGTACTAACTGGGTATTTAAAAGAGCGTATCAATAGTTTGTAGCTGGTTTGAGGTGTGCATGCATAGTGTACAATATATTGTACCTGCACTTGTGTTTTTGACTACGCCATTCCTTAAGTATACGACTAATAACTGGAGTAATTGCAGTGTTGCAAAGAAAGTGCGTGCTGAATTTATAAGTGCTTAGGTATTGGTGGAGTGATAGGATACGTAGATAGTGCTGGATGGGTGAATGGAGAAGTGCATGGGACAGAGAGAAGGATTCCTAGACTGCATAGGTACTAACTGAGTATTTTAGCTGTACTAGTATTGGTGTGTTTATGGTTTCGAGAATGGTAGTCTGTATTTTAGGGTGTGAGGAGGTACATCAGATGATCACGTAGATGATGTCATCAGTGATGTCATTTGAGATGTCATCCGTGATGTCACTGACCATGTCATGAGTGATGTAATATGTGACGTCATCAGCAGTGCATTACTTTAATCCAAAAAGCTGGCGGCCATATTGGCCTGGTCACAATTGCAAACATCAACATAAACAATGGACTACACATTACTTTAAAGTGAAAGGCTATCGGCCATATTAATCTGGGCACGTTGCGTATTATAATGGTTCTTACACGAAAGAAAAGGAAAAAAAGGGGTGTTGATATACACACACTATCCCTAAATAAAGTTCTAGCGATTATAGTTTCATTCCATTCACAGCTCATTAGAGATGTCATATAGTTAGCTCAGGTAACTATAACTGCTGAATTTCACTGGTTGTGTATGAGTGAAGTCTGAGTCTAACTATACCGTCCCTGTAATCTTTGTTTTTTTCAGCAAATTTCTAGTTTTTTTTTTTTAACGTTAAGTAAGATGCATATCACAATGGATGGAGGGGGGGTTGGAAGCAGGGCCTGGCATTGTGCTGCCCCCACCTAAGCTTGCTGCACCTGCCTTGCCTCCTCCTAGCCATCCATTGTCCAAGTCCATGTCCCTGCTCCCTTATTACAGCCTGTGTGGCCGTTGTTCTGCCACTGGCCTTCCTGCTTTCTCTGAACAGTTAGCTTGCTGCCCCATCCACCTCCTCCCTATCCTCTGCTGTCTGAATCCATGGACTAGCCTCCTCCCTCCTGCCATGCATGGTCTGATGTGCTGCCACTGCCCTCCATTTAGCATGATGTACCAGTCCCCTCCTCCTGCCCTCCATTGCCCAATTATATGCCCCATCATTGACCTCCTGCTTAGCCTCTGTGCTTAGCTTGCTGCCCCTATTCTCCTTCCCCCTGCCCTCCGATGTCTTTGTGCATACCCCTGCTCCATCCTTTTTGCCCGCTATGTTCCATGGACCTGCCACTCCTATCTACTCTGAGTGTTCTGTTGAGCTGCCCCTCCCCTCCCACCTGCCTAGCATTGTCAGATGACTGTAACCTGTCCCTGCCACCTACACCCTGCCTGTCCACATTCAATGCCCCTATCCCCTTCCTCCTGTCCCCCATGGTACATTTTACTGCCACACCCTTCTGCCCTCCCTGGTCTGTTGTGCTGCAACTGCTCCTCCTGCCTGCCCCACGTGGTCTGTTGTGAGGCCCCTTCCCCTGAACTTTCTTGTCTGTGCCCAGGTCCTGACCCTCCCTTCTATCCTCCATGGTCCTTTGTGCATGCCCCTGCACCCTTCTTCTTGCCCATCATAGCCATTGTGCTGCCACTAACCCTCCCACTTGCCATGCATGGTCTTCTGTGCTGCCACGGCCCCTCCCACCTTCCCAGTGTAGTCAGCTAGCTGCCCCTGACCCCCTCCCACCTTCCCTCCATGGTCTGTGTGTATACCATCATAATCTCACTGTTGCTCTCCATGGTGTGTCTTGCTTCTAGTGCCCATCCTGCCTGACCTCCATGGTCATCTTGCTGCTCCTGCCCTGCCCCCTTGCCCCCAGCCCTCTGTTTCCATGTGCAGACCCCTATTCCCTCCCTCCTGGCTTGTCTATTCCATTGTAATGCCCCTGATCCGTCCCTCCTGCCCTTTATGGTCAGTTATGCTGCAGCTTTCTGTCCTGTCTGTCCATTGTGGTCAGCTAGCTACCATTGCCTCTTTCCCCTCTGTTCTCTGTTGTCCATGTGCATGGTTCTGTCCCCTCCCTATTGCTTTCTATGGACTGTTGTGCTGCACTCCTGCCCCGCATGCCCTGTGTGGTGTATTGTGCTGCTGCAAACCCTGATGCCTGCCCTGTAGGGTCAGTTTGGTGCACCTCTCCATGTCCCTCCTGTCCTCTGTTACCCGAGTCCATGTCCCTACCCCAATTCCTCCTGCCTTCCATGATCCAATGTCCCATACTTGCGAACATTTTGAACTTGGTAAGAGGGAGATTTTGAAAAAAAACTGGGGTATTGATTTTCCCCTTTGAGTTACATTTAAAAAGAGGAGATTGTAGACAGGAGACAGATCAAATAAAGCCCATTTGAGCTTAAAAACATCGGACGTTTCCTGGCTGAATTGGGTCTGTTGGCATATATGGTTGTACTACCACTGCCTCTTCCTTCTGCCCACAATGGTCTATTATATTGCCACAGCCTCTCTTGCCAGTCCTGTAGTGTTGGTTTGTTGCCCCTGCCCTCCTTTACCACTGCCCTCCATACTCTGTTGTGCTTCCACTGCCCTTCCTGCCTGCCCAGTGTTGTCAAATTGTTGCCTCTGCACCCTCCTACCTGCCTTCAATTTTCAGAGTCCGTGCCCCTGGCCTCTGCCTCTCAACAGTATCCTAATGAACAACTAGATTGCTAACATTCTATATTTATTACAAAAGTGTGGAACACCTGACGTCATCTTGATGTAATCAAAACTGTAATACCTAGAACATTTCCTTTAGAAATTACATATATGAGAGGGTCTTATTTGCATCAAAATTATGGTTAGTGCTCTAAAAAACTAAAATGAGGACATATTTTCTGAGTTTTCAAATAGCGACAAAGCACTTTTCAATTATTTGTTATCTTTATGTTTTTTTATCCAGTTGACCACTTGATTAAATGTTGCACTTAGGGGAGAGGATGTGGTGTTACTTCCAGAGCTGCAGACTTTACAACTGGGGAACCAGGTTAGAGTTTCTGGTTCAGCTCGACATTCTGTGATTCTGGTCAAATCACTTAATCTCCCAATGTCTACAACCAAAATAAATTTGTTCTTGTGTGATGTAACCAATGCTCATGTAGATTACTCCAATACCTGGCAAGTCTGCACTATATAAAACTGCAAAAACACAAAAAATAAAAAGTGTTTTGCACACTTCTGTCATTGGCTACATGTGGGCTACATCTGGGTGATATTTGTGCTGCATTTGGGCTCTTTTGTCTCTGGTGGCCATCTTGAGAGATTTATTTGTTATGAAGTTTCCTAATTTCCTCATTTACTGCAGTCTCCTCAGTAGGAAATGCTTTCAGTTTTTACTTTGATTCCACCAAGAAGGTATTCAGATATGTCACAAATTTGCCATAAATTCTGAATGTTAGCACTCTAGTTGCTCATTAGATCACTGTAGTAAAGCTACTGCTCACCACGGAAGTCTGCTGCTGATATTAAAAGTGTATGTTTCAGTCTGCATGTCAGAATTTTGTAATGAAATAGAAGAGGATTTGAAAAGACAAAATGTGCCCTAATTTTTCTTTCTTCAGCACTATTCATAATTTCTATGGCAAAATCAACCCCCTCATTTTGTTCCTTTGCAAATTAAATGTTTTAAGTGTTACCACTTTATTCCAATCAAGATGGCTTCAGGTGTGCAATATGTTTGTCATAAGTAGGACTGTTAGCTCTCTAGTTGTTCTTTAGAACACTCTGGGACATTCTGTCATTGGGCTATACTTGGGCTACATCTGGGTGATATTTGTGCTACATTTGGGCTCTTTTGTCTCTGGTGGCCATCTTGGGAGACTTATTTGTTATGAAGTTTCCTAATTTCCTCATTTACTACAGTCTCCTCAGTAGGAAATACTTTCAGTTTTTTACTTTGATTCCATCAAGAAGGCATTCAGATGTGTCACACATTTGCCATAAATTCAGAATGTTAGCACTCTAGTTGCTCATTAGATCACTGTAGTAAAGCTACTGCTCACCAGGGAAGTCTGCTGCTGGTATTGTTCCTTTTTAAATTAAATGTTTTAAGAGTTACCACGTTATTCCAATCAAGATGGCTTAAGGTGTGCAATACATTTGGCATAAGTAGGACTGTTAGTTAACTAGTTGTTCTTTAGAACACTCTGGGAAGCTGCAGTAGAACACAAAGGAATCAACTGATAGTCTCTGCCCTTGTTGGATGCACATGTTTTACTGAGAATGTCTGACTTCATTCTCACATGAACACACCACAATTCCTAAAATGAGTACGGTACCATCAACAAATGATTTATAATGTAACTAAAGTCTTAAAACCTTCTATTAACTGCAATGCTTTTTAATGAGGTGCCATCATGTATATTGGTTCCAAGATGGCTGCCAACACTTCTTGAATGAAGTGCCGACAGCCAATCAGATCTCACCATGAGATGTGTAGTTAGGCTCCGCCCATATATATATGTGATTTTACGTTTGATTTTCTCAGGAACTACTAAACAGATTTACACCATTTAACCAAAAGGCACGACTCTGGACCAAGGGCTACACTTTTGCCAAATTTGGTGTAATTTTGTTCAGCAGTTCGGGCTGTAGCTGCGACTAAAGGTTCCTATGGAAAATAGCATGGGGAAAACATGTTTTGGGACTCCCTTTTTTCTCGGCCCCCGCTTGACGAATCACCCCAAGACTTTCAGGATAGGAGCAGACCGGAGCTGGCCAAACGTTTTGAAAATTTCGCGAAGATTCGTCAACCGGCGCCAAAGTTATTGGGAATAGAATGTTGCAGATTTCCTATGGAAAATAGGTCCTAACTATAACTACCTACTGGCGACCGCCAGTAGGTAATATATATATATATATATCACCAGAGTTTGTGTATCCCTCTGCCTCTTTCAATGCCAGCAGGCTGCCGGCGAGGTTGCGCACCTCTTGAATCCAGGACACCAATTCCTTCGTATTAAAGAAAGATTGTGCCGAGCCCAGAATCCGTTATAAACGTAGTTTATTTATTTTTCCATTAATGCAATCAGTCCCCCGACATGTTTCGGAGTGTCCACTCCTTTGTCACGGGTCAGTCCGACATTTGTTTCAGGCAGTAACATATAGTGCACTAATGTGATAAACAATAAGAAAGGACTACTTTGTAACCTCAAATGTTTGGCAAAAGCAGCATCCATTTTAAAGTGTCAAAGTGTTTACACTGCTTTATACAGACCCATTCTTGGATCTAACCATTTCACAATTAGATATTAAACCTGACATTTTATCTGTCACAATTACTTGGTAAATATCTAGAAATTAAAAAAACATAATTTAAATTCAATTCTGCCCCAGTGGGCTATGATTTGCCCAATCACAATTGTTATAGAAAAAATGCATTAGCAATTGAGCTCAAGTGGGTGCGTGGTAACACAGCAAATTAACTTTTCAAATTTGACATTCTTCATGGTTGCTCTTTTGCTTTTCTTCATAGCAAGGTATTAACTCTGTCTCCTATAAAATAAAAAACACAAGTGCACCAATAAGTGAAAATCCTAAGGATCTATAAAATACAAATATCCTACCTAAAATCTACACTCGGGAAATATAGACACTCCAGAACCAGTAATATTTACTACTGTCCCTATTCAACCTAGATGTACAAACAGCTCTTCATCTTTATTCATTCCTTCCGGATGCATAGTCTCATAGTCTCATATTTGATCATTAGTCTGGACTCTAAACGTCACAATTCGCGCACCCTATCTCCCCCCCCTCAGAGATTGAGATTCTGTCCAAGGCACAGTACCGCAGTACACTTACATCTTTGTTATGCTGCTCCTTAAAGTGACGAGAAATAGGACATTGCTTATCCTCATTAGTGATTGCCCTCATGTGTTCCAAAACACGCCTCTTTACTGGGTGGATTGTGCTTCCAATGCATATTAGCTGACCTGGACAGATCAAAGCATATATACAGAAATCCGATTTACATGTCAGATGTTTTAGGATTTAAAATGGTTTCTGTGTTTTAGACAATTGTATCTGTTTGCAGTTGATACTATGGCGACATGCCGTGCAAGATTGCAAGTATAGAAAACTTGTATTGTCATTTGTCCTTTTAGGCAAGTTGGTATAGTGCTTTTGCACAGCATATTCTTCAGAGCAGTACATCTACGGAAAGTAATCTGGAGATTTTCTCCCACACACTTTGCTAGAGTGTCATCTGTACCTAACACATTCCATAATTTTTTGAGGGATTTCCTTAGTCCCCCTGCTTGATTGCTGAATGATGTTATGAAACGTATTAGTTCATATTCTTTTTTAGCCTCATCTTTACTTTTCAACATTTCTTCTGTCTTAACTTTTTTAAGTTTATCACTCGCTTGTTTTATCACTTTTTGAGAGTAGCCTCTCTCAGCAAAGCTGTCCTTCATAATCATAATTTCTTCTTCGAAGGCTCGGTCAGAGATGCAGTTGCGTCTTGCCCTTAATAACTCTCCGTAAGGTACACTGTTTATGAGGTTAACAGGGTGACAGCTTTCAGCGTGTAGTAGGCTATTGCCAGCTGTTTTTTTATGAAACAGTTTACTTTCCAGCTGGTTTCAAGAAATTCAATCTTTTTCTTGTTCATTGTGCATGTGAATTTTAAATTTAGATTGTTATCATTTAGGGATTCTACAAACTTTAAAGCTTCTTCCTCATTCCCTTTCCACACACAAAATACATCATCGATGTACCGTGCCCAGAGGGCGACATGGTGATTAAAGGCCTCGATGTTACTGGCCACCTGCTCCTCCCACCAGCTAAGGTTGTAGACCTGCGTAGCTGGGGGCGAAGCAGGTTCCCATAGCCGTTCCCTGGTTTTGGTAGTAGATCACGTGATCAAACATAAAAAAGTTATTTGTCAAATAAATGTACATCATATTAAGAAACATCTCTGTATGCATTAGGTAAGAGATTTCACGATCTTTCAGGAAATATCTGCATGCCTCCAACCCTAATTCATGGGGCATACAGGTATACAGACTGTTTACATCAAGTGTTATTAGTAACATGTCCTGTTCCCAAACAAAATTCTCAATTCGTCTTACAAAAATCCCCTGTATCCTGTACATATGAGGGTAAGGCCTCTACGAATGGTCGTAAAAAATAATCAATATATTTTGATGTGTTTTCATACATGCTCCCAATCGAGGAAACAATAGGCCTACCAGGAGGATTTATGTTGTTTTTATGTAACTTAGGCAGTAGATACAGTGCAGACAATTTAGAAAATTTACAGTACAGAAACATAAACTCATCCTTTGTTAACAGTTTATCATCCTTCCATTTTTCTAGTTTTACTTTGTAACTGTCATTGCTGGCCTCATAACTTCTTCTGTCACTTTTTCTATAACTCTCAATATCATTCAGTTGTTGTTTCCCTTCCTCCTGATACATTTTGAGTGGCCACACAACCACATTACCGCCCTTATCTGACTTTTTTATTACTATATCGGTGTTATCTTGTAATTCTTTTATTTCTATCTGTTGACCCCGAGTAATATTGATGTAAGGGTGTATTTTTTGTTTTGCCAATTTCTTAAACTCTTTTTTTACCCCTTTCTCAAATACTTCAATTGAGTCATTGTGTAGTTGGAGTAAAAATACAGATTTGGGCTTAAAGCCACTGCCACTGGCTTGGTCAATCACTGTATTTTCATGTGCTAAACTTAATAATGGGTTGTCTACCCAATCAACTGCCCCCTCAAGTTCTCTCAATGTATGTAGGGTATCTATATCTCCAATGGTAAGGTTATCTTCATTATTTGGTACTGTTGTTCCTTTTTGTTTATCTCTACTCTAATGCCACTTTTTAAGTTTAAATTTCCTTGTGAAATAAAATAAATCTATCCTACTTTCCATGTAATCAAATCTTTTTGTTGGACAAAAGGTTAGCCCCAAGGATAAAACATTTACTTGATCATCAGATAATACAATATCAGATAAACTCACTACCGTAAGTTTGTCCTTCATTTTGTAGCTGCTTTGTGCCTCGTCGTCATTCCCATGAAGCTTTGCATACTGCTTTGTTGCTTTGCACCCCGCTTTGCTCCTCCTCTGGGGCCTCGACCTTGACCTCGACCTCTTGCCGATTGGGGACTCGCAGATTCTTGTCTTCCCCTGGCAATTATGTTGAACTCCTTTAAAATGCGTGATTTTACTCCTGCTGGTTCTTCTTTCTCTGGGGTTCTATTTATAGGACCTTCACTTGCGGTAGATTCCGGCATGGTGCTCTGAGCAGTGGTAACCATTTCATTCTCACCACCTATATCCTCAGTATCTTGTGCCGCCTCTGTTCTTACTTTTGTAGTATCCCTTAGATGGTCAAATTTCTCACTGAATGTCAAAATTTGTCCCAACTCATAATCAATGTGATCTCAATGAAACTTTTGCTGTTTTTTTTATTTTGATTTCTTCCTCCTCTATTTCTAAACGCATATTCAGTTTTTTTAGTTCCATCTCAAACTCGCTCTCTGAAGATTTTTCTTTTAAAGTTTTTGATATTTCTTTTATTTCTGTTGAGAGCCGTTGGGTATCTTTAATTGCATATTTTATTAGCAGCTTTAACATCACCATAGAACAGTCATAGTTATTCTGTACCCACTCTTCAATTAACTCTGGGTCAGGATTAATAAAAGTAGGGGTGATAAAGATATGCAAACCTCTTGGGACCCTCTCAAGATCAGCATACTTCTGAAGGGCTGTTGCCTCCCACCATTTCGCCTGCTCAGCTTTGGCAACATTCCACAGCTTATCCCAAAGTTGGCACTTTGTCTGGACATCCTTCGTTTTAGAGCCACTTGCATTTTCTCCATTTGTGCTGTTGCTCAAATGGGTATAAATAGCAGTTCGGCTGCCTCGCAACGTGTAGCTTCTCTGTTTGCCAACATTTTTGCAGAGGAATTCGAAGGAATTAATTTATTTACAACAAGAATCCCTGCCGCTGGTTTCCCATTCGTACCCATGTACACGCAACAGTGACTGAATTCATTCAGTCCTGTTGCATCCGCCAGCCTTAGTAAACACTTGTGTTTTAATCTTGATGTTACGGATTACTCGCGCTTGAACACAGAACTTCACAGCCGATCGAAGTGAAGTCAGCCGACTTCCTCATTCGCTGTGATATCGCGTCCTGCTCGTAAATCCTCACCTTTCGGGATATCAAACAAGGTTACTTCAGGCGGGCAGAGGATTTAGAAATAAGTCACCAGAGTTTGCGTATCCCTCTGCCTCTTTCAATGATGGCGGGCTGCCGGCGAGGTCGTGCACCGCTTGAATCCAGAACGCCAATTCCTTCGTATTAAAAAAAGATTGTGCCGAGCCCAGCATCCGTTCTAAACGTGGTTTATTTATTTTTCCATCAAGGCAATCGGTCCCCCAACGCGTTTCGGAGCGTCCGCTCCTTTGTCACGGGTCAGTCCGACATTTGTTTCAGGTAATAACCTATAGTGCACTAATGTGATAAACAATAAGAAAGGACTACTTTGCAACTTCAAATGTTTGGCAAAAGCAGCATCCATTTTAAAGTGTCAAAGTGTTTACACTGTTTTATGATGCTGGAAACCAACATACAGACCCATTCTTGGATCTAACCAAATTATGTGTTTTTAATTTTCAGACATATTTACCAAGTAATTGTGACGGATAAAATGTTAGGTTTAATATCTAATTGTGAAATGGTTATATCCAAGAATGGGTCTGTATATTGGTTTCCAGCATTATAAAACAGTGTAAACACTTTGACACTTTAAAATGGATGCTTCTTTTGCCAAACATTTGAGGTTACATAGTAGTCCTTTCTTATTTTGTTTTACCAAAGAGCCTTCTTTGAGCACCCTAGTCTTGGGTGATCGACTTTGGTATTCTGGTCTTTCTGCTTGGGAACAATTTAGGCAAGCATGATAAGAAGGTTCTTCCCCTCTTACGTTTCCTCGGGGATGCTGCGGCCTGCCACCGGTTATTTCGAGGGTATTTAGTGCCTTTTCATTTCGACAACAACCTCCTACTTGAAGAGCTACGATATCCTCGCTCTACAAGAAACTTTGTTCTTGCAAACTATCTCCTGGAAGGACTTTACTGTCTATGAATCCTATGCAATAGCATCCCAAGTAGGTGGCCATGCATCGGGAGGTGTCTCAATCTTATGAAGAACAGCCTGGCTTTACAGGTTTATTTACTCTGTAAAGGGCATGGAGATTACCTTTTCCTTAAAACTCAGACCCAGCAATTGGAAGATTGCAACACGAAACAACATGCAATGATCCTCGGCTGCATCTACCTACATCCTTCTAGAATCAAGCTAGAGGCAACCCTGAGCAAAATGCTCCCTGCCGTGAGATACCTTTTCTCTCACTTTCCAAATGAAATGTGGCTAATAATGGGAGATTTCAATGCCAACCTCATGAAGACAGACTTGAGCTCTTCTTCCCTAACTTCACTGGACGATCAAATGTGGCCCATTCCGGACTAAGGCATCAGTACCAATGGAAGTATGGATGCATGGATGCAGCATAAAGGTAGCAGCTTACCTAAATCAACTAGGCCTTTGTATTCTGAACAGACGACTCAAATCAGATTCGCCTGCCACTTACACGCAAGTATATTTCTCTAGAATGGCCACCCTGGACTACATTTGGACTTCGATCGCTCACTTCCCTCTAGTGCAGGAATCTGTGGTAACTCCCTCATGGGCAAAATACCATGCCATTCTTACGTGCAAAATGTCGCTCCTGCAGTGCCGCTGACCAGTAACCCCGCTGATTGTGAAATAAAGCAACCTGGACCCTGTAAGAAAAGTACGGTGGACCTTGGACCATCAGGACATAATTGAAGAGATGGTGGACCATTTCCTAGATAAATTTAAACAAGCGTCCAAAGATCAATTGACTGCAACATTGTTGGAAATGGCAGTGAAAGACCTTAGAGAAACCTTAGCTATAAAAACAACCAAAGGGCCAAACAAACCCACGACAAAAACCCACCACTTTATTGAGCCAAAGCAAACCACATTGAAAATAAAATGCAAAATAAACAACCTATTGCGTAGGCGCACCTACGAAGACACTGAACACACATTTCTTCGAGAGAAGATATCGATTACTCACAAGGAGTACAGGAAAGCAAGATTCATCTAGCAGAGGACGAAAGAAGAACACCTCTTGGCAATCGCTCACAAAACAATAAAATCAAAGGACCAAAGGAGATTCTGGAGCTGGGTTAAACAAAGGTTTTGTACCTGTCCAACAATTAACTGTAACAAACATTTCTCCTGCCTAATGGGGGGCTCACATTGAAACACTCTACGTAGAGCCCATTAGCAACAATTGGGTTGGCCACACCAGCTCTAACCATATCAACTCTCACACAGGACCGGTGCCCTCCATTAAGATGACACCAACCCAAGTTGCATTTATTATTAACAAAATTAGCCCAAGAGGGGCGCCTGGCCCAAACGGCATACCTACAAATTAGGTCATAGTAGTGCACAAGCCCGCTAGTGGTCCGAGATTATCATGGCACTCGTAAGCGTCAAACCTCAAGCTCGAGAATGGAAAAAAAGCTCTGCTTCATGTCCGGGAGGGCAGAATTGAGGAAGTCCGCAGAGCGCTTAAATTCTGCAAACTCTGCGAGCGGGGCAGATTTTTACGCCTGGGATTAATGCTTTCACCAAAATAATAATTAGAGGCATCCAAGGAAAAGACTTCTCCAGTTCAAAAAAGCATTCTTTACATAAGTTATATAGCAGAATTTTAAGCTTTCCTCTGTAGGAAAGAGGAACTTTTCTAACTCTATGGTGAATAGGTACAGCATCCTTGTTCAATATTAAACAGTGCTTAAAACCATGAAATCCATCAAATTTTCCACTGAAAACATCTTTATACTTCTTTTTTAGCTTTAAGACAAAGTCATTCAATTGAGGTAAGGCATCAGTGTTCACCGAATAATAATTTTCTAGGTTATCAACTACAAAAACTGGAGGATTGGACCTAGGATCTAAGTTGATGCCCATTTCTTCTTGATGAGGCCACCCCACATGGATTGCCCAGTCTTTGCTATAAATACTTTTCCATGTGTGTTCATTCTGAGAAATCTAAATCCGCCCAAAAGTATCCAACCAAATCAATTTTGTGGCCAGTGTAAACAGTGCTAAATCGGGCGGAGAGCAACATTTTATTAGGCCACTTTTCCTTAACAATGCCTTGTCAAGTAATGGTGTACCACACTAATGAATCCACAAGAACAGTGACCAATTTCCCATCAATAGAAATATCACAAGAGAGAAAAACTTTCTTAAGTACTAGTATAATGAAGTGCTACTAGTGGGCCTGCAGTACTGATTGTGCCACCCACTTAAGTAGCCCCTTAAATATGTCTCAGGCTTGCCATCACAGCCTATGTGTGCAGTTCAATCTGCCATTTTGACCTGGCAAAAGAAACATTTTGCTAGGCCCAAACCATCCTTTTTAATACATATGTCACCTCTATAGTTGGCCCTTTGCAGCCCAGAGGGCAGGGAGCAGAGCATTTAAATCGTAGGATGTGTGCTATTAAGTTTCACATGTCTAGGCATTAAAAAACTCTTACATTCGTTTTTCACTACTGCAAGGCCTACAGGATAACATTGGCGTTACCTATTACATTTTATAAGTCTAACTTCCAAATGGGAATAGGTAACTGAGTTATGTTTGGCATCTCTGGAATCCTAATTTAAAATCCTATGGTGAAGTTAGATTTTAAATTACAATTTTGAAAATGATACTTTTAAAAAGTTGGCATTTCCTTGCCTTAGCCATTTAGTGCCTGTAGCCTGTCTCTGGTCACAAAACTGGGTGTAGCTGACAGTTGAACTTTGTGTATTTCTCCTAGATAGCAAGACACAATAGGGAGCTTTGGTGCGCCTGGAGGGGCCTTAACGGGCAGGATGGGAGGGAAGACCTGGGTGCAGCCCCACCTAACCTGAATAAACTGCTTCCTGCCTCCACACAAAAGGCTGCATACCCCCTGTAATTAGTCTGGAGCTGGGACAGGGTAGGCAGGATGCCTCAGGACTTCAAAGGGAAACTTCTAGAATGTTCTCCCCTACTTCAAAGGCACAACTGGGTATAAATACTGGCCCTCAACGCCACCATTTAATACACTTCTGGGCCTGTGGATACTCCGCTAGGAAGAAGGACAACTGTTCTGCTAAAAGGACTGCCACTCTGCTAAACTTCTGCTCTGAAGGAACTGATGTCCTTCTTTCCTGACCGGCTGCCCTCTTGCCTCTGGAAGAACTGGACCTGCAACTTTATCTTGAACCCAGGAGCCAAGAGTCACTCCAAGGGTTATCCTGCTGGCCTCCTGACCTAAGCCTTAGGGACATAAAAGGCTCCCCAACATAATGCACTAGCCACTGGATCCAGTTGCAGTGAGTTCCAGACTTTCACGTGGTGCCTCTCAGGTCCTGGACCAATAATGCGGCTCAGGGGCATTGAAATCAAATTTTTTTGCACTTTGCAACTGCGAATGAGTCCATTCACACCAAGACCTTGTCGCTCGCACCACAAATCAGTGTGAAGCTCCATCAGTCTGACTCGTTGGACTGCAGCATCGGCTGCTACGCGGGACTGCCAGCACGAGGCCCCAGCAACGCCTGCCTGCGAACCCGGCCACCTCTTCACGTTTGCCGATAGCCTCCTATAGTGCTCTCCCTGCTTGTGGCACTCTACAATGGGAACGGGGCTCTTGGCATGAACTTCAGAAGGTAAACTTCAGCGGGACAAACTTGATGACTTTAGCCGATCTGGGCTCCATCTCGGTCAGCCTGAAGTTGTGACTTTGACCCAGTCCAACGCAACCAGATTTCCTGAGTTGTCGGTTTGTGCTTTCTGGGGCTATATTAAGTTAATTTTCAACAATTCTTATCTCTGATTCTACTTGATTGTATTTTTTACATTTTGGTCTTATTTTTTTAAATGAAATCATGCTCTATTTTACTAACCTGGTGAGGCATCCTTTTGTGGTGTGGTTTCACTTTGTTCCTGTATGAGGTGTTGCACAAATACTTTACACAGTGCCTCCAAGTTAAGCCTGATTGCTCTGTGCTAAGCTACCTGAGGGTTGAGCACAGGTTAATTTTGGGGTTGCTTGTGACTTCACCCTAAAAAGAATTGTGGTTGCTGCATGAGAAGGGTTTCACCCCCCACCCCTCAATCAGTTACTCAATTTCTTACAGTAGTGGTAGGGACGACGGCCTGTAGAGATAAGGTGAAGAATGTATCCTCCAACAAAGCCGAAAAATCCTCCTGGATAATAAATCTATGTACAAAAATGAGAAGGAGTGATCCAATGGAAGATTTCAAAAAGTACAAGGAAAGCTCAAATTCTGCTTGTCGCCATTATAAGGTAAGTAGATGGGACTAAATAACACTACTGGAACAGATACGTAGTTACAGAAGTGTTTAATGGAGGCCGCTGGAAACAGCAACCACAGATCGCCAGCCGGTTCCAGTCTCAAGATCACTTCCAACTGCCCCCCACTCCTTTTATCTCCACTCGACATTCCAATGATTACTCCTGTAACTCCAAAGTAACATGCCCACAAGAGCTAAGCATTACAAATAATTACATATGTAAGCATTTCCAATAATAACATGTGTAACAGTAAATACTAGGGGAACCATTAAATCATGACAGTTTGGGTATACATATTTTAGGTTCCCAGGTTTGTTCTTTGTTTTGTAGCACTATAGCCTGCTCTTAAAAAAGACATAATTTTTCATATAAAGGGGAAAGAAACAAGTAATGTTCCTGTGGTTTATCAAGTGAGCACCCATATTTGAAATGCAGGCGGCATCTAAATTAGATGTTTATCTGTGTTATGTTGTTATAGCAATTATATTGCTGTTAAGGAAATTCAACAATGTAATCATTATGATGTTATCAGATTAATGTTAGGTGATCACTTCCTGGAAACTTACATGATTTTACTTCCTATCATTAAGGTTAAAGGATATGTGATTTTGTAACTGCTAACCCTGGAATGTTGTTGAACTGAAATCTATGGTTGCTGCCTCAGGTTCCTCTAAGACACAGCTTACAGAGTCAGCTTTTCTTTCAGTTTTCATACTTGGAATCCCCCCGTTGTGAAACCAATGTATGCCAATGTTAATGTTGTGCTTACTGGGTGCCTGGCAGTTGGTAAGCCCTGCTACGATGTCCTGGGCCTGACATCTTTAATTGGTAGCGTAAGAATTAGTATCCAATTGAATAAATAAAACATGACAAAAACATGTTCCGATAAGGCAATAAAAAAAATCATCTTTGTTTTGCATTATTGTATTATATTGTAATTGCATTTATATAGCACTTACTCCACCAGACGAGGCGTCAACATGCTTTTTCGGTGAGTAGCACACTACTCCGGAACCCAGAAAGGATTAGTGTTGAATTAGTATAGTGAAATATAAAAGTAATTTAAGTGGTGGATACATTAGTTATTTGGATTCAGAAGGATAGCAGAGGGATAGAAGAGGGAAAAAGGTTTGCGGTTATATAGTGCTTGTTGCCCCTGATGGGGTGTTGAAGCGCTTTTTTCGGCGAGTAGCACGCTAGTCCGGAGCCCATAAAGGATTAGTGGTGAATTAGTATGGTGAAATATGAAAGTAATTTGAGTGGTGGATATTAGTCAGTTATTTGGATTGAGAAGGGTAGCGGAGGGATAGAATATATAGATCCATAAGTACATGGAAAGTAGATAGATTTGTTTATTTATTAAGAGTTTTATAGAGCGCGAACCAAACCCGTGAGGGTATCAGAGCGCTTTACGGGATCGATAGGAGGTAAACAAGCGACTTTGTGGGGGGAGGATACAGTTAGGATAAAACCAGGGAGATACATTGTACAAAGAGGCAGGCAATCTTAAACCCAGGATACCTGTGGGAGAAAAGACAGGAGGAAACATTTAAAACAAGATTCTCAGTGTGGGAGAGTATCATCCAAGAAGACCATGGATACTGCCGAGATAGTGGGTGGAACCGGGACACTGAGGTGCAAGTAATGCAGCGTTAGAGAAGGAATTGCCCATGAGGAAGGTTTTGGCCTCTTTTTTGAAGCGAGCCAGAGAGGGAATTTTGCTGATGGCGGGCAGGAGAGAGTTCCAGATTCTGGGAGCGGCCCCGGAGAAAGCCCGATTGTACATTTTTTTTTCGCAGGCGTGTCGGTTGGAGCAAAAGGTCTCCGGAAGATCGGGAATTTCTGGCTCCTCCGGATATCACGAGTTTCTGGGCCAGATATGCCGGGGAATTGGAGAATAGAGCCTTGTGGGGGATGCAAGCCAGCTTAAGTTGGATCCTGGGCTTGAGAGGAAGCCATTTTAGAGCTTTCAAGTGGGGAGAGATGGGGTCCAATTTATTTGATCCAGTTAAGAGTCTAGTGGTGGCGTTGAGGCAAGCTTTCAGTGGGGCCAACGAGGTAGACCTGTGAGGGTGGAGCATCCATATTCTAATCTGGAGATGACTAGCGCCTGGATTGCCATTTTTAGGTCGGGAGTGTTGAGGAAGGGTTTCAAGTTTCTTCGGTAGCTCAGGTGAAATCTGGCGGTTTTTAACATTGAATTGATATGGCCATGCATATTCAAGCTGCCATCAAGGGTTATTCCAAGTGATTTGGCAGAGTCTTCAATGATAGGGGTACAGTTTAACGCTGTGATAGCCTTGAGCCATTCTTGAATGTCTGGGTTGTTTTTGTTTGGTGAGATGAGGAGAAATTCCATTTTTTTAGCGTTGAGTTTGAGCTGGATAGAGGTGAGCCAGTGTACAGCCAGCTTCAAGGCCTCATTCAGGGAGAAAAGGTCCTTGAGAGAAGAGATTTTAATGTAGATCTGAGTGTCGTTGGCATACATGTGGTAGGCGATGTTGGCGGTACGAAGCACCTCTGTGAGCAGTTCAAGTTAAAGGTTGGGGACAGGGTTGATCCTTGGGGAACTCCAACCGTGATCGGGGTGGGAGCGGATAAGGTGCCTTTGATTAGGATTCTCTGTGAACGATTCTGGAGGAAAGACCTGAACCATTCTAGAATGGTGCCATCCAGTCCCATCCTGAGTTTGAGGCGTTCGAGGAGTGTTTCGTGGTTAACAGTATCGAAAGCCAAGGATAGGTCCAGGAGGATTAGGAGACATGTTTTGCCTTGGTCAAGGGCTGGTAAGGCATCATCCACGATGTGTAGGATGGTGGCTTCAGTGCTGTGACCAGGTCTGAAACTGGATTGGAAGTCATCTAGTAGGTGGAAGTTGGTGATGTGTTGGCTCAGCTGCTGCTGTACGCATTTCTCCAGAACTTTCGCTAAGAGGGATGTTGGATATAGGTCTATAGTTGTCAGGGGAAGTAGGATACAGTGTAGGTTTTTTTAGGATAGGGACGACTTGGTCGGCTTTAAGAGAGCCAGGTATTGTTTCCTGTAGGAGGGAAGTGTTGATTACTGCAGTCCAAGAGGAGATGATAGCTTGAGAGGCGGTGGTTAGGCAGTTAGAGGGGAGAGGGTTGTTGTAGTGATTGTTCGGGTTTAAGGACGACAGAATTTTTGAGACCAAATGTTCCTCGTAGACTTTGAAGTTGAACCAGTGAGCTAGGTTTTTGGGTGAAGTCTGGGAAGGCAGCGTGGAGAGAAGAGATGGAGCCAGTGAGGATTGGATGAGCGTTGCAGATTTAAGATCATTTCCTAGGGCAGAGATTTTGTCACAGACGAAGGAAGAAAATTCCTTGCAAGTTATTGGTGCTTTGGGGGGTTCCTCTGAGGTTTTTGCCAGTTTGTTAGATTGGAGTTTGACCAGTTCGAATAGCTTGCGCGGTCTATTCGTGGCGTTCTTCAATTCAGTTCTAAAGAATTCTTTTTTTTAGTTGCGGACTTTCTTATTGTATGCGTTTCTGGACTGGCAGAGAAGATGTAGATGGGCTGCTGATGGGTGTTGTTTCCAGTTGCGCTCAGCCTGCCGGAGGGATCTCCTATCATTTTTCAGGGATCCATTGAACCAAGGGTTCCTGTCTTTGATCCGGGTTCTTTGCAGTCAGTTTCAAGTGATCCAGGTTCTTGGTGTCTCTAACCCAGCATTTGGGAATCATAAGATGAGGTGACCATGTCTTGTGGGTGCCAGGCAGTAGGAACCTGATAGCGTGGTTGTCACACCAGTCGCAAGGGGCTATGGAGATAAGCTTGACCGCTGATTCCTTGGAGATGATCCAGTCAAGGGTGGTGCCTTTTGAATGGATTGGGAGTGAGCAGGCTTGGGTGAGGGCTTGGTCGGTCAGGAAGTCTCTGATGGCGTACATGAACGCCATGAAATACATGGCGTTGACCTGCGGGTCCTTGGGGTCGTTCCAATGCAAGTTGAAATCGCCAAGGAAAATGTCATTCGAGTTAGGTGAGACCTTGGTTGTGAGAATTTCCATAAGGTGGTCAGTGAAGGTGTCTTTCATGCCTGGGGGGTGGTAGAAGATGTGCACTCTGCACAGTTGGGTGGTATTTTTGCATATAGATAGTGCAAGGTATTCACAGGAGTCTGTAGGATCGGCCAGAAGCTCGGTACCAAGGAGGTTAGAGCGGTAGATGCAGGAAATGCCTCCCCCTTTTTTATTGGATTGTCTGTCCAGCCTTGCAATATAGTAATTGGGCAGGACTAAGAGGCCAAGGCAGAGCCAAAAGGAATCATTGAGCCAGGATTCAGTCAGGATCGCCAGGTCCGATTTATGGCTCAGTATGAGATCGGCGATATCCGAGGCATGCTTTACTGCTGAGTGGCAGTTAATAAGAAGGCCGGATAGAGGGGAGTCGGCGTGTGAGTTGTGACTAGGGGCAGAGATGGGTACTAGCGTTAGGTTGCTATTGATTATTCCTCTGTTGCGGGGGTAGCTGTTCTGTTGGGGTTGGATGTAACCGTGCGAATAGGGAGTTTGAAACTCAGATCTGCAGGGCAGGAGGTTATCAGGGCATATTCGTAGCTAATGAGGAGGTCTGTGACTTCTTCCTCCATAAGGTTGAAGAGGCTAGGCATAGCATGGGCAGGTTTGTAAGTAAAGAGGAGGGCCTGAATTTCCTCCTCAGAGAGGTGGAAAGGCTGCTTGCGGGGACGTATGTGTCTTATGGATAGTGGTGAAGGGTGAAGGAGGGGCATGGAGTAGAGTCCTGCGAGCGCTTGAGATTCCAAAAGGAAAGTTCGGTGAGGTGCAAGGATGGCGTTGTGGATGCTCAGGGTTAGTTCAGCAGCTCTGCGGTGGAGATTGTCAATATCATTCTGAGTGGGGGACTCCTGCGAGGAGGGGGTCGAGGGTGAGGGAGCGATTATGTGAGACTGTGCTCGTAGCCCAGGAGTGCGGATAGGTCGATCCATGTCACGAGCCAAAGCAGGAGTTTCCCTGTCCAATAGGATGGGGGGATTTTGCGGTTGAGAGGTAGAAGGTTTTGGGGTGCTTCTGTTACCAAGCGCTGGTAGCATGGGGGAAGGGCCCGGTCGGCTAGAATTGAGGGCCCTAGAGGGAGTTACAATGGGCAAGGGAGCCGGAAGCACTTGAGGGCATGGGTTCAGGGGTTTGGGCGCGCTTTGGATTGCATGCTTGGGTGGCATGGTGATGGGGCAGGGTCGACCAGTGTCGTAAGCCCAAGGGAGGGGGTTTTGTGAAAGGCTAGGTTCCTTTGTCGGGTTGGGTGAAGGAGGGTGCAGGGGGGGGTGAGATGCATAAAGGAAGGAAGTATATGTAGATTAAAGATATTGATAGAGGTATAGGGTGAGAAATAGGGTAGTGCATTGAATATGCTTTTTTGGGGGGAATGTAATAAATATATAGATCCAAGTACATGGAAGGTATATAGATGTATAAAGGAAGTAGGTATATTTAGATTAAAGATGCATTAGATAAACTCTGGTTTTCAAGTGTGGTACTTAAAAATGTATATTATTTATTTTTTAACAACATAATTATCCTACATGTTTATACAAAGCAATGCACACAGATAGGTACATATCTATAGCACAAACAAATGCTTATATACAGAGGGATATGCTTTATATTTCTGTTTGTGTATGGTGCTTATGTGGGTAAGAGACAATTCTTGAGTAGTTTTCTAAAGATAAGGTGGTTGTCCATGGATCTTATGTTGGGGGGTAAAGAGTTCCATAGTTTGACTGCTTGAACAAAAAGGATGTGCCACAGAGCTGCGTTTACAGAGAGGTGGTCTGAGGCCACGCCCCTTTTTATACCACTCTGCAAACGCGGCTTCTGGTGCACTGCTGGTGGGACGATGAGGTGCTCTCTTGTGTCCTGAGGACCTCAGGACACAAGTGGACATCATCCTCCAAGCAGCAGTGCACCAGAAGCCGCGTTTGCAGCATGGTGTTAAAAGGGGTGTGGCCTTGGAACACCTCTCTGCAACGCAGCTCTGTGGTGTTTACTGGAGTTACCTGGTGGGCTAGTTGGCCCCCAGGGACCCTCAGGATTCAAGGGGACTTAATTCCCCAACTTAGAAACGCGCCAGGGGGCGCGTTTGCACAGTGGTGCAGGGAGTGGGCGGGTCTGATATAACAAGTTAGTAATCCTGCTGTGTGGGACTTACTGGAGGTAATAAAAGGGGTAGTTGGGCCCCAAGGTTGACATTGGGGGCTAACTACCCCTCCTGTTACCTCCAGTAAATCCCACACAGTGGGATTGGTAAAAGGTGTTTGGAGGCCACGCTCACCTTTCTCCACCACTCTGAAAATGTGACTGCTATGTTATAATTAGAAATTAGCATTTAAAAACCCTTTGAAATTCACTCAAAAATCCATTAGGGTCAGTGACGTTATAGTTAGAAATTAGCATGTAAAAAACATTTGAAATTCACCGAAAAAAACATAGGTTTCAGGCACATTATAGTTAGAAATTAGCATTTAAAAACCTTAGAAATTCACTGAAAAAACCACAGGTTACAGGGACGTTATAGTTAGTTGGACATTTCACTTGTACAAAACCAGAGAAGTTCCGCCGTTATAGTTAGTTCAGCTAACTATAACTCACGCCCCCGCAAAGCACTGCTGATGACATCACATATTGCATCAATCATGACATGGTCAGTGACATCATTGATGACATCACTGATGACATTTCAGAAGACATTACTGATGACATCACTGATGACATCATCCATGTGAAAATCTGATGCACCTCCTCACACCCTAATATAACCTTTGATACACCCACTCTAAAATACAGACTACTATTTTCGAAACCATAGACACACCAATACCAGTTACTACATACGCACTCACTGATTCCTAGGTCTACACACACATCCACTCATTCACCCATATAGTCACTCATACATGCAGTCACTCATCAATACAACACTATTATATGCACTCATACTCCTATACAGACACTCATACACCACCACTCATCCAGAGTTACTCACCCACCTAGCCAGTCATGCAAAGAATCAATCACACTTCAATTTACTCACCTATAGAGTTATACACACACCACCTCACTTATTCATACAGATACTAAAACATATTTACTCTCTTATACAATCACTGATACAAGTACACACTCATCTATACAGCCACTCTCACAATTACTGACTCTCAAGTATAGTCATTTATATACTCCAACTCTCACATACACTGCCTTTTACATTTGTAGTTACTTGGACATGTACCACTGAGACATCCATTAACTCACCAACACACCAATACACACACTCACCCACCCATACAGCTGTTTCCACATGCACTCTTGAGCCCATACACCCAGTAAATCAACCACTCACACATCTATGCACAGTCACATACCTCCCACCCACCCACACACACTCTCAGGCACCCATACAAATACTCGGGCAACCAATCAATAACCCATATAGAAACTCATGTAGCTACTCACCAACCCATGCAACAGCTTACACAACAACAGACAGACTGATACAGACATTCACACAGTTTAGCCACTATCCCATGCATTCAGTAAGACACATTATATCACTCAGTTATACAGTCAGTCATGCACCTACTAAATCCTCCATCCAGACACTTATACAGCCACTCATTCTTCAATACACCTTGCCATATATATAAAACATAATTAAAACTTTATAGAAACACACAGTCACTGGATGATGTCATCTGTGATGTCATTTGAGATGTCATCAGTGATGTCACTGACCATGTCATGAATGATGTAATATGTGATGTCATCAGCAGTGCATTGCGGGGGCGCGAGTTATAGTTGAACTGGTTTTGTACGAGTGAAATGTCCAACTAACTATAACGTCCCCAAAACCTACGTTTTTTTCAGTGAATATATATATAACATATATATATCTATACATTTACACACGTACACAGCAGTTACAAAGTTGAAATTAAGCTTCAGCACATGTAAGTGATAAAACACAGTGCGTTTTGTGCGAGGCATAAAAGGTTGTTTTTTTGCAGTTTTTTTATATAACCCGAACTCGACTGGAAGGCTTCAAAGAGCTTTACGTGAGCACGTTTCATTACACAAGGACACATTCAATTTACGCATTGGCCCAGAATCACAGGATGTTTAGGGGACGCCGAGACTTGAGCCTGGTTCTGCAGCTCCAAAGTCACCAGCTCTGGCCGTTATGACACATCCTCTCATCAGAATTTATCAAACACCAATGTTTACCCCCCCCCCTCCCCATGAGCAGCTGTCCGTACTGAACAAACTATACTAGCTCTAATCATTCATTCTAAAAATACATGTATGGTTCCTTAAATATTGCTTTCCGTAAGTTCCCAGCCTGTTACTGTAACCGTGCAGCCTCTGCTAGTGAAGTTCGCCCTTCTCCTTTCTGTGTGACACGCACTGAATGACTCAAAGGCTCGGCATAGCCCCTCCCCGGCTCTGTTTACAATCCCAGCCTCCAGAGAGACCCTGTCCCACGCTGCACGCTTCCTTCGAAGCACAAGCTAGCACAGCGCCCCTTTAAGGCGCACCGGGTTCAGCCGACAGAAAGTAACCGGATCCAGGTCTGCCGTGTGTCTTTAAGGGAGGCAGCCGCCTGAGGCTAGGCTCACAGTCACATACAGAACAGGGGCTGTGGAGGAACGGGGAATTCTCTTCTACCCACAGCCCGGCATCTCGCATGGAACCGGGGGCGCTGTGAAGCCCCCCAGCGCCTCTCCGCAAGGCTTCGCCCCACACCCGGCAGCCACCATGAGCCTCTTTGGCCAGAAGGAGCACGAGACGCTGATAGAGCTGAGCGACAACCCGGCGCTGGACGGTAAGTAAGGGCGGCGGGGCCGTGGCGGGGGCGCCGCGTTTCCTTCCAAGGAATACATTTGTTTGGCCTTGCCCTGTAGTTTTCACAGCTGTCTGCTCCGGGATAGGATAATAGAGGCTTTGTAGCAGTGCGCAAAATAACGGGCAGGGTGTTTATGTTTTATGCTTTGGTGAAGGAATACTTCACTGATCCATTGTGTGATCTGTGTTCCAAGGGGAAAAGGAAATCCACGTCGCCAGCGAGGGATCCTTCCATTTAAGGCTGGAATATGACAGTGCGGATGTTTGTCCGTCGCTTCACGATCGAAGTGGGGCGGGAAGGATGACTGAGGCTAGCAGCCGTCTCTGACCTGGTCCCAGCTTTGTGAGGACAGGCAGCTGGATTCCCGTCAGGACAGAAAGACATCCTGCGTACGTCTGCTTGTCGTAGATGCTTGAGGGGTCTACTGCTGTTTTTTTATGTCGGTGGGAACCCACTGAGTTCCCAAGTTAGCTAGACCCTTGTCAGCGACAGCCAGGCTTCCTCGGTGCATTATGGTACTTGTAGCAAGCACGACTAAAGGAGTCCTACAACTAACTGAATTGAATGGGAAAAGCTAGACTGGCTCAGTTATCCCCGCGTGGACCTGGGGCACTAGAGAGGCATGGAGAACTCGCGGCTGTCCTCTGTGGTATAGAAACAAGCACTGCTGTGGTACGGGGCGGAAAGATGCTCTGGAGCCAGTTGTCGACCTTCCGGTACAAGGGTACGCACGGGGTACCCTGGTCCCCACCGCATCAAGTGGCAGCCCAAGGGCACTAGTGCCCATGGCTACTTTGGGGTGCCTGTACGGGCAGTGATTGGGCGTCCCTGGGCAGAGAGCGGCCGTGCGCGTGGGCGACATAGCGATCTGCTCAGTCATAAGTAGTGGGTCGGCGCTACTTTAGCTTTGAGGCACACAAGCGAGCAGCGACCATGGGCGGCAGAAAGCGCAGGAGGTTTTTGATGTTTTTATAAACACCTCGGGTCTGGATAGGGCCAGGCACGCTTGGGGCGGAGGCGTCCATCAAAGCTTGATTCCCAAGACTGATGACGTACAACACAAATTGACACATGAGAGACCATGTGTGCTTTATCAGATCGAATGGAAATGTGTGTGTGTGTGTGTGTGTGTGTGTGTGTGTGTGTGTATATATATATATATATATCTGTTTCCTATGTAGCGCTACGAAGCTGATTTACTGAAGAGCCACGGGGGCCCTGGCCATCGACAGCACCAGACACCAGTGCCTTCATTTCCATGTTACTGATCTATATCTTGAGATATCTGTACAATACTTTGTAAAGCAAACGCATCTTTATGTATGTGTTAGAAAACCCCTAGACTATTGTGGCCTCCTTCGTTCACCTTGATCCCATGAGAGCATCAGTGAATCGCTACTTAAAATGACAAAATATCCTGAACGTGCATTCAGAGTACGGAAGACTAACCTCGGTCCATGGCCAAAGAATTAACAGCTCTTTGTCTAACAAAGGTGGCCATCAGGAGACCGTTCGTATTTGAACGCAGTATATCGGGTCTTTGTTGTTAAATTCTCCATCTGAACGCCAAGGCTTTATGGGGGTGCTGCCGCACCCCGAGCACCCCTTCTTCCAACGCCTCCGAGTGTTAAGCAGCAGTATGTGCAAGGTCCTCTCGCACGTGGAGGTGGACAAGCAGCCCTTGAAGACAGGAGTGAATACCTAGTGTTGAGCTGCACGGGTGCTCATGGTGGCGAAATCTGGCCCCGGTAGAAGTACCCACTTTGCTGTGGGAAGCGGGGTGCCACCTGGCAACAAGGTGGTGGGGAGATCAGGGAGTGCCTACTGAGTACTCCATGATAAACGCTATTTGGATTGGACTGAGGGCGAACTGTCTGACCCGGATTAAACTATTGGTAATGATGACATTTTTCTTGACTAATGTGATAGCCCATGCTTAATTTGTAAGAGAGTAAGTGATAAGGGCCCACATATTTGCTTAGAAGCTTGCAGCTGTGTGTGTGTGTGTGTGTGTGTATATATATATATATATATATATATATATATATATATATCTTTCAGCAATCCTGTCTCTTTCCTTATCAAACAGGTACAGACCACACAGTGCCAAGTAAATAAAGCGTGCTAGTTTATTCTTCCACGGTCAGCATAACGTTTTGGCTGTTGACACACAGCCTTGATCACATGACCCCCCAGTGACACACATGGTTTATATACAGGTCGTGATTGGATTCTAATCAGTTACAATTGCGATTGTTGTTGGAAAAGCATTAGAGCTGAACAAAATACTTCGACATTAGAAATACTTGTTAAAAACCATAAATACATAAATAACTAAAACATCATCATAGTTAAATATATAATCACCAATCATATGATAAAATTTCATATAAAAAGATTTTTTTATCATTTAGTATATAGGACCTTAAAATGAAGGAAAAAGGCCTACATAATAGGGTTTTTCTACTGGGATTTATATATTTATCCCCTCATTTTTTGTCAGTGCCGTAGTGACACGATATATTCCCTATTGCATGAATACTGCTCTAATACATATTATTCCCAAAAAAAATAAGGCGTAACTAACTGGTCACTATAAAGTGCAAATGCTTGAAATATTGTCTCACAGTGAGATAAAGTGCAAACAGTGTATACAGAAAAAATGTATTCTATATAACATCCCAAATCACGACACTGATAAAAATAAGTGCTAAAAAAGTGTGAAAAAAGACTAAAATATTAACAAATATTATCTTTCTGATGCCTAAAAAATGACTGTTCCTAAATCAGTAAACATGATCTATTAGTTGAATGAAATTCATTGCATTACATCCAAGAAAAACTATCACGAATATGTAAACAGATAAGATCCCCCAGTTCTAATGATGTTAAAAACAATTGGAAATTTCTAAAACTCAGTTAACTCCATAGTGAATACAGGTAGAAGGATGCATAGGAAAGAGTGAGACATTTCAAAATATCATAAAATATCTCATAAGCAGTTACTCTTATTACACATATTCTCATAAAAAATTATGTAGATCCTCTCCCGTGTTTAATCCTTTCGGAATTCTAGTATCCAAGAGAAGAATATATTTGGATTCAAGTTGCCGAAGTTGTTTCTCTCTGTTACCGCCTCTTATATTCTTTTTCACGGAGTCAATTACATAATAGCATAGGTCATTTAAATTTTTATTATGTACTAATTTAAAATGACGAGCTACCGGATAAGCATCATCGGAATTGACTATCGCTCTTAAATGCTGTAAGATACGGTTAAACACCTGTAGCTTCGTACTGCCCACATATTTCATTTTACAGGTGCATTCCAACACGTATACTGCATAATCCGTGCGGCAGGTATAGAGACTTTGAATTTTAATGGGATTTTTCTCAAAGATACTAATGTATTCAGTGGTATTGATGCCAAACTTACAAGCCCTGCATGAGATACATTTGTGGAACCCCGATTTGTTGGATAACCAATTGGTGGAAGTAGTTACCTCAGGGTTAGATTTGACTAGTGCATCTCTCATTGAGGGCGCTCTTCTAAAGGTAATGAGAGGATTGTTCGGAATTAAGGGAGCTAAAGTTATATCTGTTTTCAAAAGTGGCCAATGTTTTGTAATAATACCCCTTATTTTCTTTTCTTCTACATTATAAGTTGTAATAAGTCTGACTCCACCTTGGTTATTCGGCAAATCCTCATCCGTATTTGTTTGACTCTTTTTTTTATTAGAGGTAGCAGTTGTGTTCAAACATTCTTCTCTAGTACGGATGTTCGCCTTATCTTTAGACTGAATTAACTCTTTTAAGCAGTAGCCTCGAGCTAAAAATCTCAATTGGGCCTCATCTTGACATTTTTTCAGATCCTCATCAGAGCTACAGATTCTACGCATGCGGAGGAATTCACCGTAAGGTATACTTTTTATAAGGTGGCCAGGGTGAGCACTACTGGCATGGAGGATTGAGTTCCCTGCTGTTAACTTTCTATGTAGCCTGGTCTGGATTTCGTTATCCCTGATGTAGATTTCCACGTCCAAAAATTGGACAGAACATTTATTAATATCAGCAGTGAATTTCAGGTTCAGATTATTCTGGTTTAGTACATTGATGAAGGAGGTCACAGAATCTTCAGTACCCTTCCATATCATACAAATGTCATCGATAAACCGCCAAAATTCAATCACATTAGTGTCAAAAATTGTTTTGTGGGTACCTCTGAGGACTTGTTCCTCCCACCATCCAACATGTAGGCAGGCATATGATGGGGAAAAACAAGCCCCCATGGCAACTCCTCTCTGTTGCTGATAGATCTCCTTATTAAATAGGAAGTAATTGTTCTCTAAACATATTTGTATCATACGTAATATCATAACATTGTGTTTGCAATAATCAATGCTACGTTTATCCAAAAAATGTTTAACCGCATTCAATCCATCAGTATGATGAATACTGGTATAAAGGGTACATATGTCCATGACTACTAACACATAATCATTTTCCCATTTTACTTCCTTTAACTTGGATAAAAAATGTCCTGTATCTTTTATGAAAGAGGGTAAATTTTCCACTGATTCGTGCAAAAAATAATCTACATATTTCGATACGGGTTCCAAAAGGCTCCTTTGAGCCGAAATAATTGGTCGTCCTGGAACTGGCACTACCTGCTTATGAATTTTAGGGATAAAATAGAGAGTTGGTGTAATTGGAAATTCATTCTTGAGGTAACCCAATTCTTGTTTGCTTAAAAGGCCATTTCTTTTCCACTGATTTAATTCTTTAAACACATTTTCCTTTAAGTTCCTCACATCCATAGCTGAACTTTTTCTGTAACATAAAGTATCTTCCAAATGTCTTTTTGCTTCTTCCATGTAAAGTGTACGTGGCCAGATCACAATATTGCCTCCTTTGTCGGCCTTGTTGATGATTAAATTAGAATTGTTTCTTAATTTTTTCATGAGTTTCGCATATTGTGCTTCCATATATTTGTATCTCCTTTGTTTGCGAGATGACATGATTTGTAGTGTTTTCAATTCTTCTACTACTATATCATTGAAAGTGTCAATAGCGTCTTTAGGCATAAGTGGTATAAATGTTGAAGGAGGTTTAAAATGGCTGTTACATGGTAGGTTGCTGGTTATGCCCATGGATGTTAGATTTTCCTGAGTAGTGTTTATATTGTTTACATCATCTGTAGATAAGGCAAGTATAGTTTTCAAAATGCCAACATCCGCTGCTTGAAATTTTTTTATGGGTTGTTGTGTTTGAGAAATACTAGTTGCTTGTTCTTGCACTTTGTTGAGCTTAAAGTATTTCTGTAATTTTAATTTTCGAATAAATTTGAAAACATCAATTCTTGTTTGTATGTAGTTAAAGCTGTTGCGAGGACAGTAGGACAAACCCAAAGATAGAAGTTGGGACTCTGCTTTAGATAGCTCCATATCAGATAAGTTTACTACCGTGTTGTCCGGGGTTGATGGTCCAGAATTATTATTTACCACTTCTTTCCCCTGCCTCTCTTGGCGAAGCCTCGCCCTCTTGCATTTCCGCCTTTGTTTGCGCCGCTCATTTTTGCTGATGCTTCTTTTTGTTGTAGCCGCGGCCTTAAGGTTTGTCGTCTGTCCTCTATTAAAAAACCCAACTCTTCTGAAGGTGAGTAGTTTATCGCTGTTTGTATTGGTGTGGTATTAGTGGAATCTCCATCATCTGAATCCACACTGCTAGTCGCTGGACTGGAATCCACGTCCGAAACCTCATTATCAGTACTATTTTGAACTGAAACTGTAGGGGTCTTTTCTACTAATGCCTGCCTTTTTACTGAGTCATACTTGCGGGCAAATGTGAAAATTCTCCCTGTTTCGTAATCGCGTTTATCACGCGCAAATTTGAATTGTTTGCGTGTTCTTATGGTTTCTTCATATTTGACCAGGCAACTGCTTATTTCATCTCTACTCTTTTTTACGAATTCTTGGTTTTCATGTTGATCCAAGTCCTGATTAAGTTGTTCTAGCTCCTTCAAAATTTCTTTGCGGTCTATTTCAGCGTACTTTATCAGGATGCATACCATGTTCATTGACGCTTCCAAATTGTTGGTCGCCCATTCCTTCAGCATATATATATATATATATATATATATATATATTCTATATCTATCCAATCAAAACTGCCCTGAGATTGAGGCACCACACACAAGCGGAGTTTAAATGAAGCGCTGCGAATGCGGCGCAAAACTGTGCTGTTGTGCCTCCAGCTTATACCAGTGACCAAGGGCTAAATGCAGCCCGAAACTCATTTGGTTTTCACCCTGCTGTTGTGCTGTATCTGATGTCCCGGCGACCTGCAAAATAAAAAGGTGAAGAAACGCTTGTGTGTGTGGTGCCTCAATCTCAGGGTAGTTTCGATTGGAGATATATATCTCACAAGGAGAAGATGGACGGAGCACTGAAACTTTTCAGACACTCACCCACAGTCACAGATCTTGTGTTCGCTTTGCTCGCCCTAAGTTGGCAGGGTATGCCCAGACGTGAGTCCCTTGATCACTTTAGCACTGGATTCAAGCTAGGCTGGTTGATGAGGGGTGTTACCCCAAAATCATTCCCAGGATGCTTGTTTCTGGTCCAGGGAAGACCTGGCTTGGCAGTTCGGGCTGGACTGTTCCCATGAGGCACAGGGTCAAGATTGATTTGCATATGGCTGTGTCTGAACTGGGGTGGCGAACTGAGCTAAAGAACTATGATGGATTCAGCCCAGATCTGTGACTGGTGGTGAGTGTCTGAAAATTTTTAGCGCTCCGTCTATCATCTCCTTGTGTTTGCTTTGTATATATATATATGTGGAAGCCTAAGCCTAAAAAAGCAGAACACGGTATGTAGATAAAGACAAGGAATAATAGATGAGGACACTGGGTTAATCCGCCACCATCCTCCCCCAGCCTCTTCATCATGTCCTTTAAGAATCTTTTTAATCTGTGCTTTTTTCCTGTGTTGCAGTTTTCCTGTTTCTCTTCCTCCTTTCCACTTTTTGTGTTTTTCTCTCTCATTTTCTTGATCAAATTCGGATGGTGAAAAACAAGTGCCAGGCCCCAAACTGAGTGCAGTTGGGCCCCCCTGCAACCATAGGCTGAAATAATGATCCGGGCGAACCTTGATATACCTCCATAAGCAAATAGTTGTCCAGAGATTTTCATTTTTGATATGTGTTTTTGGATCATTAGAGAAGTAATTTAGCTTGGGTAGACATTGCTGATCCGGTCTAAATTTTATTGCATGTCATTTTTAAAAATGGCGGATGTTTTGCAGTGATGATGGAATATTTCAAGAACCATGAGACCTATATACTTAATTTTGGTTTCAAAAGATAGGTTTTGGGTGCCAAGTAGTCTTCTTGAGACAGAAAATAACTCCTCAAAGCAACCCTTTCATCATTTTCCAAAATGGCGACTATAGTAGATGAAGAAGAGACCTAAATAGAAATGAAACAAATAATAATGGTTTTTAATTCTATTTCGTATACACCATTGTTTATGATCTGAAATGAAAAAAATAATACTCATTACTCTTGTTTTCATGGTTCACTCAGTTGTTTAGGCAATTGCTTGTGGTACATGTGCAGAATGTTCCAACATTTGAGAAGAGCATATCCAAAGGGACATATTTATGTACCAGGTACATGTAAGTTCTGTGAGTAGAGACTTTAACATTTTTGTAGGTTTTAGCACTCCATCAATATCTTCCCAACCAAATTCACACGGACCTTACTCTACATTTGCATGATTCAAAACATTTATACATCTTTTGATCAAATAGAATGCTCTTTTATTGTGTCCACGCACAGAATGACGTCAATGAAAGGTCAATTAGCAGGACTGATCTCTTGAACTCGCTGTACTGAAGATCTTCAAATGTGTGACATTCAGTACTCGTTATCCACACATGCACAAGGTATTTTTTTATGTCTGTAAAGTCACATTCTTCTTCTGTCTCAGAAAATCCTTTTGGAAACTTCATAGGTTCAGCATTTAAAACTCCATAGCGTTATTACGTGTCTTTTCTTGCCTGTTCCGTAACTCTAAAAAGTCTTGACGTATGAGCATTGCAACAAATCTCAGTACCACAGTAATGTGTCATTTGACAGTACAGTGACTCGATTGGAACAATGTCAAACAGCCCACTCCTCAACATTTGGCACAACACGAAGGTCAGCTTTCTCCAATTTGCTGTTCAGTTATTGAACAATAAGGCCCATACCGTTTCAATACATCTGTGCAGGCACCAGCTCCTCGTTGACAAGTATTTTCACTTGTAATAATGGGAAATTCAGTGTTCACTGAAGCATCAGCAGTGTTTTGGCTAGTTAACATCTCCAAGTAAATCTTGTTCAATGTTGATGACCAGAATATATCAAGTTGCACAGGTATAGGTGTCCAATATTTGATGCAGGCAAGGACAATTGTTCCACTTGTAGACATTCATCTGATTCTCTAGCATTTTTTGACTGATAGTTCAAGATAACTGTAGAATGGGCAGTTCTTGCATGGTGCACAATGACTTTGATATCTGTAGAACTGTCTGAAAGACCTCTCCGATGTTTTGCATGGATGAAATTAGGACCATTCGAGGTTGTGACCTATAGTTTACAACAAAAGCTGTTTTTAATGAGGACACTTTTTCGAATTGAAATTCTTTAGGTGTAAGTTTTTTGTTTCGAGCTCTTGTATGAGTTTATGCTTAACTGGTTTGGTTGCAGCATCACCCTCCAATAATGCGTTTGTTGGAAGAAGATCATGCAACAGAATGTCCTTGATATATTCACCCATTTCCTTTGCTACATCCATCACTCTATGTGCCTGGAAAAGTTATTTTTTTGTAACCTAGTTTGTAGTGTCTGGTTGGACAAAACTCTTACTATGGCAATTAAAGCGTGGAAGTTTAGCTTTAGTGATTATGTCAAACAGCTTTTTCTCTTTCAGTACAAATCTCCCCTGCTTCAGTTTTGCGTATAGTTTTGATTCCTGTTCCAGGACATTTAGTAGACGTGTCTTTATAGCGTTATCCATATATTGCTTGGTTACAAAGTTGTGTAGTCGCACAGGCTCAGTCATTTCAAGCTGCTGTATGAAATGAAGAAGGCTGTCAACACGTTTATTAAACTGTTCCCCTCTCTTTCCCTCAAAGTGTGTGGTGAGGAACAGTTTCACGATAGTTTAATAATTTTGATTGTGTCATCTCTCTAAAAACATTGCAAATGGAAATGACTTCATGGTAAACTAGCTGCAATTGAGCAACATATTCACTTTTACGTGTCTTACCGTCAATTCCCTTGGAGCGTTTCTGTGATCTCTGGGCCGTCTTTTCCAATATTTAGAGCCACAGCATTGAACATTCCCTCTGTCTTTCACCTAAAAAAGTCTTTGGGTGAATTTTCAGTAGAGATGTGGTTTTTCCTTTTCTAGCTTCATCACTCTTTCCAATACCAGTACTGTGATCTCGGGTAGTTAATGCAATCAAATTTGCGAAACACAATAATCGGTGACTATACAGTCTTCTCGTGCATCTCCGAATTACATTACAGCAGCATGTACCAAGTTTTCACCAAAGCTATCATACGTAAAACATTTCTCCAGTACTTGCAAAGTTTATATTTTTTTCGTTACGTTTTTTGACATTTCATGAACTTGGTTTTCTAATTTTGAACTGAGTGTATTGAACATTGACTGGCTGTTTTTTCATTATGCCTTTTGAATGAAGTGCATCTTGTGCCCTTTTCACTTCTGAGATGAGATATACAAAACCTAATTCGTCATTCTTGTTCCTAAAAGCATTCCAATGCAATGTTTCTATAACCCTAAATATGGTGAGCATATCGTGTAACAAATGAACATATTGAGTTCCGCTCAATACTAACTGGACACTTTTGCTTCCAAAGATTTCTACCTCAATAAGTGCATTGTCTCTGCCACATCCACTGAGATAACTTCCTGGACGCTGCAACATAACTATTGTCATGTTAAACTGCCCATAATTGGGTAGAGATCCTCAAATGCTACTGGGTTGCTCATAAAAATTTTCGTTACAATACGGAAAACACCTTCTTCGCAGAAAATTGGTAGGATAGGCTTGTCTTCAAGCTGAGCATGCACAGTTTGGATTTTTTTTAGAGCTGTGAATACTTTTGCGTAGTTTGTCAATGAGATGGTATACCGGTAATTACCCAACCTTGTATAGAGGGATGATATTCTGAGAGATCAAATCAGGAATTCCAGCCCATGCAGGAACTGGCTTTTCTTCATCCTACAGTCTGCACCAAATAAGTAATATTATAAATTCAGTTAAATCCGCTTTACGGACGTCAGAATTGGGGAGAAGATCCATGTCCTCAGCCACTTTAAAACTTTCTGGTAGACTGGGAAGTGCTGATGGCATGTAGTGATTTTGCATATCTTTGCAAGGCAGTCGAGTTATAAGTTTGCAGCTTCGTTTGTTTATGCCTAGAGCTGACACTCCAGTCCTGTTCATTGAAGTGATTAGCTTTCTACTTTGCACTTGGCCTAGATTGCGTGGGCAGTCATTTGTAGCGGAGTTTTCTTTTGCCGTGATGTAATTCTTAAAACATGATTTGAAAAAGACAGTACATTTGCACAACATAAGCCTGTCAGTTCTTGGGATTGTTTTCCACTTCTTTACTTATATCTTCAAAGCCATCCCCAATGTTATCGGCTTGTGTTCCGAAGTCAAGAACTTTAGTTTGTAGCAGATTTGTTTTGCTGATATTAAACAATGATGTAGAAAATGTTAAGACGACATCAGGCCTTATTGTTGACTCCCATAGTTTGTGGAGCTCTGGGGCATCACACAATTTGTCATAAGGCCAAAATCTAAATCTTTTAGGATGTCTCATAAAGTGGTTTCTGCTGATTTTACTGCATTCTGTGATCTTATTTTAGCAGCAAGAACCTCAGGTGTCAAATCAGCTGAGAACACCATGAGTGGCTCATTCTGTTTGGTATTGTGTCAAAAACAAATTCTGTCATTGTACATTCTCACCAGAAAAATCTTAATTTCATTATTATGGTTCAATGCAGTTTCATCAGTGTTGACCATTATTTCTCTGACCTCACGTAGTGTGAACCCGTAGCCAGCACTCAAGAGTGGCTTTAAAACTTAATTTGCTTTTCCATAGAGTGCAAACCTAACTGAAGGCTGGCAGTTACAGTGCTCCTGCAAGCCCATTGTAGATTCGTATTTTCAAATGTATACACACATGCAGTTAAGGTGGATACACAAATCTGGTGGAAATACATTCACCTCGCTGTTTAGATATGCTACTCAGCTGAAAGCTTCATCTTGGAGGAAATTAGCTGCAGATAAAAACATGTGTGCCCTTTGACACTCACATACTCTGTACTTTGTTCTTTCATCAGTCCCTTGGGCCCTTGCTGTGGCTAAAACACAGGTAACATATTGAAGATCATCTGCTCTCTGATCAGTTGTTGGAGGTGGACGAGGGGTAGCCATCTATCCTCTAAGTGGATGGTCATTGGGTTTGGTTGCCGTCATTTTTCTCAGAAGACTCAGATTCTTGTTGTGATTCACTGGTTGCTTCTATTTTTTGCAGGAATTTTTTCCATTGCATACAACTTGTAGCACTTGTGGTTATAATGATAAAATATTTGATCCTCTTCACTCATCACTTTCAATCTTTTGTGAACTTGATGTTGCTGTACTTCTGCCGCATCGCAAACTCTCTTCTGTGCAGCCATAGTTGATTTAACTTTTCTTTCTAATTAGTTTGGCATATGATACATTTTTCTTTGTTTGAAGGAGTCCTCAGATTTAAAAAAAAAAAAAAAAAAAAAATTTTTGGTGGAAGGGTTGATCTGCGGAGTCATTTTTTGTCTCTATAAGACTTATTGACTCCCAGAACCTATGTTTTGACACCAAAATGAAGAATACATGTCTCATGGTTCCTGAAATATTACATCATCACTACAACAGATCTGCCATTTTTTAAAAATGTTGTCCAGAAAATTTTGCCCGGATTAGGAATGTCTACCCAAGCTAAAGTGCTTCTCTAATATTACACAAATCAAAAATGAAAATCCCTGGACAACATTTTGTTTATGAAGGTATATCAAAGGGGGACTCTGCGTTGTCTCACTGTTTGTCTACTCGGTTCTCACAAAGTACTAAACTCCTTCAGCGTCGGAGTCCTGCGTCCTACCACATTTGGTTTTGTACAACACAGAGGTCATCTGTGTCTTCTGCCCCTAGTTCTGCTCTTGGTTGGAATTTTAGACATTTGCTGTTTGAAGGGGCATAAAAAACACCATGTAAGGTTGTGCAGTCGGCACTTGTGCCAGATCTAGTAATCAGTGCAGCTCATGGGCAGATTAGGCCATGTTTTTGAGAAGAATAATAGGTGATCTTTCCATGTCTGGCTTACCAGTGTATCCTGCTCAATCTTTGACTATATTCAGGCAGGGTACACACCATGCCGGGGTCAATCACCGCCATAAATGGTTAAGTGGTTTATTGCTAACAAGAAAATGCCCCATTTGTCTAGCAGCAGTCCTTGTGGTGAATGAAGTCTGTAGTTGCAAAGATTGACAAATGTTACTGTATTTTGCTGTGCTTAATAATTCGATTTATGTAGTCCAACACATAGTATTTGATTGGACTTTTATGGTGTTTAATGAGAAGTACACTGAGAGCTAATGGTTGAACTGTAAAATATATATTTGACTGGCGACATTCAGGCAATTGCAGGATGATTTACAGCTCGTACCACAGATGGGCACCAAGTTCAGAGAAATTACACCTCCAGTAGAGACAGATATTTTGTATATGCAGATTACCATGCTGATTGTAGTATCATTGCGCAAGCACAAATAAATCTAATTCCAGTCCAACTCTCTGTAAAAGTATTATTGACCTTGTCTTCCCATCACCTTGTTGAGTGAATGATTGTAAGAGGAACATACTGGGATCGAGGTCTTCTTGAGAGGTTTATGGCTGGAGCTCAGTTGGGTATCATGTTAGTAGACAAGTTAATTCTAGACACCAAGAAAGTGAGACGGAAGCTCATAACTGTAAACACGCAGGTGCACACAGCTGATGAAATCAAGGTTTTCCTTTGGTTGAACACTACTTGGAATGCAGAAACCATTACTATGTATTTAGGGTTTTTAGACTACAAATGTGGTAACATCATACAACTTTGTTATAGAACATGTCATTCCACATTGAGGGGCAAAATCCTTACTGCATGCCTTTTGCTGATGGTAACAACCTAGTACTTGGAGAAGTGTGGCTCAATGGTTAGAGCAGCAGACCTTGATGCAGAGGTCTGGTCCGGGACCAGGGTTCGATTCCCGCCTCGGCGCGGTCTCGGGCTAAATAATTCCTCGGTTCTGATATTCTCGCCTCGGTGCCTATTCTAATCATGGGTCCCACGCTGCAACTCTGGGCAATAGCTTGCTTAATCTCCACAATGGCCCCAACAGCGCTGGGATGCCTGGCTTCACCATGGGGGTGCCCAGGAGTGGACACTTCACAGGGAAAGCCAGGAAGGGTTCCTACAGCGGTATGAGTACAGCGCCGAGATGCCTCAGTGGTGAGTCGTGCGCTATACAAGTACCAAGTACTTTCATGGTGTAATGTATCTTTTCTCCAAGGCAGCAGAATGGGAGAAACATGGTAACCTGACTACTTGCCTTATCAGTTTTTGTCCTGGGCTGTCAACAAAGGAATGATTGTATTTTAGGGATCAGACACATGATTAATATTCACCGTACAGTAGTTCATAGTGGATGGGTCATGTAGGGTTGATGTGGTACAGAAAGGCTTAAAAAACTAACAGTTTTGTTCTCCTCCTTGGTATTCGAGAAGTAGAAACCCTTCAGGTCTTATGTGCCTGCTGATTCTTTAAAAAGTAGAACCCTCTGTGTCGAGGAGCATGCTGGGTCTGCAGGGTGCAGGAACACTGATCTTTATGGATTTGTAGCCCTCCAGGTTTAGGTGTCCGCTTAATTTTTGGGGAGTAGGAACACCTGGGGTTCTAGGGCATACTGAGTCTCTAGGAAGTAGAAACTCACAGGGTGCAGAAGCATACAGAGCTGTCACAGAGGTGAAGCTGTTGAGGTGAAGAACGATCCACCAACTCTAGGTTAAAGGATCTTTATTTCTGGGAGAAAGAAATGCCAAGGATCCTAGCAATGCGTACTGGAAGAACGTAGATGTGTGCTTTTTACATGTTGCGTACCAGATATCTCAAGCTGTCTGTAGGCGAAACGACCTATTGCCAGCTTACTGTGGGTTAAACTCTTCCTATCACTTACAATTATTTGGCCTTTTTGTCACTCTCAATTGATTGCTTCTTATAAATTATGTTGTGTGGGCATTACTTTCTCGTCTTGTGTTTGTCCCTCCCCGGAGTCCATTTGTTCTACAGCTATCTCCCTCATGCACGTCTTGTCCTCTGCCGCACTCATGTTGCCCCGTGGTCTGTTTCTTTTCTCCCCGCTCTACGTTGCTTCCTTCCAGTTATTTGTCATCCCTATGCCCTCTTTGTTGTTTCCCCCACCCCCTGTGCATCCTTTGTTGGTTCCCCCAGATCTACTGTTGCTGGTCAACCCCCCCCCACTCCCATCCTCCACGATTCCACATCCATACCCTCCATGTTGCTTCTGTTGCCCGCCTACCCCCATCCAAGCTACTCCTTTTTAATTTTTTAGGCATGCACATGCTTGGTGTTCACTTGGCCTTTACTTTCACTCCAGCAAAACTGTCACTTACTTAATTTTACAAAAACCATCTCACTTTGTAATCGGAGGAAGAAAACACCAATTTCCATGTAAGAAGAATAAGCAGCAATTCGTCGAAGGAGTTTTTATGTTTTTTTTTCACATTTTAAAAGTGCTGAGTTAGCACCAGCATTTCTGGTGCTAAAAGGCATGCAGATACAGTGCTGGAAGTGGCCACTTATTGATCCAGTAATAAACATTTACATTTGAACTTTTATGTTAAGTGTGTAGAAATCATTGTACCACACGTTTGAGCGATTTTTTTGCTCTTCGGATACTGCTTCATTGAGGTCTGTGCCTGTTTTACTTGTTCCAACTGCAGCCTTTCAGCAAGTATATCTTGCATTGTTTACTTCCGGGTACCGTGCCACACATGCCCTAGTTTCAATTCAATAGTGGTGTCTTGTTCCCAGTGCTACCCATGTGGAATGCTGCCCCTTTTGTACACACTCTGTTGAGATCCTGCAGGGCGTTTTGATGAATGTTCATATGCATCTTGGTTGGCCATAGCGCTGCGTATGGTAGGGAAATATTTACATTAAAAGATCGAGTGGTTTCTAGGCGCTGTACACTTGGGTCACTTTTGTGAACACTCTGGACTTCCATAATCTGGAAAAAAATGTAAAAGGTTGGTTGACGACTGAAAACTAGAATTCTGCTGCTGGCATGGAGTGGCGTGGTAGCAACATCATGCAGCCCTAAGTGAAAGAGAGAAAGAGGTACTAACTTGGCAAATGTATTGGCTTACCTCAAATTCCTCAAGCCGTTGCTAAATCGTGCAGCACTCTGGGTCTCAAGGTCATCCTGTTGGAAGGATGCTGCGGTGTTTGTGATGCAACGGCACTTTCCTCCCTGGTTGCTTTATGGTCTGGTTTTGGCTTTCGGCCCAAAGCATTCACTATAATCCTGCAACTTGGGCTTTGTTTTGTCACCTGATGAAATCGGTGATAGCAAAAACAGGGTTGACGCACTTCAATCTCTCCTGCCGAATTACTAGGTTTTCTACCGCAAAAGTATCAAAAGCTACGGTTTGTAGTTGAATCCTTTTATCGATAACCACATTTTGAAAGTGGTGATAAAATATTGTGTGCGAAGAATACCGTTTTGGAGGGCAGCGTGCATCCCGGTAGCTTACAATTTACTTGAACAAAGCAAGGAGCGCTTGCTGTTGGTAGATCTGTATGCATAGATTGTCTTGAAAAGAATACCCGTTGATGGAGCTAAATTCCTAACCTTATGGACAGCCAACAGCCTGTAAAGGTGATCACACCCGGTTTGCAACCTGAAACTAGGTAAATCGAAGGCAGGTGGAGTTTGCAAGCCGTGGGTATTTTCTAAGGGTGTACAGCAGGGTTCTCCAAAGTCTGTCCTGGAGGCGCGGATCCGTGCCAGATTTTAATCATATGCCTATTTAATTGAATGTAGTTATCTTAAAAATCTGGCATGAATCCGGCCCTCTAGGACTGACTTTGGAGAATCTTGGTGTAGCGATAGGGTTTCTAGCGACCTGCAAGAATATTTTCCAGCTAGGAAAGTGACATTAAAACACAAGTAAGGTGTATATCCATCCATCTAAACACTCATCGTAAAACTATGGATTGCAGAACTTTTACCAGGTTAGTTTGTTCTCAGGCAGAGATATCTGCGAGTTTCATAAATGCACATGCTGTGGGATTTTTTTTTTTATCCAATAGAAGCAGCCACGTCCCAATAATTGCAAGAGTAAGCTGTTGACTACATTTGTTTGCAAATCGCCACAGCTGCTCATTTAGTTCTCAGCATCCATCCAAAAAAAGGTATGCATTTACCAAATCACTTCATCACTTGGTGCCTCAAACTGTGAGTAAAAGATAAATGTGCTTTAAAAAAAAAAAAAAACCTCTATCAAGACTCAACTGGACCCCACACACCATTCTGTACTCTCGTGTTCGCGGTCTTCAGACCAAAATGAATATGTTCTCTGTAATGCACACCACTACTTATTGGAGTTAGATCTATGCAGTATAAATGCCCAAAGTGTTAGTTTTAATTTGGGTCACCGAATTTTTAGATTTTAAAAGTATCTATTTTCAGGTACTTTTGTGCATAAACGGTGTGCACTCATAAGCTGTAGAATGATTAATTCAGATTTGCCTGAAGTTGGTGATCCTCCTCAATGTGCTGAAATTCCGTTCTCTGACACCAAAACCTTTCAGGAGAAAGGAAGCATTCATTAAAACAATGACCAAGCAATTAGGACAATTTACATATGTTGCATGCCCATATGCTTTATATCTTATTAAAGCTAGCCCTAAAGAATTTGCCACTTCTGTGGGAGATGGTAGCGAAAGAAGATTGCTTTCTGTAAATAATGCGTATCGGAGATATTCAATTGATAGTGACAAATCCCGTAATGATTAAGCGTATGTTTAAGATGTAAATTGTTCCTTATGCATTTCAATGGAAGCATTTCCTGCAAGACGGAATGTTACAGCAAATAGCAATAGGTGAAAAGATCTACTCCTGGGTGGAGCCAAAGATATATTAAAGACCTGGTAACGATAAGTCACGCAAGCAGCAGTAGTGTCCAGCCAGCCCTAAAAATTCTACATGTACAGGAAAAAAACTTACAGAGCAGAGGAACATTCCATGACACTAAACATAACGGTGTAATTGTGGGTGAATTTTATTAATACAGAAGACCTCGAGTATTGGGCCTGTGTGTTGTTTCAAAAAGGTAACAAGAACATCAAATCAGGTCCTCAGCGCTTATAATCCACTCGGGAGAATCCAGTTAGCTGCGCGTGAAATCCATGGTTGCTCTACAGTCCCATGGTTCCAAGGATCAGCGGTCAATTGGAGGGATTGTTAATATCAAGCTGTGACCGTAAAGAACTCCTCCTGTTTTTTCATATTATTACTTAATAAAATCTGTCATTGTACTGCAGTTTTTGCAAACTTGCGGTTTTATAAAAAACACATTTTTTTTATTACAATATTATTACTAATATTCAAGTTATTTACCCAGTAAAGATAAAGTACCAAGTTGGACCTGTGGGGTACGAACATTTGACCTGCAGGTCACATACAGGTGTTGGCAACTAATAATAATTCTCACCTTATGGACCCATTAAAGCTGAAGTGCCAAGTCAAACCTCTTATTAACTTGTGAATTCCGAGTCTCACACAGGTATTCGCTACCACCTCTTTACTGGGACATTTAGTTTCAGAAATGTATAGAGCCCGGACCCCCTAGGATGTCCACTGCCCCAACCTCCTGCAATACCGCAATCAAAACTTGCCAATCCAAGAGTGTGGGGAAAAAACGGCCATGTTTAATAACCATCAACTTTCATAAACATGACAAAATGCATTTATAAAAATTCACATTTATAAATTCAATATTTACACTTTTAATATTTACAAATTTTATCACTGATCATGACCACTGGTTATGCAATATTTACTTACTCCAGCACCAAGGGGCCCTCCGGCTCGCATCTCCTATCTGAGAACCACGCAAGGCGCAACCCACGGCGTCCTTGAGCGGTGAGCCCCCAGCCCTCGTCCTTGTCTGCCATTTCTGGGGCCCACCCCTCAACCACCAGGCTGCCAAGGAGGCTTGTGTGACCTGGCGCCCTTGCCTCCACAGCCGGTGTCCCCATTCTCCCTGCGGAGAGCTTACCGTCTCTCCCCTCAGTGCTGGCCTCAGGAGTATGTAAGCAGGCCTCCCGTTAACCCTAAAATCAATGTTCTGTGGCCTCTTCTGCCACTAGGGTGACCAGGGCCCACAGGTCCTTCACCCTCCCCACCTGCAAATAAGTTCTGAACAAATGACCAGATCTCCTTGATCCATACGTCTGTCCCAACATCCGACAAATGCACGCCATCTTGGTGAAACATGTCCCCTGTGATGAGTCTGTGAAGAATGTGACACAAGCGGCCCGGATTTGAGCTCAACCTGCCCAATTCCCGTTGAGGCGCCTTACTGACACGTTAAAGGCTCGAGATCTGACTCCGGTGCCCCATACCCGGCATGGTATCATACAAGTCATTGCCATCCGTGCACGAGGGAACGCTATCCCAAGCCAGGCAAACTTATTCAATAAGGCTTCTCTGACTGCCATGCGTCTCAATTCTACCATGTCATTGCCGCCTAAATGGAGGATAATCCAATCCGGAGACTGATGTCCCTCGTGTGCTCTCGTCTCCTCCAACAGCTGCCGAATTCGCAGGCACTGACACCCCGCCATAGGAACGACATCCTTTTCAAACCCAGTGGTTTCGACACGCGCTTCTGCCGTAGCCGGACTGTGGCACGCCGCACGAACGTGTGTCCAAACACCCAAATCACCTTTGAGGCCATACTAGTAGCAGGAAGAGAAATGGAAAAGTCAGAATAGTCATACCAACATATCTATCAGTTGACCTACAGCAATTTGGGCCGCACATAGAGCTTAAAACAGGCCAATGACCAATGCCCAACTTTTTTGACCGCCTCCGCTGGTAAGCCGGCGCCTGCTGCCAATGTTGCCGCCCCAATTCTGAATGAATGTGAAGAGTAGCCCCTAGGATCCATACCGAGACACACCAGTGCCCGCCCAAAGGGGACCGGGCCCTAAGGGCGCGCTCGCCGAGTTTTCGCGCTTTTCAATTTACATTGTTAGCCTTTTCTTTGGTGTTTGAACTTTATCTGCTATTGTGTGGTTTATGGCTGTGTAGACACCAGTGATTGCAGCTTTCTGCACAAATATCCAATTTGGTGGACTCTTAAGCTGTACTAATTCAAAAATACAAACCCAAAATTAATAGAAAAAATGTGTAGCTAAAGCACTTAAAATATATGGCTGTTCTCCATGCCTTATATTCAGGGGTAACTCATATTACATTAACTAAAAAGTGCAAAGTTCTGTGTGGCATCCTGGCCCAAGTGATGCGTTACTGTCTACGTCGTGTGCATATTGTCTGAACTATATTAATAGTAAATACAACTTTCCTCTATGCCTTATTGTTTCCAATGCTGACACATTGCTCAGTTTTCCTTCTCCTTTTAATATCCTGCTACGTTTTGTTTAGTGCCCAGTCATTCACCCATTCTGTACCTCAGCAAACTATTCACTTTGGTTCACATGGGTTTCGTGATTAGAGAAAGTAAAAATGAAACTGTGATTCCATTGAGCAATTGTGATCTCACTATGAACTCTGTTTGGGTACGTATGTATGTATGGTTGGCTCCAGAAAAGCCCTCACTGCGCACCTTCGTGAACATTTAATGGTAAAGTGACAGGTTGCTCTGGTGCTAGAAAGAATTACTCGTAAAACAAAGGAACTGTATCGACTTTGGGGTTTGTAGCGGAATTTGTTTGTAGTAGCCTCGCTCATTTTCCAATTAATTCTATCTGTTGCAGTGTGGCCTGCTAGCAACGGTTGTTTTGAAGAGACTTTCCTCTGAAGTACATACATCGGCACATTTTATTATATATCACTTAGGAGTAAAGTGGGATATTTACATTGCTAGAAAAGTTTGCGGTCTCTACTCCTCCAATGTAGGAATGTCATATTTGGAATGCTTGACTGAAAGTTTTACTCCTGTACATAGTGATGGTTGGCAAAGGTTTTAGATCTGACATTGATTTACAATCTCCAAGTCGTCAGTCCACATCCAAACAGTGTTTCTTTACAGATGGTCATTCGGAAAGTTTCACCTGTGGTGCAAAGTTAATGGATAACATAAGTACTGTAGCCGATGAGGCAAACTTCCAATGCAAACACCTTACAGTTTGCTTCCAAAATGGGAATGTTCATGGTGTTCTAGACAAAGACCGTTCTTACAGGATGGGGATTGCAGATGTGAAGCAGCAGAAGCGAAGATTGGGAGAAATGTAATGGAAGAGATAGGAAGGTGATAGGAAGGGAAAGAGGAGGATCATGTCATTAGAGACTGGATATGTGTAGTAAAAAAAGTTCTAGTTTCATTGTTTGGAAATTGTAAAGAACGGATCATTATCCAAAGACACAGGAGTTGTTTCTGCCTAATAGTTAATGGATGAGAACTCTAATTTAATAGGGAATAGGATTTAAAATGTACAAAACTGCAATTTCTTTAAGCAGTAACTCCATTCACTGTTATAAAGACAATGGATCATTGCCCAGAGCTACAGTATACTGGTGCCATGTTTCCGGAAGTGTGTTCAACATCATATCCTTGTGATACCATAGAGCCATGAGCTTAAATTAAATCTATTTATTTTCAGGGTAATGATTCAGCATCCTTAATGTAGTGGATTGTTATGCTCAGTAAATCCACAAAGATGCCTATGAACTATAATTACAACATTTGAGCTACGAATGACCTTGATTGAGGACATATAATAAATAACTTGGTCAGGGGAAGTGGGGCTCAACAAGTGATAGCAGGTAAGAAACAGTACATACCAAAGATTGGATATGTCCAAATGTTGTGTGCTGCCGATGCATAGGATGCACACTAAAGGAGTAGGGCTATAGGAGGTCCAGGTAGGTGATTGGTTTTTAAGCTGCCAGCTGAAGACTGCTCCCAACCGTGTTAAATATAGATGGAGAGCTTTGGTTTCAGTAGCTACCACATTTGTAATGTTGTAGACAGTAGAAGTTTTTTTGCTATTGTGAGGTAACATTTTCTCTCTCCTCACAGAGCGAGAAGATCTTGAACAAAATACATTGAACCCATCAAACGTGCACCCTTTTAAAGCATGTTACATCTTGATTGACTTGCCTCTTTCCACACAGAATGTTTTCTCTTTGCATCATTTTTAGGTCTCGCTGGCGTTGCAGCGCGAAGCGCTGCTGCAAACGAGACTGTTGTTGCCGTGTTTACTCCCAAGGGAGACAGACCTGGGCACGAGCCGATTCTGGTCTGGGCACGAGCCGATTCTGGTCTGTGAACGCGCTTCACAGTGGAACAGCTTGTGCGCGTTAATTCCAGTTGAGTGCTCGTCTCTGGAAGACGTGCTGCGCATTAATTATAGTTGAGTGCTCCAGCAGCCTGGGGCGCCTGTCGACATGCTGTGCTAATGATTACTGTGGGGTCTCATGCTGTGATAATTCTCACTTTCTGTGTTGTGATCGGGAGCAGGCGTATTACTGGCGCCACCGCCACGTCTTCATTTGTCATAAAAGCTGCATGGCAAGCGATAATTAGGGCGGCATGTTTTAGGACCTTTTTAGCAATTACTTTGTTTACTTAGTGCTATTAGAGATATATCTTTCGTGCATCCAATGCTCTATTTAAACGTGCAGCACTGAACATTTTCAAAGAAGGTGAATCGGCGACATTCATTGGAGAAACGACCTATTTGAAGACGCTTGTTTTACTGGGGTAAGTTCTGTGAACTGTTTAGTTTGTTTACTTTGTTATAGTATAACTGGCAGGGTTGGCTAAATTATGCGAGAAAAGGAAAAATATGCAGGAGATGATGGTATGAGGCAAGTGTGGCAAATGTATAATTATACGTACACCATATAAAAGCAAGTTGCAAAATGTCCGGAGTTGGGCGGATGGGTTCACTGTGCTGTTGCGTCGCCTGTAGGTGTGGTTATGAGTGCATGTGACTAGCTGGCGACATGTCCTTGTACTGTTGCTTGCCCTTGCACTTGTTTTTTTTTGTGTGTATATATATATATATCGCAAACCCGACCCAAAGTTTATTGGAGTGCTTCACACGAGCACCGTATTTACATTACACATTCAGGCACGGGGAGATTAAGTGCCCAGAATCACAGGATGTTGATGCGACCTCGGGGCTCAAACTCTGGTTTCCAGCACCAAAGTCGGCAGTTTAGCCGACGGTCCACATCCTCTGCCTTGCCCTGCTGATTTTCAGGGACGGCTGCTCTGTCTTCACAAGGGTCGGGCGAACTATGACTCCGCTGCCTGACCTGGAACAGATCTGTTAGGTGTTTGTATTTATTTTTTAGTTTTTTTTATTTAGCGCAAACTCAATCCGGAGGTATTGGAGCACTTTACATGTATACCACATCCCCATTATAGAAGGACACATTCATGTTTGGTAGGTACGTGGATATTAAGTTATTCATAACCGGCGGAGCCAAGGCTGGTCTCTCTACCTCTGTTACTCCGGTTGCTGCTCGCGCCTCGTGTATAGCTGGTTTTCCTAGTTATCTGGCGAATACAAAAGCGGGCTTTGCTGTATTTCTGTTTAAAGGCTACACATAAGGGGCTCAACTGATCGAATTGTAACCAGCTGTCCAACACAATACCGGCAGAAGGGCTCAGTGAGACGTACACTTGTAAGGGGCAGAGGTTACACTTCCGGCAAGTCTGCCTCAGCCTTCATTCTTCCGAGGTGGATCAATTGAATACCATTGATTGGGTAGTAGTTATATCTGTTAACCGAGCGTAGAAATGGAGCAAATTTAATACGGAGGGCTATTTGAAAAGTATAATTTTTTTCCAATGTGCCAGATGAATTTGTCTTTATGTTCTTGGGACTTATAAGAATCTTGTAGTGTGTACATCAGGCGGGTCATGTCTTTGGAAAACTAGCACCTTTTTGTGATAATGTAGTTGCATGATAGTTTCACATTATAATAGTGGGAGCTCTGATGTCAAACCTCCTTTCCGGGTGTTGGTCCTTGCCAGCAGTCATCACCTACTGCCAAAGACCTGCTTTTTAAAATGTATATCACCTGTCCACCTCCTTCCTCTTCCGGTACCCCCCTCACCTAGTGCCCTCTCTCCCTTTTCGTTTTCACCCTTCCAGCCTCTCTTCCCCCTTTTACATGTATCAACAGGAGAGACGGCAACCTGCCGTACGGGGCTCCAGATGAAACCTAATGAGGCTGGGATGCTCCCGGAACGGCGCGTGCTCCCATTCACGCTAGACGCAGCCGAACCGTTACGTCTGGAAGGTCCCTTCGGAGGGGGGACAAGACCAATCTGCAAATGGCGGCTCCCGCCTGTATGGGCACATTGAGCAGAAACATGCACGGGAAGCATCGAGACAAATCCCCAGTGTTTGAAACACTCCATCCACGTGTCCTAGAGCCCTGTGCAGATGCGCTTTGTCTTACGAGCTCCTAGAGCTGCGACACTAGCTGCGCTCATGTGTCAAGGATCACCTCAGTTCCACTGACCACTATGGCCTGTGACAGAGGAGGTTGTCCCTATCTTTCATTTACAATCTTGCAGGCTGTTCCCAACCCTGAACAAGCCTTTACAATGCAATAGGTCATGCATTTACGGGAGTTTGAGCCATTGACATTGCAAATGACACTGCCTTTTATTTTTAAACCATAAATAAAAGGCATTGTCATTTACAATGCCAATAGCTTAAACTCGTGTAAATACGAGACCTATTGCATTGCAAATGCTTGTTATGCATAGTAATGTGGTGCTATTTTGTTTGATTTTTGTTCTACGATTATCGGTTCTTTTTAGGTCTCGCCTAGGCAGCGCTTGTGCTGTCTCTTTTCATGCAGTACCTAGGATGTGGGCTTAAAAAAACACCCACCTTTTTCATTAATTGCTGTCCTTTAAAAATGCTGGCTTTTCATATGTGATTACATGTAGTAGTCCGTCCTTTTGGAATTTTGTATCCTCCCAAGAGGACTGCTCCTCTTACATGTGTTCCTAGTGTTTAGGTTATTTATACTTGGAGAACTCCTTTAATTTTACATTTTTTTTTTAGTATGCTTGCCTATTTGCTCCTTAACTATTCTGTTTACTTGTGCAGTGAAACTTCTGTTGCATCACTTGCTTGCCATCCCTTTATCTCCCTGGGCCCCCCCCCCCACACTGCTTCAGCAGTGCTCCCCTCACCCTTCCGATAACACTGCTAGCAGGCCACCACCACTCCTCAGAGGCCACAGCTGTTTTGCTTGTATTTTTCGATACTTTGCAAACACATTTATACAGCGCACTTAGCAATGGGCTCAGGGAAATGTAGCAATCCTCCCATATCTCAGGATGATGAGCCTAACAGCAGACTCTAACCGGGATCTCCAGCTCACCAGTCTGTAGCTCTCACCATAAAGCCATATCCTTTGCTTAGCCATGTTGCAGGGTGCAATGCCATATGTGGCCAAAAGAGGTCCTGTGGGACCTCTTTTGGCCACACATGGTACTGCTCCTTACAGTGCATTGTTGGAATGTTTTGTTATATAGATGGCAGACTTGAATTTTTTTTAAATTGTTTTTTTTTTTTTAGGCTTTTCAGCACAAGTTCACTACGTTCTACGTGAAGATTTCAAGAGGGAGACTTGCGTGTGTTATATATATTTTATATTCACTAATCATTTAATATGGGTGAAACAGAATGAGAGCTTTCAAGATTTTGCACCTTTTCGGTCACAAAAAAATAAACAAAGGGCAGCCGACAAGGGTTGTCACAAGGCAGTACATTTTGACAGCATACATTGTGTAAGATCCATAGGATGCAAATGGCAGATAGTCCACGTATGGACTGATCTTATGGGACCTCTTTTGGCCACATATGGTACTGCACCTTGCAACATGGCTAGCTAAACAAGCATTTGCCAAGCAATAGGTCTTGCATTGTCAAGAGTTTGAGCTATTGGCATTGTAAATGACAATGCCTTTTATTTATGTATTGGTTTGTAAAACAGATAAATAACAGGCATTGTCATTTAAAATGCCAATAGCTTAAACGCTTGCAAATGTGTGACCTATTGCATTGTAAATGCTTGTTTGTATAAGCACCCCATGCCACGTTTTCACTTTAATGGCGGCCGTGCCCCTTTCCTTTGACGAGCCGCGTCTAAGCAAAGGGGTGCGGATGCCTTTAACGTGAAAGCGCATATTGATGTGCTTTAAAACAAAAAAGTTAATAAATGGTAAAAAAACAAAAAACATGCGGCCGCGTTTGACGCCACAAGTAAAAAACCAAAGACGCGGCCGCTAATTTATCGGCTGAGGCGTACCATGCTATGATAAAAAAAAAAGTTGCAAGAGCGTGAGAGAACCATTTAACAAAATAGTGCTCAGAGGCCTTAATTAAAGTCTACCGAGGAACAACATATGTAACGGGAGTAACCTCATGGGATGTAAAAGATGGTACTAAGGAGGGACTACTAAGCCTATTGGCCAATGAAAAGCCGCTTTGTACAAAGGACAGTGACAGGAGGCAATTAAAAAGATGGGCGGAAACTGGGCGAAGCTTCTAGCAGTGGCGGCTGGTCCATAGGGGGCGCTGGGGCGGTGCCCCACAAAAGAAAATACTTGCTCACTCACTGTCTGCAGTTCGGGCAACGGAATGTAAGCAGATGAATTGAGCTTTCAATTCGTCTGTTTACATTTCCGGGCCGGGCGGGTGAAAGTGCGCAGGTCAGCTCACAGCGCAGGCGGGGGAGAGCACTCAAAGCAGGAGTCTAGAAGATGGTGGTCTGACTGCGCATGTGAGTGAGGAGCATTGGTCCTCACTCTCATTCACAAAGCATTAGGTATGTTGCGCATGCCCAGTGTAGTGTGCAAGCCTCTGAATCGGATCCTGCTCGGGCGGTGACGCGTTTTTTGCAAAGTCGCCCCATGCCCAATCAAAAGTACAAAGTAAGTAAACAAGGGTCAGCCGCCTCCCGTCGCATCCAGTCTCTGTCCTGATTTGGCCGTTTAGTATTTGCAAAAGAAAAGAGCGGGGAGATTGGAGAAGTTAGTTGCAGCACCTTGCAGAGCAGAGGAGACGCGCAGGACCGGAGGAGAATGGAGATGCCTGGTAAGTTTATTTTTTTATTGTATTCATTAAATTAAGGGAGGCCTACTGGCTAGAAATTGATGCCACTCAGTCTACTCTAAGACCGTCATTAGTAGGGAACACCATTAGTAATACCGCACTCGGAAGGAAGCACGATGAGGATTCTTTACTTTTTTCGCTACACAGACACAATGTCGTTATTACTAGCTCGGGCTCAACCTCTCCCTAAATTATGGATTTTAAAGAACGATCCAATATGATTGCATATACTGTGAGGTGTAAAAGTTGTCTTTCTTATTGACGCATTCTTTACAATTTATTCATGCCATTCTTTCATTCAGCATTTACTTGAACGTGGTTTCAGCTGTTTCAAATGATTTTCTTAAATCCTTCGCCGATTCCCATTTTTCTAGCAAACGATTTAACAGTATCTTCCTCGGAGCAGGGTTGCCTTGCATCCGATTTTCAGGATTGGTTCTTCTGAACTGAATTGCTTTCATAGTATTTCAAAAGCACTGTGGCGTTTGGAAGCATCTCGTTTTCTAGTGCAGGTGGCTCTTTCACAGTACTTCAGTTTCCAATCAATTATGTATTTACGCATCCATATATCAGTTACTTTTTATACTTGTTATATTCTTATCATTTTACTTCTCATCCTGACCATAGTCTTTAATTCCTTTGAAAGTGCAGTTTCAGACAGGAGACGAATACATTGGAAACCCCTTATAATTAATAAGTAATATTACAATATGGCGAGCAAGGTTTGCATAACTATACAGATATTATGTTTCTCCCTATTGAAAGCAAATTAAGAAAGCACTTTGTTATTGTAATTTGTTTATATATAGTGCTCCATATTGTAGATTTCCGATTGCTAAGTACTGTATTTAGTAGGCATTACCCAATTTAATAGCACTCGATTCACTGGTCAGATGTATTATAGACTCCGGCAATCTAGCTGTGATTCAAACGTGTGACTTGCAGGTGACAGAAGATTCTAGCAGCCACAATAAATTAACCCACGGAGCCATCTTGCTGGTAAAAGTATGTGAGCTAATTTCACTTTAACGCATCTCACACATAAAGACATTAAGTAGATCTGTTAGATGTCCAGTTGCTGTTGTCATCAGAAAATACGTGTCAGTTCTCTTGATAATGCTACATAGGCTCCAAAAACAAACAACTTGTAAAAACCGATTGCTGGATGACATAATAGCCTGTAGTTTTTCTCATTTTATACACGTTTGTTGGATGGTTATTGAGTTGCACTACCATTACTGAAACATGTGACGTGCAGATTGCTGAGTCTTCACTGTAGTTGGTGCAATAAATCACTAATTTAACTTATTGGCGTAGTTTACATGCTCATAGAAGCAAAATCAAATCTACTACAACTTATCAGATGCATATGGAACAAAATCATACAATAATAATCATTAAGCACTTTCATTTTCATAGTCGATAAGTCAACAGAATGGGAGAACAGTGGATGTCTTGTCCAACTGATCGAGTTTATGGTTTCCCCCAGTATATCTTTTTTGTTGGCAGGCTCGAGCTACTGCTGCTGCCAGTACTTCACGTCCTTTCTGCAAGGCAGGCTTGCACTTCTGATTCTTATGCTTTTCATATTTTGTGCAGTGTGCTACCACTTTACTGGCACCACTGTTGACTATGGGTCTGCATTTGTGTGGCCTTGACAACATTTAATTGAACATGGCTGTGCTTTACAGCTTCCGCCTGAGACTGGCCGAGCAATGGGGTTTCTACTAGCTGGTCTTGGTCATGTGCTGAGACTTGACCAGCCTATGTGGGCCTTTGGTAGCCTTTGGGTGGGGGTCTGAGCAGTAATCACTGAATCTTGAGTATGTGTGCTGTTCTGCCATATCTGAATGGAGACACCTTTGTACGTGTACATGGGGTGCACAGGCCCTCAGGTCTGTGGCCCCGCCTGTTGGTCACTGCACTCTAATTATTTTTGCCCAACCAAGAATGGACGCAGATGGAATAGTTTGGGTTTGAGGTAGGGTCAGGTATTGGAGACTAGGCAAGGTGCCTGAAGTGTTTAATCTGAGGCCAGGCCACAATGGGGGAAAAAGATTTCAATGATCGAGCAAATAAAGCATTTCTGAAGGAAAGAACAAAGGTTTTGTAATTAGCATCGGGTACTGAAGCGTGTTCCCTGGTAGTGCAGTGGGAAAGCTGTGCACACTACCATGGTCCTTTGTTCCCAAAAACCGAAGAGACATCAACGCTTATTTTTTTTCATGATTGGTGCATTGTTGACATTTCACCCAAATGTCCTTATGAGGGGCTGTTCACCAAAAAGAGTTATAACAGTTTCTGTTGTGAGGGACCAGGGCATAATTGATGTCTCTTGTGACATCTATGTGTGAGTCTCAGTGCCGGCAAAAGTGTGCGAAAATGTGGTGTTGGAGTGCCCTGGTGGAATCATTGGTGGCGCTGTGACTAGAGAAATAGACAGTGGGTCACTTCTGAAATAAGATACATATTGGCAAAGTTGTGTGTTGATTACAGATTTACCATAACAGTCCAATGGGGGGTGATTCAGGTTAGGTTGAGGTGCTCTGTCAGAACTGGCTATTGGATTCATCTCTGGGGTGCTTTGTCACACCTGGTTCTGGAGTTCCAGTTCTGGAATAGCAGCATGTGTAAGTCTGAAAAGACGTGGAGTCAATAGGTGCATTATAAATGGCCTCTTCGGAGCTCAGCACTCGAGTACCAAGGTTGCTTCAGGTCATAGCTGTAGTCACCTGGCTAGCAGAGATCTGTGTGGGAACTTAGAATTGGAAAAGCAGAGGCATTTTCACCTAATTGTTTGTTAGGAACGAGGTGCTTTCGCAGAGCTGTGTGTTAGATCCTAATACTGGAATACCAAGGAGCTCTGCGAGTCATGAATGTGGTGCAGTGGATGCTGTCTGGAGTGCCAGTGATGGTTAGAATTGTGGTGTGTAATGATAAAGAACCTGCGCCTGCACCATCCATTTGTACAGAGCCCTGAGAGCTCTGGAACCAGATACTTGATAACGTCACTGATTTACCAATAGTCCACTGATCTATTTTTCGCAGTGCTGCTGTCCATAGATTTATTTCACTCTGCATTTGGGACAGCTATTGATTAAACCTAGTAAAGGCCAGCTTCAAGAGCAGGACATGAATATTCAACAACATAAGACCACACAGTGTTTTGAAATGCATGCCAGATAACTGCTGCTGGTCAGGAGCCCATTTCTTGTGTTTTCCTGTAATAGAAAAACATAACTATAGAAATGTTTCTGACGCTAAGCCCTGCTGGCACACAACGTGCATATTGCTCAGAGGTGCGTGGCACTGGCAGGCCCAAGCTTCAAAAACATTTCTATCTACATGTTGTTATATGACATCCCTTTATTAATGCAATAACTACACTTTCACAATTGCTTTATTAACCTTCTTGCTTCTCAAATTTGCTTGAAAATGCACCATTTACTCACTCTTTTTTCAAAATTTTCTCGGGGAGTGAACCCCCCCGAACCCCCCTTAAGCTGTTCGGGCTCACTCGCTACGCTCGCTCGCCACGGTGCCCTGCCCCACCACTTTCAAATGTCACCAGCCGCCACTGGCTTCTAGTCCAAACCTGATTAAAGCATGTCTTGAAGAGACCGCGCAAGCGATGCCTAGGTGAGACCTAAAAATATTGGCATTTACTCCAACTCAAACACATGCGAGACCTCTTGCATTTGCAATGCTTATTGGTGTTTGCTGTAGGTACAGCCCTCTAAGGATGTGTATGTTGCCATTTTTAGAGCTCCCATTGGGTTTACCATTGAGAGTCGAATATTTTCAGTGTTTTTTTATGGTTGAAGAGGATTAGTAATAATAAGGATTCTTTCTATGAAATCATATTGAAGGCAGTATTGTTGCTGGAGTGTGCTTGATGTGCTTGATGTTGATGTTGTGATAACATGATTGTTATGGGCATTTTATCTTTTAGGGCGTATTCAGTTTTTTTTTTGTGTGATTTTTTTCTTAGGAGAAAAATCAGAACTGTTTTTGGGAGTTGGCCTGATGTGGGTGGCATGCTTATGAATAAGTAGGGAAATAATGTAGGCTGTAGTGTGAAGCGGCACCAAAACGTATCTACTAAACACCCTCTCCCCCTCTCTCCCTCCGTCTCCCTCTCTCCCTCTCCCTCCCTCGTCTCCCTCCCTCTGTCTCCCTCTCCTTCCCTCGGACTCCGCCTGACTCCCTCCCTCTGCCTCCCTCTCTTCCCCCCCCCCTCTCCCCCGCTCCCTCTCTCCAACTGCTGATCCCCCACACACACTACACTCTTATTATAGAAATATACTTCACTTCAGTTCCGCCATTGTCAGTTTTAAAGCTTGAGGTTTATTTCTTGTTTTAAAAATATGCCCCATGGCCCCAGGACCGGTATCTCATGAGCCAGTAATGTTTACATGCTGTATTTGTTGTTATTGCGGTACTATCACATGGTTAGTTTTCTTCTCTGCGGGCTCCTAACATGCATATTAAACAGAAGATGAGTAAGGGAAGCTGTGAGTGCTTGGGAAAGAGGGTGCGGTGAATTAAAATACTAACGGCGAATATGACCGGTTACCTGGAACTGAGCCCACTGTAATCTTTATGGCAATGTGTGTCAACTTCTGCATCTGCATCAGTGAAGTTATATAGTGTGAGTGTACTCCAGGAGAAGCTTATAAGGCATCATAAGCAAATATTATCTTTTCCCTCAGCAACGAGTCATCCAGCCCAAACAGTGCAGCGCTAGCGTATGTATGTTTGGTAGTTTTATTAGTGTTCCATAGCTAATCATTGCAAGAAAGACAATTATAGAACCACATAAACGTCATTGACATCAGATAACTGAGAATATTGCTGATAAGATGATATGTCACTTGTAGTTTTAGTTACTGTTTAACATTTAGATGCCGTTGACTTGTACCTGGTGTCGCGACCTCGAACATCAACACCTCCCGTGTGCCCATTGAGTCCCAAAACTGTAAAGGTGGCCTACATTTGCATGTCAGGCTTCACATCTCTCCCTGCATACTGTGGCATGGCCTGTTTGTCCGTGCGTCCCCTAACCAAGGCACAGGTCGATAGCTTGATGTGCACAATTTGCCAGTGTCTCAAGATATGATGTAGGTTTGGAACTCTAGATCCCACAGCCTTCAGTTTAGCCAGTATATCACCGCTTTAAAAAAAGAGTTCCTGCTCATTATCTGGGTTCCCTATTTCCTACAGTTCAGGTCCAATGTAAAATCCATCATGATGGACCACTGATTTAGACATTTCTTTGATGTAGGGTTATTCTTAGCATAGCATATTGACAACCAACTGGTGTTTCCACCCACTCCTTCCTGTATACCTTTTTTATATTCGATTGGCTTTTGTCTCTTTCAAATGCAGAACTTGTCTGCCTCATATTTCCTGCTAATTAAGGCTCGGCTAATGACAGCAGTTCCTTCAGAGTTGCACATTTGCTGTCTATTAAAATCTGAGGTCCTTGTGCCCAAAAATACCTAACCTAAGTCGCTGAGAGTTTGTGTCCCGATCACTAGTTTCACCCCTTCCAGTATCATCCTCCATTACACCTGTACTACCTTAACTCTCCACAAAATATAGATGGTCTTCATCTGACTTCAGTCTCTTGCATTCCATTCCCCACCCAACATGCATCCTGTCTGTTTATGGCCATTCTATTCAAGAGAGAGTCTCGGTTTCTTTGTTGGATACTCTTTGATCATTGGTGGGGTCTGTGCCGTGCTTTTTCTACATCCCTTCTGTGTGCTGCACCTAAAGCCGGTGATTATAGTTTTATCATACACCTAACTCTTAGACATAGATCATAGATCTTAGGCATCCACTATCTATGTCTATGATCTATGTTGCAAGCACTCTATCCTATTCTCACCAAAGCCACATTCTCTCCTGTAATTATCAAAGGAGTTAAAAACCATCCTCTTTCCCCGTGGGCCCCTCTACCATTCCAAGGGAGGAGTGGGGATTAACAAGTAATAGGTGAAGAATTTTTTTTCAAAGCAAAGCAATTTTAAAATCCTTTTGATGCACAACTAATTTAGTATCATCGTATATTTCTCCTATTTGATAGAACCTGAGGTTGTAGGTTTGGCTTTGATGACCACTTCCCAAGATTGTAAGTGAGTTTTCTTGTTTAATTGAGTGAGACTGAAGTGCTTTAGAGACTAGTGGATGCTGCTTTTAGGATAAGAGGCATATCTATTGATTGACAAACGCATGTAAATCTGTAAAGTATTCGGTGGTTGCAAGGTTTGTTAGGTGCTGTAATAATTAATTTATGACTTATTTGGGCTGTGCTGGGTTTATATCACGAGTTCTGTTTTAGATGTTCTGTTGTCTGATAGTGCTTGGCATGTCAGTGGTGTGGAATTTAATGAAATATCTACTAGCCCATGGGGCGGGTTGCTTCATAAATCTACTTGTCCTGTATTGTCCCTTTTGTTCCATGTAATGCAGCGACAAATTATGGCAGCAAACTCATTTTACAAAAGCTCTGAAATATCCTCTAGGATTATGCCAGGGCTCCTACCATAGTAGGGTTTGAATACTAGCAATTCCCTTATGTTGACAAATTTCCGCAGATCTACATACTGGGGCTGAAGGTAATGGTAAGCAAAAGATTCAGGGTTGGAATGCTCTTTTGAGTTTGTGCAAACCTACTAACTTGCATGTTTTAAGGGTTTTCATCAAATCTTATCTAATCGTTCCTACATACTGAGAGGTTGGAAATTTACTCCTGACAATGGCAGACATCAAACTTCTTCCAGGGTTGGGAAATAAGTGGTTAGAGGGAAAGTGAACTTGCAAACACTCAGATTTTCGCATGAGCTAATCTACACCTCCACATTGTCTAGGAGTACTATTTCTTGGCCTATGTAAAGTCTTATGAATTCACAAAAACCGTATATCTGCACTTAATGCAAGGACATGGGTGCCCTTGTGAGACTTTATTTAATAATTGGGCTCCTAATTACGTCTGGCGTTAACAATGACCTTTTGTGTTTATTAAATTCTGTCTCTCGCTTGGCTAGCTTCACTGTGAGTGACCGCATTCTAATCTTTCACAAGGAGCATATCGACAGTCGTTTTGTTCAGTGCCAGGAACTACTGTGGCAATGTGTGCTTTTTGAGACCAAAACAATTTTTGCTTTTGCCTAAGTTTACAATAACCATGCAAAAACAAGTCACGCATTTAACAAAATCAAACAGTTGATCAACAATTTCAGACCTACTGGCTTTACCAATGCTTGTTTATTTTTGTTTCCCATAATCTCATTAAAACTGGTTACAGTGGTTTTCCATAATGAATATTTTTGTGAAATGCTAGCATACATCAACACATTTTACGAAATTATAAACTTTTACAGTAGTTTAGCTAAATGTTTTTTCCACTGGTGTTTTTTTTGTGAACCTTTTATTTTGAAAGCAAAGCATAATCAATCTTGCTTTCAAGCTTCTACAAATATTTGCATTTAATCAGAGCATTTTGCAAGCATTATACATAGCCTTATATTGCTAAACACTGAAAACTTGTGTGTACATTTTTATACTGGAACCACTGTCAGTAGTGCAGTGTGGGATTACAACATTTACTTGGAGCGCTCACCCTAATAAAGGCATTGCATTAATGAACCATAAATACAAGTTTGAACAGCATTAACACATGGACACAAATATTACCTTCACTGCAGGCATTGCCTTTCCCTGATCCATAATGTGGTACTCTAAACTGGCAGCCAAAGGGTTTGTGCTGTAGGTGGTTGGGCCTACTTGATCCACATATACATGAAAATGTGTTGCCTTTGACCCCAAGCTATGTTTCGGGCGTCGGGCTATAGGAATTCCACATCCCTGCATGTCCTGGTGGAGAGCACTATTGCAAACATTGTGATGTACATAGCACAGCTATGCTGTGTTCTGCCTAAAGTGCCTTGTTGACTGTGAGTGTTGTCCATGTCTGATTCTGAGAATACTGGAACAAAGCTCGAAACCAGCCAATTGAGCAATTTAATAAGTGGAAGGAAGTCAGTGGACAGTAATTCCAAAAGCGAGTCCTTCAAGGTGAAAGCATGTGATACTGAGGAAAGAAAGAGGTTACTGAAATCTGAAGGAAGGAGAACAGCATGGATTTCTGGAAGTTTCTTGGAGCAGACTAGATCAGAAAGGATGAGAAGAAAGAAGACCTGAACTTTATAGAAGAGAGGGGTTTATGCCGTTCTGAGAAGAGGGGTAGTAGAAACTTCTTGGAGAAGTAGTCACTGCCTGTATTAACGCGCAGCAGGATTTCAAGGAAGGGAGGTAGTTTAAAAAGCATATGACCAGTGCAGAATTTCCCTTCAATATATTTTTTAGGTCCCGCCTAGCGTTACAGCGCACATGCACTGTTCGCTCGGCGAGACATATTCTGAGAGAAGAGATTTCAGAAGGGGACTTAAATCCCCGCCCATTATTTTCATTGGGTTGCATCAGCGTTTATGCTAAACGCAGGATTCCCATTGAAAAGGATGCTCTTTGGTCACTGCCCTTTCCCCCTTTTGGACGGCCCATCCGGACTGGGTCGTCTGCTTCACGGCTGTTGTGAAGCAATTTCTTATTTCAAGGAGGCGTGTTCGCACTCCTCTGAGCTTTTGTATCAACAGGCCCATGATTGTTATCTCGTCACATTTGCTGTTCAGGCGAAGACCGAGATCAAAGGTCTGATGTGGTTCCCCGAGGGCGCGTGTTTATTTTCCTTTAGCTACATCTGTCCCCATCTGCTCCGTCCTCTTCCTCCTGATAATGGCAGCTGTGCGACTTTCCTTTTGTTGTGCATGGCTCGCCCAACTCTGTTTACAACATTGGATATTTTTTTTATCCCCAGTGCATTAGTAGTCATGCCCGGGCGCGAGAGCCTCGCGTTTTAAATAATAGTGGCCGCGCGCCTTTCTTTTCCAAATGCATGCCTCGCCCTAGTTGCACCTCTGCTCGATGCAAAGATTAACAGTATCAGACGTGTTCTGGCAATCCTTCCCATGGTGTGATTGTATTGCGCTGTCCTGCCATTTCCTTTGCGCCGAGCTATGATTTAATACTGTAGTATGCTGCGGTAACTTTTGCACTTTACTTCAGAAGATGAAATTAGCAGGAATAGGGAGCGTATTTCACCAAACCAGGGGGAGGGGGCATGCGATTTAGACACACGAGTGCTCTAGTTACTTAACGCTTCCGGTGGCCCTGCCCACAAGCTCGCAGTGCGGTCCGGATGGGGCATGGGGTGACTGCTGGTCCAGGTCGCGGTGCATTCCCCCTAGGCTACGGCATGTTATGGGGTGGTCATTCGCTGCCTCCGAACCCCTGTTGTGGTGCACCGTGGGAAAACCTGCTGTGTTGCCCCCGTGCCTGTGGTGCACGGTAGGGGCCCCTGGCGTGTTATACGGTCGGGTGGCCATGCATGACCGAGTCAGGCCACTTTTCACGTTTCTTCGATAGGCGTCGATGGAAGCGTTGCCCGGGGCTGCACAGAGTGGTGTTATTGCCTGCAGAGTGGGGGCCTCCGCCACCTCCGAGAGGCAGTCTGCACTTGGGTTCGAGAGATGCCTCGGTGCAACGTGCGCCCGCTGCAAAGCTCTGTGGCAAGGGCTCCATATCTGCTACAACAACACAGTGGGACAATGCGCCACGTGCTGAGATCTCTGCAAATTGCAGCACATATTTTCCTATCTCATTAAAGTGGCCTGAGTGGTCAGTGCACCTTTTGCTTTACTTGTTTATTTTGTAGCTAGTGTTTCATGGGTTCCGAACCAATTAAGGCAGGTCAGTGTGCACGGCGTACATTGCCTACAAGTCAAGTGTTCCAGCGTGACGATAGCCCTAGGGCTAATGCACCTGTTGCGGAGCTATGTGAATAAAACGCAGGCACAGGTTCCTGTCAGAGTAAACGAGATTTGTGAGTGAATACGCCAGGTCCGTAAATAACCTGCATGTGGCAGATTCCACCCCAGTAACATTACGGTTTCAAAAGTGCCTGCTCCGTGGCTTTCTGTGTAATGTAAAGGGAAAAGGGTTCAGTCACGTGAACATAGCTACAGGGATCGATGCACTTGATGAGCTAAGACACAGGCCGCAGGTTCAAATACCAGTAAGATAGCGGAGGGGGTAAATGCACCTGTGGCAGAGATATTTAAGCAAACCCACAGGTTACAGGTTCATACCAGTAAAATAGCTGAGTTGATAAATGCACCTGCGGCAGATGTCTTCAAGCTAACCCACAGGTCACAAATTACAATTCCATTAAGATAGCAGAGGGGGTAAATGCACCTGTAGCAGAGATATTTAAGCTAACATACAGGTTACAACTTTCAATGCCAGTAAGAGGCCTGAGGGGTAAATGCACCTGTTGCATTAATCTGTGTGTAACCCACGTTGAGATAACCCTCCCAGTGAGAATGCTCAGCAAGTTAATATTTCCACTGCAGAGCTCCATGTAGACTTGAGCTATTGGCGTTGAAAATAACAATGCCTTTTAGTTTTGTTTTAGTTTTAATAAGATAAATACAAGGCATTGTCATTTACAATGCCAATAGCTTAAACTCGTGTAATTGCGAGACCCATTGCATTGCAAATGCTTGTTTATTTTTACTGCCTTGTAGAGTGCTAAGTGTTAATCTTTGCTTGGTTCAGATTGCTAGTTAAACATTCGGATACTGAGTAGGTGAGATGCTGTGGTAAATGACAAAGTGGCCTCTGTTTAGTGTGGGCCGGTTCCTCTGAAGGGAGGTATGGGGGGCAGAGGATTGCATCCAGTCCAGTTGCCTGCAAATGAGAATGTGTTTTTTTTTTTTTTGTTCTTTTTTTTTGCTATATGCTTAAAAGTTGTAATATTCTGTACTATCAATATTATGTGCTGCTTTCAATGGAATTGCTACACAAGTTGACACACTCATTGTAAGGGAATGGGATGCTAAAGCAGCACTCCCATCTTGGAAATCTCGTCATCCCTTCTCTGTTGAAGAGAGGTCCGGTCAGTGGCATAACGAAACTTGAGGGGGTCCCACTCCCCACAGCCCAGTCAGGAGCTCTGAGGCCGAGGCCTGCCACCTACGCACAGTGTCAGAGGGCGCCCCCTGCACTGCATGGGCTGCGAGGCTAATGTTGCGCTTAGGGTATCTAAAACTCTGGTATGGCTTGGACTATCCAAGTTCAATAGGATGTTTTAATAAACTTGTTTTAATAAACTTGTTTTATTCGGTTTTGTGAAAAGCATCTTGTTGATCATTCCAAAAACCTATGGTGGGCTTTGAGCTTGCTCATTGGTTTGCGTTATTTGATTGCTTCTTATTCAGAGTCTTACCTTACTATTATTTTTTTTATCTTCAGTGTTGGCACAACCAACAGGTAAACAATGTGTGACCTATTGTAAATAAAGGTTGTTGGAGGTGTTCCTTCTGACCATATGGAACTGCCCATTCAGCAGGATTTCTTTGAGTTCATGGATGGAATCGGTCAAATAAAGAAAAGTAGTAGAGATGTCGATGCTCATTCCAAAGCAAATGTTAACTACACAAGTTTAGCGGAGTATCTGCGATGGATTAAATCACCTTCTAATCATGTGAATGTAGTGTGTGCTTGTGGGCTGGGGCCTTTCTCATGATCTCTTTAAATGGGCTGGTACTGTCCAGCTCTTGGGACAGGTACTTCTGTTTGCTACCTTGGAGTACTAGATCTTTTCTCTGTCCTAGAATAGTACCAAGACTCAAGCATAAGTATCTTACATCTACCAGAGTGCTCGTTGCTGTGGTGACTATGCCATTGAAGGGATAGAAGACTGACTTTTTGCCCTGAACTAATTTGAATTGTGACTTTTTTGCAACCACGGTTTCCTCTCGAGGGATGTGAACCACTGATCCTTTAATCTTTTGTTTGTCCGTTTATGTGAATCGCTCATCTTGATGCAATGCAGGATAGGGTATAGCTTGATAAGCCAGTGCACTTTTGAGGCTGGCAGGAACTTCTTCACATTCATCTATCATGTAGGAAATACCTGGAGCAATTTCCGGGATTTTCTTGATCGTGGTATAATTTTTATTTTTATTTTTTGCTATTATATGCAAGATTGAAAAACATAGCACTGGTCTTGAGGACTGTTGACTTTGGCAGTGTATATCAACTTGTTTATATTTGCCAAGGAGAACTCCATGGTGCTGCTTTATCAATATTTACTCCGCAGCGTCATTTTGTTGATCTGGGACGCGAGAGCACCCGTTTTTCACTGCTGTTTTTTAGTATTTGTTTTCATAGTTCACAACACCGGTTATCTTTTGTTAACGTTTAATATTGCACACCAGAGTCTCCAGAGGTTTGATTAAGAGGCCAGAAGTTTAGGATTTTACTTACAAACTTTTGTATTGGCTTGGGGTGCAAGCATCTAATGAAGAACAAGTAATGAAAATGAAATAACTAATTTGAGGACCTGGTCTGATCCATGTGAAAGTGCCCATTTCAGGAAATATTGGCATTTTATAAGAACAGTGCAGTATTTTACAGTGTCATAAATTCAGCAACAAAATGCCCATAAAGGGCAGGCGGGCTTCTGGGTCCTCGCCGTGGTAGTTGAAGTTATTTATTTCTCACTGATGTCCTGGGGTCTATTCTACTGTGGCTCTGTAAACTGTCTGGGTAGCGATGGCAGGTAGTCGCAGGCTTCTCGGGGAGGAAGTGTTAGGGGCACAAGCTCAAAACTCAACAGTCAACCAGCCAATAGACAAAATAACTTTAATTTCCAGCCGAGTACTTCACTTTTGATAAAAATAAACGTTGTTTTTAATTATACACGTATTATTTATGCATACGTTTTGACTACTATTTAGTTCAATTCAGCATACTGGCAAATCTGTGTGGGTGCTCCTGGCGCCCTCACCCCGCTTCTGGGCTGACGCTCATTGCAGCAGCTACAGTCCTGGCCATTGCCTGTGACGAGGCAGTTGCAGCCAACTCCAGGCTGGTGACCAACAGTGAGATAGTTGCAGTTCTGTCTGGGCTAATTCATATGGCAAGGTAGATGCTTCTGCATCCTATACTGATAACAGACACAGCAAGGTAGATGCAGCCTACCTAGGTCGATGAAGCCTACCTAGGTCGATGAGCAGATGTACATAGACTGGCGATTCTCGGAAGGAACTCCAGAGAGACTGGGTGAATCCTCTGCACTTGCTTCTGGCTTCGCTGTCTCAGGCAGTCTGATTTCTCTCGGAGTCCCTCGGTTCAGGAAAATGCTGGACAACTTCTCCTGGATAGTCTCCCCAGCTGGAAAGGTAGGCAGACTCCTTCCTTCTTATGAGGCAGGCAGACTTCTAGGCACTAGGAACTCTCCTCCGCTCCCCCAGCAGACTTTGTGATGCACCCCTCGCTTTGGAAGACTGTCGAATAGACATCAGTCCTGGCTACATAGTAGTCCTTTGAGTCCTCTGCAGAGCACTCCCTTTCTTGGTCATGACACCCTTTGAAATGGAACAAAATGGGGTGGTTTGTGTCCAGCTTTAATGCACATGTTTGAAACTGTAGCTGTGGAGGCACAGACTTGTACTTAGGAACTAGTTTGGGGTAGTTCCCTTTGAAGTGTCCTTCTCAGGCGGCTCTCCAGACACAGCCCTTGTGTAAAGGAATGCTTTTCACAACAAGTGACACTGCCGCCACACTGGAGCACCAAAACATGGGCACAATGAATGCAAGGTTTCTGCTGTGGGTGCCATAGGCCTCTCAAAAGTAGTAATCGGGATAGACAAAAGGACACCATTGATCCCTCTTGTTTCAGTACTCTAACTCACACACACAACCATACTGCTGCACATGTGCTACAAGCATTGTGCACTTATAGATAGAGAATGTCAGTGCAAAGTTCTGCGTTTTTGGTGATCAGCCGAACTTAATAGGATATGGGCCAGTAGTCTTACTAACACAAACTTGGAATCCCAAAATAAGTTATGTTTCAACCACCACTTTGTGCTAAACTTAAGACAGGGACCCTAGTCCTTGTCCACTCTGAGAGCACTTTAGATGCACCCCTCCAGGCCAGACCGGTCTTGGAGCTTGCGTTGTCATAGACAGACCCTGGCCTCTGAGCACATGCCGGACTAATGTGATACATGGACTAAAAAAAATAGCATAGTAGATACACACGCAGCTGGGCACATAGGGCAGGGGTACATGCGTTTATTATCATGCAGGGGGATATTCCTGCCCCTGCAGTTTTATTCTGTAACTTAACAAGCTCCTCTGCACAGCCTTCATTGGGCTGCGTCAAGTATTTCGGCTGCGTACGCTCCCACTGTGGACGAGGCGAGCCCTGGTAAGCTCCTCCCTTATCTGTGCGAACGGTGCGGATGAGGCCCGAGCCTGTGCCCTCTAGTGTTACTACTTTATCACTTTCTTGTTATATTTGAATTCTTGATTCTAGTATCTTCAGGGTTTTATGTGGGAGGGTTGACATGGAGAAAACACTACAATGCATACTTTTTATATGAAACATCCGTGGGTATGCATTCCTAGTTCAGAGGTATGCTGTGAGAATGTCAACAGATGCATCATCGTTTCATGAGAAATTCAAAATTGTTGTTATTCCACATTCATGCTGTTCATTTGGTAGGTGTGATCCTGAGAAATAATTTACTGTGAGGTCTTACAGACCCATTATTCCTTTGCATATCATGTTACATTCTATTAAAATGCCCAAATTCAGTTGGAGAGGCTTGCCAACATGTGATGCCCTGTCCTGTTCTAATGACGTGGTCACTATTTTCTCGCTGAAGACAATATGGATAATTGCGGCTTCCCTGGGTACCTTCGCCTGTGCCCTTTAGTTCAGGAGCATTAGTTCATAGAATATTTTCTTTACGTTTTCTGTACATTTGTGAAACTGGATTATGTTGATTTATAGTTTACATCAGTTTCCTGTTCTGGAAGTGTGCATGTCATTTTATTTTTCTCCAAATCTGCAGCTTTCTGTTTCTTTATTGCTTCTTGACTCGACCTAAACGAGCAGCACTTGTTTCTTCATTTTTCTAACTATAAATGTTGTCAAAAGTAAAACGTGACTTTCTTTTGCTGCCATTGCCTCGCCTGCTGAATGTTTTGTTGAACTTTACACCCCCTTTTTGCTGAACTATTTATGGCGCTTCTGAGTCATTCCACAGTCAAAGTTCTGTTTTAAGCAGCCTGGTACACTCAGAGGAAGAACATTTGAGGAATGCAGGAAGAATGAGAAGGATGTACAAACGTTGCGCCATTGCCCAAAACCGTGCACGAAGAAAAAAAAAATGAGAAAGAAAAATATGTGCAATTTGGTACCATGAAGAACATGTTTACATTGGGGTTTTGCTGACTTTTACATGTTCTTGTAAAGTTTCACTGTAAGCATCAGTGGTGGCTGTTTTTGTCGTAGTTGTGGGGCACACACAGATAGTCACTCCCACCTATTCAGAGGCACGCATAACGGCACACAGCCATTCTCAAGAGCGCATATATGCACACAGCACAGCCACCCTTTCACAAACGGATACACTCACCCACCCAATCACAAGCACACACACACAAATACACATGCATACATTCATACAATCGCACACGCAGCCAAACATTCAATTATCTTTTACCTGGCGGGCAACAATGGAAAACCTGGTCCAGCTGTTGGTGGGTGGGACGAACACAATGGCCCAGGAGGCTTTGGGCAGGCTAACAAGAAGATCCAACTGCCTCCTCTCATTGGCTAACATTGTAAAGTGACAGCCAATGAGAGGAGGACCGCGTCTCATTTGCCACAGAGTGGGGTGCGATCAATGAGACTTGCTAATGCCACCTCACTCGGTGACCACTGTGACAAATTGGAAACGGGTGATGTGCAGCGTTGCTTGATCCACAGTTTGCCCTTGACACTTCAGGACTTCAAGCCGAAGGTGAGGGAGCCTGGGGAGAGGATGTGGTCCGTCTGCTACGCTGCCGACTTTGGTGCTGGAAACCAGAGTTCGAGCCTCGAGGTCGCGTCCACATCCTGTCATTCTGGGAAAATCACTTAATTTCCCCGTGCCTGAATGTGTAATGTAAATACGGTGCTATGTAAAGCGCTCCAATACCTTCGGGTCAAGTTCACGCTATATAAATATGCAAAAAAAAAAAAAAAAGGTTACCTGGGATGACTCGATCAGTGATTCTCCCACTCTTCTTCGGGGGTAAGATCCACACAGGGCTTCCTGGACTGATGATGTTACTGCTCTAGGGGCAACTGACCACTCCCCAACCACCAAGGCACGCTTCCTCTTCCTGCAACCTGATGTGAAAAAGGGATGCTGAGATCTTCTTTCAATATGGCGGCCAAACACTGTAAAAGTGAAACATTGCTGATAACAGTAAGCTTAAGATAGTACCTTTTTATTTTTTTTAAAAGCCTCTCTATTTGGTGGAGCTTGACATATTATTTTTGAAAGGCAATAAAAGGAAGTAAAAACGGAAACAATAGAAGATCGAATAGGGCCCGAAAATGTATAATTTTATTTTTGATAGCATTGTTTTTCCACATTCCTAAATTGATGGTTCAGGAAATCATGAGCAGCTTAATGTAGACTACCTTTGTGAACCAAATATTAATGGTTGGAAATATTTGACTTTTTAGATTGAGCTATTCTAAGGATCATCATACCTTACATTTTTATCAAAATCTTCTTTTATAAAAATCTGAAAGGTTCTGTAAAAAAATTGTGAAATTAGTATTTTATAGCGAAGGTACACTGTCACCACAGTTTCAGTCTGTTACCCTGGATAGAAAATAGTTGAGAGACCGCTTTTTTTTAATTTAAATGAACTAAACGAGTACCCCTTCAAAAAAAGAAAGAAAACAAATTTAAAGAGGATTTTCCACCTTATCGGTAAAATTGGTGAAAAACGGAATATCGAGCAAGACAAATATACGGAAATGTTCTGGATTGACAAGATGAGTTGACAAGCAAGTTTGTTGCTTTGCCATTTTAGTTATTAAAGAAGCATATGGCATTAAGATTTAATAATTGTTATATTCACTCAAGCGAAATTGCTAACATTTATAAAGCACTCCTTAATTCTTAAATTGTTGATGTTGGGGACCGTGACATAAAGTTTTACACAAGACTCGCCACGTATCTTAAACAAAAGTGTGACATTAAATAACATAAAGGAGAGTCACAAATACTGTTGTAAAGCTCATTTTGCTGCTAAGAACCAATATTGTTAAAAATCCCTTCTGTTTCCAGTGAGTTCACAGATCCGCTTTGTAACAAAGCCTGCTAGTGGAGTCTTTAGGCTGGCGGTAATCTGTAGAGTTGCAGATCTGTACGTCAGAAGCAAATCCTGTTTTCTTTGCATCCTCGTGCCTCGGTTCTAGACACCCATTAGAAATCTCAACTGTCATGTGTGCGAAGGACCTTTTGAAGACCATACGAAAAACTTTCAGCAGGTTTGAGGTATCCCACTGATTCATCATTAATTAGCTCTCTTCTCACTCTCCTTTGCATGTTTCTCACTCAGTGACTTTCCTTCCTCTTTCTGTGTTTGTCTCTTCCCTGGACCCCAGATTCTTGGCATCTTTTTGATTGAATGACTTGTATCCTCCACTGTGCACATTCAGGGAACTCGCTTTGCTTATTCTTTATTCACCTAACGAGCGTGCATGTGTTTTCCTGCTCTCTTCCTTCTGTTGCTTCCCCACAGTCTCCCTCCCCTGCATGTTCTATGTTCCTCCAGCCTCCCCTTTCTCTCTCCTTTGTAAGCTGTCTTTCGCAATTAAAACGCACTTGCCACAGCCGCTAATTCCCACACCGTGTGCAACACAATACAATCGGATTTATAAAGCGCACAGCTGCCAACCAGGCATCCTGGAGCTATATGCAAGAAAGAAAGCACAGATTAACCGAAGCTGGAGACTAAATAAAGATCTATTTGCTGCTCCCTCCTACCCTGTCCATTTCTTCCCCAGTACCAGCTTTTTTTCAGAATATATTTTATTATTTCCCCCCTTATCATGCTCCTCTGTTGCTCCAGCACACGTCAACAGACCTTACTTTTTCTTCCAATTATGAATCGCCAAGCAGACTTCCTTTTCTTCTGACTCCGTCATGTTGGATCAGTAAATAAAATTGCGTCTGCATCATTTAGCAGGCATACACTTTTGAGGTGCCTACACATACATATGCGCCTACTAAATTTCACAGCTACCAGCAACATCATGAGTCCTGCTCGCTTCATGTCATCCTGCTTTATTTTATTTTCTTTTCTTTTTGTTGTTGCTGCACAGTATTGACAAAAAAGCATTTGTAAAACGAATAGGTCAAAATAACGAGACCTATGGGCTTTGCCAATATTTGGTCGACTTAGAATATTTTGTTTTCTGAATTAAAGTACTCATTTTTTTAACTCTCAAAAGAAGCACGTCTGTTATGATTTATATTGCCGGCTTTTTGATTTGGGCTCATATAGTTTTGTTTTGGGTTTACTCTAAGCAGAGGGGAGGAGTTGTCAGGAAGGAGAGGAGGTGCATTTTCCCACCAAAGAAAGGACTGCTCAAGAAAAGCAGAGTTGTTGTGTAAAGGGCCTTTTTGTTAGCAGTTGATACGATGCCTTAAACCTAAACGCAATCACGCACAGCACTGCGAAGTGTCAGTGCATAAGACAATTTGTAGGTCTGGCTTAAGCAGCACGTTTTTGTCTCTCTCTCTCTTTCTCTCTTTCTCTCTTTCTCTTTTTCTCTTTCTCTTTCTCTTTCTCTTTTTCTTTCTCTCTCTCTCTCTCTCTCTCTCTCTCTCTCTCTCTCTCTCTCTCTCTTTCTCTTTCTCTCTCTCTCTCTCTTTCTCTTTCTCTTTCTCTTTCTCTTTCTCTTTCTCTCTTTCTCTCTCTCTCTTTCTCTCTCTCTCTTTCTCTCTCTCTCTTTCTCTCTCTCTCTTTCTCTCTCTCTTTTTCTCTCTCTCTCTTTCTCTCTCTCTTTCTCTCTCTCTTTCTCTCTCTCTCTTTCTCTCTCTCTTTCTCTCTTTTTCTCTCTCTCTTTTTCTCTCTCTCTTTTTCTCTCTCTCTCTCTCTCTTTCTCTCTCTTTTTCTCTCTCTTTTTCTCTCTCTTTTTCTCTCTCTTTTTCTCTCTCTTTTTCTCTTTCTCTCTCTCTCTCTTTCTCTCTCTCTCTCTTTCTCTCTCTCTTTCTCTCTCTCTCGTCTTCACCCATTAGTCTGCTATAGCGGGACTCACATTTTTGCTTTAACTTGGCACAGTGTCAGCCCACTTCTGTCATTGGTTTACCTGAAAAGGAGTACGTCATTCCGCTCTTGCACTGTCTGCATACCGCACAATGAGTTTTAGTACCAGGGTGCTCTGATGCAATGCATGCTTTTTCGTTTGAAAATAGAATTATTTTTGCTTTTAGACACTCCTGGTATTCCCAGGCAAGGGGCCTGCATCTCCCCCACACCGGGTCGCTCGTGAGTCCTGTTTAGTCCTAAAAAAGTATTCATAAAACAAACAATATTTGGCAAGTCTAAACGAACGGGAACCGTGCCAAACCTATTGTCTTTACCAGTGCTTTTTTCGCTCTGGTGAAAGGGGGTTTCCTGTACTTGGAGCTCAGTGCTCACTCATGCATTAGGTGAGGTAATGTTGAGCCTTCTGGAAACCTTGAGGTAAATCTGTTTTTTTAAAAAAAATGCTTTGCAGCTGTTGCCCTGGAGCGTCTGTAAATATTTCACGTTTTCCTTTTAATGTTTGATTCAACTGCTGCCAGCTTGGTCAGGAGGCCGTCTCTCTCTTGCTGCACTTTTTTAAAATGTTTTTTTTTTAAAGAAAGGCAAGTTTCTCGGATCACCCGTCAAACAAGAAAGGGTGAAGTTTGTCGCAGGCGCTTTCTCGTTTCGTTTGGCTGATCAAAGGTAGATTTAATATAATTTCGAATGCATCACTGTACTTGTGAGCGCTTCCTGGATCTGCGCCTTTATCCTAAAATATCCACCCATTCAACTACTGGCTACTGGCCTGGCCCCTGCTTCACCAGATTAGTCCATGTTAACGGGTTCAGTTGCCTCAGATCCGGGCCCTTTACTTGGTATCCTTTGCAATAAGGAGACTTTTCGCGTCAACTGGATTAAAATACCAGATGACAGTGAGATATAAAAGGAGTGTAAACTTGATGAAATGGATTTGTTTGTTAAATTAACTTCTGTATAAGTTGCAGGTCCTATAAACCTACAAAGTTGTGTAAGGCCTAGCAAAAGTAGTGAGGGTCTAATTAGCATATGCAATTCACAATGATGTCACGAGAAGCGATAACACGATGAAGTAATGCTCAGCCCTTAAAATATTTATTTGAAATGGAACCTATTTTACAAAAACAACAAGTTGACATAATTTTCGTTTGTTTTATATAAATCACAAGGTTTCCACATATCAAGTTGTAAGTGAGCTCAGAAGTGGCTAGATGGCAGTGCTTAATTTGAGCCGGCCGTTGCAGGTGGGGGCTCACTGGCTCTTCTATTTGGGGACCAGCACCTATTTTTCGTCATCAGACATTGACCCAGAGCAAGAGGGAGAAAAGCGCACAAGGACGGAAGATGAAGAGAGACAGAACAGAGACCATGGCAGAAAGCAGGGATGAAAAGGAGCCTGAGAGAGTGACCTAAAGAGGTGGAATCACAAGTGTGCAGCAGTAGTATCTTCACCACTGACACTTCATAGCGCCAGCTGAGGGCGTCTTAGCAAAACGTTTGGCCCCGACACTTATTTGTTTATAAATTAAGCACTGCTAGAAAAGAGACACACTTTTTAGGTTTTACCTGCACAGCGCTTGTGCTGTGCTTGAAAAATCTATTGTTTTTTAATATAAACTTAAGAGACTTACATCTTGCCTCTCTCTTCCCTGGCATCTCATTGGTTCCTGTGCGTGCCACTTACCTTTCAACCATTTCTATTTGCTTTAGCTTTTTTTCTACATTTATCAATGCTTGTTCCATGTCTGCTTCTCTTATCAGTTTCCCGCTGCTGAAATACTGTAAACATCCACTTTGGTGGAATTATATTTTCATAAAGTTTTGCCTTTTACCATTTCAGCATATTTATACAACAATTTATCACCCAGAGAAATTGCATAGATCCCCTGCTCTCGAGTCAGTAGCTCTGGCCGCTGTGCCACATCCTCCCCACTCCCGTGTTATGTCACGTTGCTCTTTTCTTCTCCCAGAAGATGATTGATGAAACAGCTCTTACTCATTACATAGGCGAAACCTATGCATTACCAATGCTTGTTAAACAGACATGGAGCTTGCTATCACATTTTAGTCTGTGGGTAGAGAGCAAACCAAAATGTACTGGGCATATGTTTTTTTGAACAGTCCTACTGTCTGCTAAAGCTTGTTTTTCTGCTGGTATTCATCAAATCCCTCTTCAAAGCGCAAAGGTGCGGCATATTTGCAGTTCATTGGGGGACAGAAGGCTAAATGCTGTGAAGTTCTCCGTTACTTCTCAAACCCATACTGGGCCCCTACCCTGAATAAAGGGTATTGTGCAAATGAAAGAATGCAAACCGCTGTAGTGCTTGCGCACAAGCTGACACCTCTCAGCCATCTTAGACCTGGGGCAACTGCAACAGAACAGGGGTACAACACAGGCCCCGGCACCCACTACGGCTCAGGGGGGCCTCACCTGAGCTCCCAGGGGGCCCAACACTTTAAGGGGGCCATTCAGTCTAAAGTCAGTGAATGTCTGAGACTTGGGGGCGGCCCTCCTCACATTCTGCAAGGGGCCACGTCATTTTGCATTGCGCCTCTGGAATGGGGTCCCCTCTCTAAAAATCGTGGCGGAACGCCATACACCCACCGCCCGCTTGTGCTCTGTTCTTGAAGTTACAGCGCCACTGCACACACTGCGGTAATTGTAATGTGTACTGCATCACAGAGACTTTAAGGTGAAGTCATAGGCAGCGTTGGATAAGAACCGCAAATAAACTTAAACTGAAACAATTCACTATTTCCCCCCCCATAGAAAAGACTACAACTTTGATGGATTATAGAAACAAATGCATTTGTGTGGTGTTTGCTAAGTAAAGTCATTGCTTAAAAAGGTTAAATTACTTAAACTGGCAAATGAAACTTATTGAAACAAAATTCTCTAGCACCAAGCACTAAAATAGACTGGTAATCAGGTTGTTGAAATTTAGTTCCATACAGGATAGAGCTTAAGAAATAAACCCAGAGACCAGACTCTTTGTGTTAGTAATTTTGGAACAGAAGTCT